>NC_049901.1:19453818-19787292 GCF_001411555.2 Juglans regia | reverse complement strand
AATTGACGGGTGAGTCAACTAGAAAAGGATCACCAAAAGCACAAAGGAGGAAAGAGAATGAAAAGACAATATTGAATGATGTGATAAAGCAAGGGAAGTTAAGTCACGAAAAAGTGAAAGGGACGTAAAGCTGACAATAAATCAACTATTCAAAGGAGGTTTCGATAAAAGGAGATTTCTCTATACACATACATAAGCTTCTGGTGGGCTTCATAATCATTTTTTTCATCTTCTGGGTGAAGGAAAAAAGGGTCTTTCACTTTATTGTATTGAAAAATACGTGAAGCCTCAAGAAACTGTAAAAATCATGAAATGTTGGGTGGGTCCCTCTTTGTGAGTGAAATGCATGTGGCCACTTGAATGACATTTTGGTAATTACAAAAGGTAGGGTTCTGTTTTTGTTCTAGAAAGGGTGTAGGGTGCACTGTTTTGGGTACCATACCAGCCGGTACAGTCGATATATTTCGTATCGGGAACTCGGCCGATACTGATAATATACAGATTCCATACCGGCCGAAATATCGAGTGTATCGGCCGGTATTTTATGTTTCGGCCGAAACATATATTTCGGCCGGTACAAGACTCAGCAACTTCCATTTGATGGCATTTTCAAAATTTTATTAAAAACATAGGGGTAATTTTGGAATTTCACTTAACAACCTTAGGTTTTGCAGATTGCTTCTCTCTTCTCTCTTTTCGGTTTCTCATTTTCATTTCACTTCCACTTCCAGGCTGCAGCACGCAGCAGCACTCGAGTTCCAGATGGCTAGCCAGTAGTCCGTCAGCTCCATCGTCGGTCGTCTCCCCTGTCTCTTTGCCAGGTCGCCGTCCGCCATCATCTTGGATTCTCGGAATCTCAGATTCTCGATCGGTATTTTTTTTGTTAATTTTATTATTTTTTTACCTTTTTTTTTATAAATAAATAAGGATTGTATTTTTATAGATGTTTTAGATTATATTGTTATAGTGTTTATTTGTATTTTTATAGATGTTTTAGATTATATATTTTATAGATGTTTTAGATTATATTGTTATATTGTTTTTTTATATTTTTATAGATGTTTTAGATTATATTTTTATAGTGTTTGTTTGTATTTTTAATTTTTTATAGATATTTTAGATTATATTGTTATAGTGTTTATTTGTATTTTTATAGATGTTTTAGATTATATTTTTATAGATGTTTTGGATTATATTGTTATAGTGTTTGATTATATTTTTATAGATGTTTTTTATTATATTTTTATATATGTTTTTGATTATATTGTTATAGTGTTTGTTTGTATTTTTATAGATATTTTAGATTAAATTTTTATAACTGTTTGAATATTTGATCAGTTCAATTGCTTTAATCCGGTTTTACTAAAAAATAGTTCTTTATCCAAAAGAGAATGCTAAACTAAGTAGTTTTAATTTTTAAGAACTCTGTTCGAGTTTAGGATGCATATATGCATGTTGCTTTTTTAAAACTAATCATGTTTGGATTTGATGAGTTTCTTCTTAATGGCTTACTTATAAGTGTTAATTTTTTTTACTTTAATAGTTAAAAATGTCTAATTGTCAATCAACCGGTGGTATGATTTCAACTCCAACACTTGCTCCTGTAAGATCAGAAGATTCAGTATGGGCCCATGCACGTGCTGTGCTAGGGGCAAGAAATAATATTGAATGTTTATATTGTTATAAAGTAATTAGAGGTGGCGAGATCACTTGGTTGAAGTATCATCTAACTGAAATTTCAGGCGAAGTAGAAGTATGTAAAAAGGTGTCTGAAGATGTAAAATGGCAAATGAAGGAGTTTCTTGAAGAAATGAAAAAAAAAAAGAAAAAGAAGAATAAGGTCAGAGATTGGAGGCGATATAAATTTAACATCTGATTATATTGATGATAGTAATAGTATGGAGGGAGAGTCTAAGCTTTTAAAAGGTAAGGGGAAGTCGAAAGAATCTGGAACTGGAAAGTCAGTGGGGGGATTGGGTAGATTTTTTGCTCCAAGAACAACTCTTGGAGCCCAACCTTCAATTAATAATTCTATGTGTTTAAACGAGATGATTGTAAAAGCAAAGATGGCTGTAGCACACTGGTGGTATGATGCTAATCTGCCTTTTAATGTGGCTCAATCCAAGTTTTATCAATCAGTTATCAATGCCATAACTGCCATCGGGCCAGGATTCAAGGGTCCATCTTTATATGAGTTGAGAGTAAATTTATAAGATGATTGTGGATGAAGTTCAAGATTATTTACAATAAATTAACAAAGTTTGGAATGAGACCGGTTGTTCACTAATCGCAAATGGTTGGACAAACCAGAAGCAACAATCAATAATTAACTTTCTAGTTTATTGTCCGAAAGGTACAATGTTCTTGAAGTCTGTTGATACATCTGGTCTTAGAAAAGATGCTGAAACATTGTTTAATATCTTTGATGAAGTTGTTCAAGAAATTGGAGCTGAGGATCTTGTGCAGTTCATAACGGACAATGATCAAGTTATAAAGCTGCAGGAAAAAAGTTACAACAGAAGTATGACTTTTTCTACTGGTCCTCATGTACAGCTCATTGCATAGACTTAATGTTGGAGAAATTTTCTGATCCAAGATATTTTTCACTTATTGATGATACCATAAAAAAGGCAAAAAAGATAACAAAGTTCATCTATAACCATGGTTGGGTTTTAGCATTGATGAGAAAAGACTTTACTAAATGTCATGATTTGTGTCGTCTTGCAATTACAAGATATGCGACAAATTCTTTAAGAATCCAATGCTTGCTATTGTTTAAGAAAGAACTCAAACAAATGTTTACTTGTGATAAATGGATTGCATCAAGTCATTTTAAGAGTAGCATAGAGAAGGAGATAGCTGAGATCGTTTTAGAAGATAAAGAGTTTTGAGCTCAATGTCAATTTATTGTTAAAGTTAATGAGTCTTTGGTTCGTGTTCTACGACTTGTTGACGGGGATGAGAAACCTGCAATGAGATACTTGTATGATGCAATGGAAAGAGCCAATGAGAACATAAAAGTAAGATGCAATAACAAAGTTAGTTTATTCAGTCCATTCACTAGAATCATTGATTCTAGATGGGATAGGCAGCTTCACAGTCCATCAGTCCATTACATGTGGCGGGTTGTTTTCTTAACCCTGGAATTTACTATAGCCCCAATTTTAAAAATAAAAATGATGTCATAAGAGGCTTCAACAGCTATATTATGAAAATGGAACTTGATCCCGATAATCAAGATAAGATCATTGCATAACTTGACTTGTATAAGAATGCAGTAGGTGAGTTTGGACATTCTTTGGCAATCCGCCAGTGTGATAAGATTAATCTAGGTATTATCATTTATCAATATCATTTGTTAAATAGTGTGACATTGTACTTTAAATGTTATCCTATTTTAATTTTACTTATATTTAATTAATAATTAATAATTGCATTATTATTATTGTTGCATGGTGGATCCAATTTGGTTGCGAGGTTCTAACGCTTCAAAAGTTTGCTGTTTAAGTACTAAGTCAATGTTGTAGTGCAACTGGATGTGAGAGAAACTGGAACACATTTGATTTTATTCATTCGAATAAGAGAAATAGATTAGTGCATAAACGTTGAATGACTTAGTATTTGTTCGTTATAACTTGAAACTGAGAGAGAGGTAAATTTTTTTAATACTAATATTTTCATTGTTGAAAAATATATAACATTTTTATTTATGTTTGATTTTATTTTGACATGAGCATAAAAAAGGGAAGAGATGCTTTAGATCCAATCAATCTTGAAAATATTGATTTGATGAAAGAATAGGTGGGTGAAGAATACAAGTTTCTTGATGAAGAAGATTTGGATTGGGTAAGTATTGAGGAACCATTAGCCTCACTAAATGAGGAAGACAATGATAATGTTGGTGTTGATATTGATGACGTTGATGAAAATATTTTGATTAACTTGCCGAATCTTGATCCTTAGTCTTTTTTATGAGGATGAGTATCTTTGATGATGTAGTGACGTTAATGATTTTATCTTGATAATGTTGGTGTTTATAACTTTATGTTAGTTGTAACTTAAAACTTAAGACTTGTATTGAGAAGTATTGAGTTTATGACTTATTTTGTTGTTATTTTGGAATACAGTTAATGTTTATATATATATAATTTATCTAGGTTTAAATTATTCCAAAACGGTACACAAAACCGGTACCGATACCGTTTCACCGGTACCGAAACGGTATCGGTATCGAAATATTATTCTAGAATGGTATACGAAACGGTACTTGTACCAAAATATTTTGTTCCAGTGCCTTGATTGGTATGGCTTCCGGTACGGTATTCAAAACATTGGTAGAGTATGTCGTTTGTGTGGTGTGGGGGAAAGTATAGAGAAAAAATAAAGAGAGAATGTGTCATACATATGAAAGAGTGTAAATTTTTCTCATACTTGCATCATAGTTTTGAGGGATTATTTGCAGTCTGATTTTGACAAAATTTCAATATGTTGTTCTTGATGGTGAGAGCATCGCTATGACTAGTGTTGATCGTTGAGATTCCTCTCCAATTGTTTATTACAAATACCCACTTGATGAGATCTTTCTTGTTGCCCTGATTGATATCCACTTGTATGGTGACGATTATGTATTGAACAAAGAATATAGATATTCTTGTTGTACTAGTAGCCTCTAGGGATTGCTCAAAAGAAGACAATCTGTAGCCTTGGTATTACTGGTAGTGGAAGTTTTAACTTGACTAGGTCTCGTGATTTTTCCCTTTGCGTTGAAGAGATTTCCATGTAAAAATCTTGGTGTCTTACTTGTAGGTTGTTTGATTTTATTTATTTTGTTTGTGAGTCTATTTTTACTAGATTACCAATTTAATTTCAAAAAAGAATTGTAAAAAATATTCCATTGTGTTTTTGGTGTTTACCCTAATAAAGTGGTACTAGAGCTTCATTGATTCTTTTGTTAATTATCAATGTGGATCAAATGGAGGATTCATCTAGTAGCATGATTAAACTTACTTCTTCCAATTACTCAACTTGAAAGACAATGATGAAGGTTGTTCTATATTGCAAAGAGTTATTTCAACCTATTGATTTGAATAGTGTTAAACTAGAAAAGAAAACTAGTGATGAGTGGAAGAAATTGAATAGGAAAGTTGTTTTTAGGCAATAGATTGATCAAAGTGTTATCTGTCATGTCCCCATAGAACTAGAAGCTTACAATCTCTGAATGAAATTAGAGTCTTTATGAGCAAAACGTTGCACAAAAAATGGCCTTTATGATAAGAAGGCTTGTGAATTTAAAGTACAGGGATAAACAAAGTGTTGCAGAGCATTTGAATAATTTTAAAAATTGTAGAATGAGTTATCTACCATGAAGTTTGTCTTGGATGATGAGGTTCAAGTTGTACTTTTGTTAAGTTTCCAAATTTTCCAAACAGTTGGGAAACTTTGGTTGTCTCTCTCAGTAATTCATCTCTCAATGGTGTGATGAATACGAGTATGGTGAAAGAAAACATGTTCAATGAAGAGGCAAGAAGGAAAATGCATGATAATTTTTCTCATTCAGAGGCACTTGTTATAGAAAAGCGATAGAGGAGTAAAAATAGAAAATCTCATGTTGATAACAATTGTGACAAGTCAAGACGAAAGTCAACTTCATGACAATAAACTGCAACTATTGCCAAGGCTACAGATTAAAGGTACACAACTATTGCCCCGTACTCATTATCTTATGGGAAAGCAATGGAAAATTTCTTTTCATAAATCTTCTCCATCTAGAAAGGGTGATATTCTTGACTTATTTCACTTTGATGTTTCCAGTATAAATGCCAAAAATTGTGGTGGTGCTCTTTGTTTTGTTACTTTCATTGATGATCACTCTAGAAAACTAAAGACCAAGTGTTAGATGTATTCAAGGCTCTACACGTGAAAGTTGAAAGTGAAATCGGAAGACATTTAAAATGTGTTCAGGAAGATAATGGTGGTGAGTACAGAGGACCATTTGAAGAGTATTACAGAAGTCATGACATCAGACTTGAGAAAACAGTTCCTATGACACCACAACAGAATTGTGTAGTAGAGAAAATAAATAGAATAATTTGTGAAAGAATCAGGTGTATGCTCTCTCATGCAAAATTGCCTAATGTCTTTTAGGATGAGGCAATGAGGACAACATTTGACTTGGTTAAGCTTTCTCCTTAGTTATTTTGGATGGTGACATTCTTGAAAGGGTTTGGGCAGAGAAAGATATCTCTCTTGAGTATTTGAGGGTGTTCGACTGCAGGGCTTTTGTTCATATTCCTAAAGATAAGAGATCCAAGCTTGATAGCAAATCCAAGAAGTACATCTTCCTGGACTTTGCACATGAAGAATTTGGTTACATATTATGGGATACAGTTAAGAAAAAAATTCAAAGAAGTAAAGATGTTCTTTTCTTTGAAGATCAAACCATTGAAGAGATGGATCAGAGTAATAAAACTGAGTCTTTCAATGAAGAACTTGTTGATATGGATTTCGTTTTTCCTTCTTCTATGATGAATGATGAACATGGAGGAGATTTATTAGAAGAACAGGTTGATACTGTTGAAAGTGGTGAACTTGAAATTGATGATATGAGATTAGAACAATAAGCAAAGCAAACTTTTTTAGAACCATCTACAGAAAATTAGTTAAGAAGATTTACTAGAGAGTGTCGGCCTTTCACTAGATTTTTTTTCTATTGAGTATGTTTTACTTTGATATGGGAGAGAGTCAGAATGTTATCAAGAAACCATGCAACATGATCAGAAAAATGAGTGGTTGAAAGCAATGCAAAAAAGATAAAATCTCTACATGAGAACCATGCCTATGAGTTGGTAGAACTACTAAAGGGTAAAAGAACATTGAAGAATAAATGGAGAAAATTGAGCAAAATAGCTCATAACCAAGATACAAGGCAGGATTGGTTGTGAAGAGGTTTAGTCAAAAGAAAGACATTGATTTTGAAGAGATTATTTTGCCCGTGTTAAAAATGTATTCTATCATAGTCGTCTTAGGTTTGGCTACCAATATGAATTTAGAAATTGAATAGCTTGATGTGAAGACTGCTTTCCTCCATGGTGACTTGGAGGAAGAAATATATATGGAGCAACCAGAGAGGTTCATGGTAATGGGTAGAGAGCATCTTGTTTGTGGATTGAAGAAGAGTTTATATGAACTCAAGCAAAAACCTAGACAATGGTACAAGAAATTTGAATCCTTTATGGTTAAGCATGGATATGATAAAACTACTTCTAATCATTGTGTATTTGTTAAAAAGTTCTCTGATGGTGACTTTATTATTCTCTTACTATATGTAGATAACATGTCTATAGTTGGTCGTGATTTTGGAAAAATTGATAAATTGAAAAGAGAGTTGAATAAGCCTTTTGCTATGAAATATTTGAGACCTACACAATATATTCTTGGTATGAAGATACTAGACAAGTTCAACATGAGCAATGCAAAGCCAGTGAATTCTCCACTTGTAGGTCATTTGAAGCTAAGTTCAAAATAGAGTCCTACAAGTAAGAAAGAGAAGGAAGAGATGCAAAATGTGCCTTATGGATCAACTATGGATAGCTTAATGTATGTTACATGTGCACAAGACCTGATATCGCTCATTCTATTGGAGTTGCTAGTTGATTTCTCTCTAATCTTGGTAACGGACATTGGGCAGCTGTGAAATGGATTCTCAGGTATCTTAAAGGTACTTTCAATGTAACGCCCTGTACCCAAAGGGGTCGGAGAGTTAGATCCTGTCACATACAATCATATATCTCTAACAAAATATCATTCTCAAAGACTCCAAAACACGAAAGCATAAATTCATTTACTTCAACTTAAAGCATAAATTTATCCACAAGATCATCAATATGATAAATCCAAGAAACACAAATTTGCGTTTCCACAATCTCTAGTAACCCCAATCATAACATTAAATTAATTACATAAATCTCAATATTCCATAACAAATTTAAAACCCATCTACCAAATAAAATTTCTCTAATCATCAATAGTACCCTTAGGTACTCAATCTTCCTATTTTTAGCTAGTCTTGTTCACAATCACTAAATCTGGTCCCCAGCCGAACCGTCAACATCATCTAAAAATATTGTGGAGATAAGAGGTGAGTTATCAACAACTTAGTAAATAGAAAACATATACTAGTATATAAATATGAGCATTTTCAAAGAGTTCAATATACATAAACAAAACATTTCAGTTTCAATATGTAGATCTCAAATGTGCTATTAGAAAATCAGAGCGACATTTCAAACTGTTCATATTAAAAAATAAATCAATTGGTAATATTCAAAGACCGTTTGGCATAACATGATTGGACATCTTCATCTTATCATACCATTCAATATCATATCACCATATCATATTCTATGTTGAACCCCAGTAGTAGGGTTGTGCTATCCCCGGTGGTCAAACCAGGCTGTATCAGAATATGAAATTTTTCCTTATTCATTCTCCAAGCCCCGAGTTTGCACACATGAGAAAACACGCAAAAAAACCAATTTTCTCTAAAGTGGGTGCACTCATATCAGAGATATTGGTACCAACCATATAACAGAATCAAAATCATTATATCTGAACCAAAATTAGAAAGTCATGCCAAAGATTTTCAGATGCATATCATATCAAACAGAGTGCTGAACATATTCAAATCATTTTCACATAGTCAAAAACGGATTCAGAACATTTTATATAACATGTACAAAATTTTCAGATTTCATATTCTTTTTTTTTTGCACATTTCAGAAACAGCTTGTCAAAATATTATTCATGTCTATACTAGTTATGTCAGAAAATATTTTCTCTTTTATATAGATTTCATGAGTAATGCAGAATACATAATTGAGGTTATTTTTGCATTTCTTTTCAAAACATATCATGCATATTTTTCACAAATCAACAGCAGTTCATTTTCTTTTTATGTAAAGTTTAGCATAGTAACCCCGCTTACCTAACTCTTGCAACGTATTATCTAAGTCTTGAGTTAGACCTCTAATAATCTTGTCACCTAAATCATAAAATATTCACTAAGTGTTAAAAACCAAACAAGCATCATGCTAACTCTACCAACAAATCTCAAACAAGAATAAGTCTAACTTTTACTACAAAAAAATATGTAGCCCGAACGACAATTTCAGCATGTAACAATTACTCGCAAAATCCAATGAAAGTTTACCACTTTACGAAGATTTGGCCATCCACCTCAAAATTTATTTAACCATTTACCACCTACTTAACATTTATTTATAAACTCATTTCGACATATTATACAAGTAGCCCACATACTCAGACAATTTATTCTCGACTTACCAAACAATAACATAGCCACATTTAGTCCTGACATGTCTAACCAATGTGCCCATTGATGTTACAGCCACTATTAACTCTTCTCCGTTCATAACACTGGAACCCGAGACTCCCTACGTGCCAACACACCACCCAAACAGCCACTCAAACGTTTGCAAATTTTCACATGCCCAACACAAACAGCCCACATGCAACATCCTGCGCACATTATCCACAGTTCAATTCAACTAAGAAATCACAATTCTCAATACATAACAAAGTCATCAACATCTTCCAATAGATACCAATATACATATCACTTTAAATAAATAATACAAAGGCGATACTAATGCTCTAATTATCTTACCAAAATTTGTGTGTTTAATTCAATAAAATTCGATGAGGAGGAGACGCTATCTATGGCTTATTTCGGTGCCCAATGCGACAAGAAAAAATTGACAATGGCATTGGACAACGACGATATACCACGAGGAAGTAAATGCTCTGAAATGATAAATTGTGAATAAGAATTTGTGAGGCACAAAGAAAGGAAAGAGAGAACAAGAGAGAAGTGCACAAAACTCACCTTCAGTGGCTACAACAATGGTGGTGTTGGCAGTGGCATTAGGGCTTGCCGACAACAAGTACTTTAGAACGAGCCAATGGACTCGCAACAACTAGTGGTGCATAGCAGAGGGGTGGTGGAGATGTTCTGTGAGAGAAGATATCCGTGAGGTGCATGGTGAAATACGAAACCAAAGAGAACTAGGTAAGTGAGAGAGAGATGGGAAAAACACTCACCATCGTTTGATGATGCCTCGGTGAGGATGCTTGACGGCGGCACTGATCCATGGAGACCCACGGACAGTACCACTCTGATTCTGGAATTTTTGTGTTTGAGAGAGAGAGAGAGGTGTACCTGGGGGAAGATGAGCACAACGAGGGAGTAAAAAAAAATGAGAGGAAATTTGTTGAGGAATTTATCTTTGAGGGGAGGGAGAAACCAATTGAAGTAACTAGTAGGGGAGTGAGGAGTGTGAATCAGGCAAAAGGAGTACTGAGAAGGAAGGAGTATCAGGAAGAAGAAACTGAAAGGGAGAAAAGAAACTCACCAAGAACGACATCGTGTGGCCCATTGGCAGGGCTCCTCATGGGCCTGGGCCGGGTCTTGGGCTTGGGCCCTGGGTCTCAGGTTTTACATCCAATGTGTGTTTGTGATTTGGAAATAGTAAGCCTATGCTTGATGGGTTTGCAGATGCATATATGGTTGGAGACATTAATTCCACAAGTTTACTTCAGGGTACTTGATTACTTATATAGGGGAACTCATGTCATGGTAGTCTAGACTACATAAATGTGTTGTTTTGTCTAGCATAGAGGTTGAGTATATTGTCATCACTGAAGCTAGCAAGGAGTTGCTATAAATGAAGAACTTTTTAGAATAACTGGGTTAGAAACAAGAGAAGTATATTCTCCATTGTGAAAGTTATAGTGCTATCCATCTTAGTAGGAACTCATCCTTCTATTGATTCAAGCATATTAATGTGAAGTATCACTCGATTTGTGAAGCATTGGAGATGAAATTGTTACAAATTGAGAAAATTCAAGTTCATAATGATGAAAATGGGTCAGATGAGATGACAAAACTATAGCCTATGTAAAAATCTGAAGAATGTAAAAGAAAAATAGGCTTGGTGGAGCCTCTCACATAGTCAAGAGAGTCCCTCCTTGTGAAAGAAACCCATGTGGCCACTTGAGTGGCACTTTGGTAGTTACAAAAGGTAGGATTTTTTTTTTAGAAACTATGTGCGGTGTATGGTGTGGGGAAAGTAAAGAGAGAAAAGAAAAAGAAAAGAAAGAGAGAAGATGCCTTACTTATGGAAGAGTGAGAATTCTTCTCATATTTGTATCAAAGTTTTGAGGGATCATTTGTGGTCTAATTGTGATAAAATTTCAATAAATTGTTCTTGATGGTGAGAGCTTCGTTTTGACTGGTGCTAATCGTTGAGATTGCTCTCCAGTTGTTTAATGCAAACACCCACTTGGTGAGATCTTTCTTGTCACCCTGATTAATAGCCACTTGTATGGTGATGATTATGTGTTGAACCAATAATATAAATATTTTTTATGTACCGGTAGCCTCTAGAGATTTGGTCTAGAGAAGACAATCTATAACTCCATTATTGTTGATAGTGGAAGTTTTAACTAGATTAGGTCATGTGGTTTTTCCCTTCTCATTGGAGGTTTTTCACGTAAAAATCTTGGTGTCTTACTTGTGAGTTTTTTTTTTTTTTTTTAATAATAGTCGAAGGTCATCTGTCCATGAGTGACATCCTCCCAAATTTTATTCAAAAAAATCCTCACTTATGGTGGAGGAAAACCGTGGTAACAAGTAGTACATTTGGGAATTACAAGAGATAAAGAAATAAAAATCCCAAATATCAAACGAAACCAAAACTCAACCAAAACAAAAGCTAAACAAGCCTAATTGCTTGTGGGTTGTTTCATTGTTATTTTATTTTTACTAGATTGCCAATTTAACTTGCACAAAGAATAGTAGAAAATACTCCGCTATCTTTTTGGTGTTCACCTTAGTGGATTTGCCTCCAAATACCTTGTGGACGTAGACTTTATGTTGAATTAGATAAATTTGTGTCTCTCTCATTTGTATTTAATTTATTAGTTACTTTCATCGATGAACGCAAGTACACTGTATCAATGCCCAAGCCACTATCGTGGGCCGGTGAATAGCAACGTTGGGCTCCGGCCCCGACCAAAAAATGCATCAACAATGAGCATGTTCTGTTCCCTCCATTTTAAACATCGACAATATAAGATTCCAAACACACTGTACATTTACAACATAAACTTTCGGAAGTGCGACATGGTGTTGAAAATGGATAAACTTACTCATAACCGGGGCTGATGTGGATTACAATCCAGACTGGGAGAAGAAAAACAAAAAACAAATATATAGGTTTCACAAGCCATTTCCATTTTCTGTTTGTCGATTCACTGCTCTGTTTTGATGTTTCCCAGACCATCTGAAACAAGTGGTTTCACTCCAGATCAGTTCCTCATCTGTAGTTCTTCACTCGGTCTAAGTGATGATAAAATCTGTTTTCGTATTCATTCCTGAAAGCTTTATTGGAATTCCATTGGGACATAAATCTATCCACCTAGCTATTCATGGAAAAAGAAGTGAAAAAACAAGATTTCTTAATTTATTTAATTAAGGCAATCAAATTATACCAAGTGGAGGAAGAAGTTTGAATCGACAAACCTGTTCTCGGGACAATTCCTCAAGGGCAGCTACATCTTTCTTTCTAGCAAGCTTTCTGGCATTTTCTAGTAGACTGGTATTGGTAATAGCCTGAGCCCTGAAATAATCATGAAGCAGTAGAAGATAAAAGACACAAATGTCTTAGATGTATAACACCTCATCTCATCATGAGGTCGAGGCAGGCATCTTGATGGAACTAGGCATTACCTCCTCAGCACGCAGTTTCTCAAGTTGAACGAGGCATTTGGACACTTCATCCTTTCTTTCCTGTGCACCTACCAATTGCTTCCGTGCAAGTTCTATATCTTTTTCAATTTTCTCCAGTTCTTTCTGAGCATGCTTGGCTTTAGCCCTGACAGGCAATAAGTTTTTCTTTATTTCATTTAATTCGGCACGTCTAACCTGCATAAGGTAAAAACAGTGTGATATGATGGAAATGTCAGCCATATAGTTATTGTAAAATTCAAGCTGACTTTGTTGGATCATTTTACATTAACTTGATCTTGTATGGCTTGTTTTGAACCCAGAGAATTCCAAAGTTTTCCTTTGACAGGAGCATTGGCAATGGCTTTCTCTTTCAAACAAAAAAGCTCCTTTCTTTCTCTTTCGATCTGCTCTGCACGATCCCCTTTGGGTTCCCTGGACGGCCACCCCAACGTCCACCGTTCATTGCAATGAAACGCGAATATCTGCTTCAACAATCCCAGAAAGCCCATTACAATAGAGAAACAGATGTTAAATGAATTATAAAACAAGAGAATTGGTTGATATGGTTTAATATTCCATATTTATACTTGCAGCATCGTTAAGGTCCTTCAATGGGAAACATGATGAACTGATAGTTTTCTGTTGGCTTCCATTTATTTCTTTTATCAGTTGCTTTTCTTCAGCCAAATTGTTCCTTCCATGCAGCACCCGAAAATGCAATTTCTGTATTGATCTCAACAAGGCGAGAAAACCAATTTAAAAACTGGATTTGATAAAAAAAAAGCATCGCACTCGAGATTATAGTGTTCATTTTTAGTTCTTACATGCTTATCAAGGTCATGTGATGATGAGCATGAATTGTGAACTCTTCCCTTGTATGCATGGTGTTGAGAATACAGATTGTCTAGAGCTACTTGCAGAAGATCAAGTTCTCCCTTCTTCAAAAGCGAGTTGAAACAGTGAGAGCGAGTAAAAGAAGAAACTAATATAAAAAATAAATGATATTCTTCATTCAAAACTTCGTAATCCTCGATCATCTGAAGAGAAGCACCACTTTCAAAAAACTGGCTTAGCAAAGGATTAGTATTAAGAGTACATAATTCTTACATGGATATCAAGCACTCCTCCTTTTGAAGCTCGCGATTTGATGGGTCTCACTCGGTATGCATTATTTGCGAAACATAACTTGTCCAGAGTGAGTTGAAGACAATTCAATTCCTCTCTCTTGAGGGTCAGACTCACTCTATAACGCTCATCGTCATAATTAAGCCATTTCAGCCTATAAATCAGTTCTCTTTGATTGCGCTGTTGACAAAATTCGGTGAAAATCAGATGTTCTTACATAATTTATCATTCTTTAAAACGTGCAACTCTCAACTCATACCACTTCGACCATAACAATACAAACAAATGCATGGTTATATCATATTCACATACCGTTCTTTCTTCTAATTTCCTGAAGATCTCAGAAAGATCTTGGTTAAACTTTTCGATGAGCTTTTCAGCCTCTCTGATTCTGGCTTCCAAATTTGGCCATAACTTGAAAAAATAGACTTCGATCTTGGCAACATGCAGCGCTTCTTCAAGAACATTACTTATTCGCTCATCGAGTAAGTTGTCTGACCCCTGATTTTCCTTTTCTGTTGTATATTTTTCCAACTGGATGTTATCTTCGGTCTCGATTACTGGAGGCACTTGGGTAACATTAGGTCTTAATTCCTCCATTGTGCCGGTTTTGCTTGATGTTCTTACAAAGTAATGACTATGAAATTGTTAAGCTCTGGTCGTATATGATCGACAATACACAATAATCTTGAATCACACCAAAAACGCCAGAAAGCTTGAAACATGTATACATGACGTTGAAAGACGAATCTCTCATGAATATGTGAAAAATGGATGAAAAAACGGATGGCATCATAAACGGTCGGTAGAATGATCAAAATCAAATGTATTAGTAATCTTTTTTTTAACTATTTTATGCCCACAATTATCCACAAATGAAATCAAGTGCAAAAGTCAACAACTGCTATGTAAAAAGGAAATAAAAATTGAACACAAAAATAAATAAACAGGACGTGCGACTAAAGAAAAGAATAGGCCAGGCCATGGGGGATATATATATCTTACCTAGCTGTATGAGTGCATGCGATTATTTGATCAGAAACGAGGTTACATCCGATTTGAAGAGTCTAAATTCTAATGATCATGGTACATAGTTGATTTATAACAGAAACGTGATGTGGTTGTCCAGAATTAAAAAGTCGGCCACTAAGCTATATATATATTATCCCCATGCAAGGCACTTGCACCCCACGCCAATTAAGATCATGTCCACTGATACCAAGCAAAAACAAATAGAGTCAATAGTCAGCCATTTTAAAATAATCATTTTCTTATTAAGTTTCCAAACTCCAATGAGGTTCAACCATTTCTCTGTGGTTATTTTTTATTTTCTTAGAAAATACATAAGCCCTTCAAATAATTTTCGCACTGTGAAATTATTACTTCTCCTCAAAATTTAAGCAATATATTTTATTATTTATATTTTATTTTTACACTCCCTTCAATAAATGGGCCTAATCCGTTGAATATTTAATTAAATGGGATAGTATAGAGACATAATTCAAATTCAAGATCTCTTTCTAATAACATGTAAAATCAACACTTGTCTCAAAAATAATAAATCCCCAAACTACTAAAAACTGACCCTTATGATTGTAAATTTTAACCGGAAAATAGGTCTAGAACCGGTTTCAAAAATGTTGCCGGAAACGGTCCAGTTCCAGTTCTATGATTTTTAGGACCGGACCGGTTCACTATATTATATATTTAAACTAATTTTTTTGATATTATATATAATATTTTGATATTATATATAATATTTATATATAAGGTAATGTTATTATAATTTATAACAGAAAATTTTAATCTTAAACATGAAAATTTATTTAATCATATGCTTTAAACATAAAATATATATATATATATATATATTAATAACATTTTATGACCTAATAAGTTCTCAATATATTCTTTTTGAATCTTTGATAAATACATAATACATTAGTAATACTAATATAAATTAGTATATTAATTACATTTCACTTTAATTAATTAGTATACTAATGTATATTAGTATACATTAGTAATCCACTTTATGTCTACATATAAAAAAAACTATATTAATCATTATAGTATTAGTATAAATTAATATATTATAAGAGTTATAACATAATATATATATAATAATATAATTAACTTAATATGTTAGTATTAATATCACTATAAATATATAGTATTTTTTGTTTTTTTTGTTTGGAAAGGGCCAACCTTCTTAATATTAAAACAACACCTCACTTATAGCAGATGCAAAAACTGTGGTAACAAACTACGCCATCCTTCCTAAACGAGCATTGCTAAAGAATAAAGAAATTCGCCCCCTATACAAATCATTTACAATTTTTCCTAATATAAGGAAAATCCCCCTATCCAATCTAATTAATCCTTTATTTTTCAAAGGAAGAGCTAAAACTGAGTGCCACACTTCGTTGGAACCTTTTGTACCTCTTCACATTAAATCATCTGCTACTGCATTAGTCTCTCGAAACAAATGCGAGAACGAGACCTGAAGACCCTCTAGTCTTCTTTGAATTTCATCCCAATAATCCTCCATATACCAAAGCCCACATCTTTTCGCATTCAACCATTTTATCACAAGTATAGTGTGACGCCCCCGACCCCTCTTACGGAAACGCAAGAATCATGACGTTGGGATGATGACAACACGGGTCACGCATCCCAACGATAAGTGCCAAGTGTGTGTATATGCAGAAAGTGTACAACAAAATCGCAGCGGATAATTTAAATACGTTGACTAAGTATTGGAATTGTTTAATACAAAATTTATATAAGTAAAACGTTTAAAAAGAGTTATACAATTATTCCAACAAATATAATACAAAGTCCAAAAATATAAACAAGTGATCCCATATTACTCCTCTGGCGAAGCCGAATCCTCAGGCTCAACCTCAACATCATTTGCATCAAAATCTACGTTATCATAAAACGGTACCGCATGTAAGTATAATCCAAACAACCATCGAGAATATAAATACATTAATGCAACCAACAATAATGCATGCATATGATGAAATTGCATTATGCACAAAACATCATTTCTCTGAAAATGAATATTTTCCAACGCACGCCAAAATCCCATTTTGGCCCAAAACATATCCATAAAACATTTTCCCACCATTTTTCCAGAAAATTGTCTAAAACAATAATCCATCATTTTCCCAGAAAATGATTCACATAAAATCATTTTATCCAACACACACTATTTTTCCAGAATATAGCCCATTATCCATTTTAACCATATGCACCATGATCTCCCATTGGGACCATTCTCACACTTTGGCTCCCATCGTCACACCACGGGTAACGACCTTGCGAGTGACTTCGTAATGAGCGATGCCCAGTTTCGCGCCCAGCGCATACGTGGACAAGCATCCTCTAGCCCCCGCCAGCAGAAGGGCCGTGGAGTCGACACGAGAGCGTTGCCAACCCGTCCGATCCCGTTGTCGCCCAGCGACAGCGACAACCCAGGGGACGTCACTTAGTATATTGCACTCTCGAGTGACCAGAGGAGCTCCACCTTGATTATGCTCCATCTCGGCTTGGGGTCGTGATACACACGCATCCAAAAATCATTTCTCACATGAAAACCCAGTTTTCATAAAATATACATGAATATGCATGCAATCATGCGAAAATCTACTTTTCATATACAAACATGAACATGCATGCAAATATGCCATGTACATGAAATGACACAATATCCAACAAGAAACAAAATCACAACACACAACAACTCCATTCTCCAATCCATCTGACCCCCTTACTTCTCGGATTCAGTCAGCACAACCAACTAGATCACAATAAAAATGGATTAGTGCAAAAATACATTTAAATCACGAAAGTTCTTTAAGAAAATACTTACAGCATTATAGTATAATTTTAGAAGAATCACGAAGGTGCAAGAGGTGGCTGCACAACAACGTAACAGTGCAAAATGCACTATGGCCGTGGGTCTCAAAGTGCTAGTTTTTGAACAAGGACAAACGAAGACTTGAGATTACTAGGGAAAGGCTTAGGGATATCAATGAAGCTAATGGTGGTGGTGGTTGACCGTGGGTGGCGGCGTAGGCGGCGGTTGAAGTCCAAAAAGCCCAAAACAGAAATGAAGTTGGATGGACTTCATTGGTGGCGGATCAGAGCTGAGGATGGGTGGGGTAGGTAGCTGAGGGGTAGCTGGTGATGTGGTGAAGAGATGGCAGCCAATGGCGGTGCGATGGTGGCACTGGAACAAATGGTGGTTGTAGCTTGAAGCCGTGCATGGAGGAGATTGGTGGCGTGAGAGGGGCTGAGAATGGAGGTGGGTGGTCGCTGGCCGAAGGGGAAGAGAATGGGAGGGGCGATGATGACCACGACGGCGCACGGCGGCAATGGATGGAGGACGACGCAACGGGCGGGGGAGAAAAAGGAAAATCGCGCGGGAGAGAAGAAAGAGAGAGGAGAAAATAAATGGGGAGAAAAGAAAAGAAGAAGAAAAGAAAAAGAGGAAAAGAAAAAAGAAAAAAGAAAAAAGAAAAAGTGAGGGAAAGAAATGAGGTCCAATCCTCACATCTTGGGTCACACAAATGATCCAACGAAAAATATTTCAAAATAGCAAGTTAAATAAAATAATTTAAACGTAGTGATTAAATGAAAATAAAATAATTAAACCCAACAATAAACTAATTTAAAATAAAGAGCAATTTAAATGCATAACAATAATTAATATTAGGAAAGCAGATCAAAATAATTTTCACAAATTAAAAAATTATAAAATAAACCAACTATCCAATAAACTAAAAACAAGAGAACTAATATTTAATTTAATAAAAATGACTCTTCAATTAAAAAACACACTAGAATATGGGGTGTTACACATAAAATCTAATTCAATCTCAACATTTATCAAACCCAACGAACAAACATATCAAAGGCCATGAACTACACCCATGACTTCGACAAAATTATTAGTACTATGACCAGAAAATTTTGCAAAAGCACATACCATTTGCCCACTTGAATTTCTAATCACCTTGGCCTGCACTTGAAGGACTAGGATTTCCAAGAGAGATACCATCCATGTTCAATTTAAACCAGCTATCAGTCGGATACATCCATTTTACCAATTTAATCGGTTGTTGTTAAACTGATTTAATAGGCAAATTTAATACATATTCATCACATCAACTAAGAATCTTGTCATCCTTTAACTTCAATGCAGCCCATGCCACCCATTGTTTGATAGAACACCAAACTGAATGCACTGACTCTATAATTCCTTCCATTCTTGCTTTACAGCGTCTCCACCAAAGTCTCCAAGAGATAATCGATGGAAAACTTCCCAGCAATTGACCACAAACCGATGAATGTCTGGCCCTCCTATACCAACTCTCAACTTTCTCATGCCATGAACACCCACCATTCTCGACATTCCAAGATTTGTAGCACATAAATTCCAGATATTTTTTTTTTACAAATTCACCTGTCGAAAGAACATGATTTTTATCTTCGTATGCCCCTTCAATACAATAGTTGCACCTTGACATTATAGGAATGCCAACTTGATGAACTCGATCATCCACTGGCAACCCATCATGTAAAGCTTTCTACATAGTTATAGGAATATATTTCGGTAATGCATTGGTCCAAATCCATCTAGCCCAAGGAAAAGCTGGAGCTTTGGTTCCAATACACATTCTCATGCATTATGAGTAGAAAAAATTCCATTGGATTGAGGTAGCCATAACAACACATCTGAACCTGCTTTAAGGCTTTCTAGTTGTAAAATTTCATCCGTTTTTTCCTGCCCAACTAACCGAGTAAATAAATCCACATTCCATCCAAACTATATATAGTATTAATATCACAATTAGTATAGTATATAGTATTACTATTACTATTAGTATTGGTATAGTCTATAGTTATTTAGTATTAGAATATATATTAATTTTGATAAATATTTTCTATTAGATATATTGTCAATATATTGACAATTATCATAAATTCATCATACATTGACATACTCTAAGTTATATTTATTGGCTTACATCAGGTTTTTTTTTTTCAGCATATGTTTTATAGTAGAATGTTTTTTTACATAGCAGATTTTTTTAAAGCAATTTTTTTTTTATAAACAGATTTTTTATGACAAATTTTTATTTTATTAAAATAAAAAAAGGACCAAACCGGACCGAAAATCGAAGGTATCGATTTAAGGGGGTAACCGGTGCGTAATCGGTTTTTAAAAATGTAAAACTGGTGCATACCGGTTTGGTCCTAAATTTTGTCCAGACCGGTTACACCCTTACTGACCATAAAATTTATAAAGATGGACAAAATACCCATATTAAATTAGAAAGAAATTATGTATTATCAATAATGTGATATAAAATGCATTTTTTTATCGTTTATATATTCTAATATAAAAAATATATTAAAACAGACCTTTTTAAATAAAAATATTATAGACATATGTATCAATTTAAGAATGTGAGAGTGCTTGTATGAAATAAAATATCCTAAATTTCAAATAACGATTAGTTTCCATCTCCAATCTAAAAGTCATTGTTCACATTCAAATATACATATATATATATATGCAGTTGTGGAAAAGAAAGAAAGCAGGTAATATAAATAGAATGGAAATTTTGAAGAGACTAAAAATATAGGAAACTCACATGTTTTGTATTTAAAAAAATATTTATTTGTTTGTTTAATTGCCGAAATTTCTTACGTCCCAAAATTTTGAGCTCTTCAATAAGAGGGAGAGTTTTTTTTCTTGGGACCATTGACGTTATTTTTCTAATTATATTAAAGAGTGAGAGAGGTTATTGCTTAAACTTTTAAATATATTTTAAATTATATTTTAAGTTTTATTACCCTGAAAGTGATCATGGTGAAGAGTGGCCGCTGTTAGAACTTGGTCATGTAAAACCTCTAATCTTAATTAGCAGCTTAGTAGCCATCTCATTGTTTCACAAATTTTATTATAAATAAAATCACACTGGATTAAAATTTATTAAAAGTAAAAGTCTAAAACACTAAAATATAAATCCTAAAAACTTCTATGAACCCTAATGTTAATTATTTTTATAACCTCCGACTGCCAATCCCAACCGTCACTCGGATTGCGAAACAATCATCACAAAATATAATTAGTTCGATTTCAGGGTGATGGTTGCCATTTTTAACAACCGAAAAGTTTTTAGGTGCCAGAGTTGCAAGATCTGCCACAATCTGGCCATTGGAATAACTAGATTTAGTCGGATCCGATGCCAAATCAGAAGCCTAGTGTCTGAGAGGTGTCAAACTAACTGATCTGACATCGGATAGACCATATTTGATGCCTTATTAGCGCCGAATTGGAAATTTGGGACTGGAATGGCTTCGAATCAACCATATTTGCCGGCTCCCCAGCATTGGTGGTGGTTATAAGGGGTGGCCTAATTGCATACCTATTTTTTGTTTCTCTTCTTAATTTTTTTTATAACTTTAAAATTTTTAATCTAGTGTAATTGAGTTTATTATATCATTCAATGGAAAGTTGGTGTGTCAACTCTCTATTGAAGGTTGTAAATAACCTGACTTAGGTCTTGATTGAATATTTTTCATTGTACTTAAGAGTAGCCTCATCCATTTCCCTAAAGGTCCGTAATCTCCAAATTTTGGAGAAAATATTTGGGAGAAACCCAGTTTCTCCATCCCATCTGGATCCCTAAATTGGCCCTCTCTCACACCATTTGCCACCATCGACGACAACCCCTTCGATCGGCACCTTTGGTAAGTCCCTTCCTTCTCTCTCACACAATACCCTGACACACATGAATCTCTCTCACTTTCTCCCCTGAGTTTCCTTTGAGATAAATATTCGGCTCTAGGCTTGGGCCTTTTTTGCTATATATATTAATTTGATCTTTGTGAGATGCAAATCGAAAACCCTAGACAATGTTGTACGGTTGGATTTCGTATTTTTTATCTCTCTGCTTGTGAGCTTCTCTAGGGTTTAATGAATTTGAGATTTTCCGATGGATTTTGAAATCATGTTGAGGGAAATTGCATTCGGTGCGCAACTAGATAAATTTTGCCACTGTGTATTTTTTGTGATGCTTATTTTAGGCTCTTGTTGCGGCTATATGATTTTATGATTATAGTGTTTATATTTTAGCCTCTATGCTGTGATGCTTTCATGTTGTAAATCTGTGAGATTTTGTGTATTTTATGTCTCGTGATTATTATTCAAAGTGTAAGATCACAAGTGTCGTCAATGGGGCTCGATCGATATGGCAGTGTAATCTTGACCCAGATAGCCACATTTTTATTGTGATTGTTTTCACAAAAACAATCAAGGTTGAAGGTTTTGTAGCCATTTGAACTTAAATGTTGTAAATTTAAATTATATTGTTCTTTACGGAAGGGGATGATGCTGCTCTTATTCATTTAGCATGCATGCTGCTCGTTTATTTATTAGTATAATATTTTGAACATGATGTATTAAACATGCCTTATTAAACATGCATGTAATCTTGTTTTAACATGATGTATTATTCTGTTTTGGAGAATATGGGCCTTTAGGGAAGCAGACTTTGCTGCTCTTATTTATTTAGCATGCAATCTTATTTTTCTTTATTAGTACTCTGTTTTAACATATTGCATGAACCATGTTGTTATAACATACCAACAGTTTTTCCTTTTCAAGTGTCCTCGTTAAGAAACATCTCTCTAACTATTTTGTATCATTTCCTGTTGCTATTTTAGCCCACTGTTTTATATCATTATTGCTTCCTGTTTTCTATCCATTTACCATGTTGTACATTTTCATTTAACATGTTGTTTAGTATCACTATCTGTTGCTATTTTTTCATCCATGTAGCATGTTCATTTCTTCCTCATGCATCTCGATTGTTGGTTGGATGGAGTTGTTGGAAGTTAAACTATAAACCATTTGGATGTGGTGATGAAAAAGTTGGTTGGAGACAAAGGAAAACTGTCACATACTCATTAACAAAGTAACCCAGATGGCCAGTGAACATTGGCAACCAATTGTTACCGCTATTGAGAAAATTGTCACTTCCTATATGTCACCATTCATTTTCTAAGCCGGTTTGCAATATCTTGTCCCCATTTCTTTGGAGCTTCTAATGTGTTTGAAACCACAAGTTCATTGACATATGTTCTTCACGAACCTCCTTAATAAGGACCCTAACATTGCCCACACTTAGTTGAGTCAAACTCAATACTCTCTAGTGATGGTGGAGTACTCTCCACCCCCACCCCAATTATCTTTGTATTAAAGATAAGAATCAAGTTTATTGTTTGTGTACAAACTTGAAGCAAAAGGAAAGATAACACTACGCAAGGCCTCAGTCACGTAGCAACACTAGCAATATCTCACACTTAAGAAACTCTCGTCAAAATGAGTACCTAATATGTTATTGTGGTATTAAAGCATGTCGAGGGACTGCCCATACGGAAAATAGTGAGGGGTGCCGATTTTTTAGTTGCCAAAACTATGAGGTACGTCACTTGTTGGTGGTCTTATTTGCAAATATGTGTTGGTAGTCTTGTTTGCTAACATGTACCAGTCAATTTTGCATATTGGTATGACCTAGAAATACCTGAATATGGCCAAAAGACTCTTAACTGATTAAAAACCAACCTTCAAAATGTACAAGCATCAATAGATATCCAAACCACTCGACATCGACTAGAAATTGTTTCAGAGGCATAAGAGAAAACTAGATAAAACCAATTTAATTATAGCAATTTTGCTATCATGGTTAATTGTTTTGAGAATTTATTTTTGAAATTCCTGACCAATATTATGGGCATATGTACTGAACTTTTTGGACTGATGTATGGACATTTTTAGTACTTGTAAATAGAATTAAGACAATATTACAGGCACATGTATTAAACTTTTGAGTCTAGTGTACTGGTAATTTTAGTACTTCTGAATAGAATTGAGACAATATTATGGATATAAACATTCTCTTGATTGTAAACTATAATCTTGACTTTTATTTATCCATTACAAATAAAATATTGTTGGAAATGACGAATTTTTATTAAAAAATAACTTCTAAAATCGTAATAATTTAAAACTATTATGACCTGAAAAAAAGATCAGCTTTGTGTTTAAAATATTAGCTAGTAGGTGATAGTTCAAAACATAAGGAACATGACAAAAGAGTGAGTAGTTAAAATTGTAAATATAATTGAGAGAAAAAATAATAGAAAAATAATAGAAAAATATTATTTTAATAAAATAGACAAATGATAGGAAATGGGCTGTAGGAGGCTTTTGAAATTCACTACAACACATACCTATTTTTCCCCGAGAGGGATTATGGTGGCAAAAGGTATGTGGGGAAAACTCTTTTATCACCAAATCTAGTCGTGGGGAGTTTGTAGAATAAAAGTGGTGATATGAAGTCTTTTTTCCCATAGAAACCCAACTCATGAGAAAAACAACTTTTTATGAAGAAGAAATCGACTGAGAAAGACTTCTGAGCTTGTCACAAATAAGTCATGACTTTGAACTAGTCTCGTGAGAAATAGATTTGTTTGCCACCAAAAGGATATGTGGGTAATGGTTTAACCCACAAAATGTTTTGGTGGAAATCACTACTTTCGCAGCCAAAGTCGTTCGCCAGTATAGGTGAGGGCTGCTCCTTTTCCCACAAAGTCTACCTCATTGGTATTGTTCATGTCCATGACAACAACTTGCGAGAAATAGTTGTCGAGGTTATCAAATGAAATATTTCCTACCAATGTCATTCCCTCGGAAAAAGTATTTTCTCACAAAAATTGACTCTAGTAAATACCTGCTTATGAAACTTTTCCCACGAATTGTTACTGTCAGAAATGAAAAATATAGATTTTAGGTAGTTTATCCCACAATGATGTTGGGAAAACTGTCAGAAATAATTTAAAATTTTTCCTGTCATTCGCATATATAAAATCATGTGAAAAACTGGAAAAAGAAAAAAAGAAGAAAAAAAAGTTGACTTAAAATCAAAACCATGGAAAAAATATCAAATCATCCATATACCAAAGTGATGAAACACATAATTAGCTTCATTACTCCAATATAGAATCAATCAAGGTCATGAAAATACATCAATATTTGAGTGTTTGGGAAGTACAAGAGGCCAAGAAGGGCAAAAAATGCATACTGTATTGTTCATAAGGTCTCTGTACGCCTTTCTACATGTATACATATTTTTGCATCTAGACACACATAGCCACAAAGAATTCCATTCGCTGAGACAAACTCCAATCATACTCTCCAAAAACTCATCACATAATCCACTTAGTAGGGGCTGAAGTACTTGGAAAAAAAAAATTCAAAGCATATTAGGCAATAATTACCATTTCCTTCTGTACTAGGACACTAGAACAAGCAGCATTAAAAGAAGTCTTCCCTCAGTAGATATGGGATGTTATCATGGCTTTATAAATCTACCTCAGCAAATACCTGGAGATTTCATACACCTTACTCAATATATTCATAACATCCTCTGTAGCCCCCTCCTCCAAAAACCTACAAACTATAACAACCCACAGATTTGTTCTGATCATTGCCATTTAACAAGACTTGGAGTTCAGGAAAACAAAATCCACCATGCTTTATTTGTAAATAGACCCTTATGAGTCAATGCCTAACTCTGCCTTTACAGATTTTTCCAACATATCTAAGATGCACCAGATTTTTTTTAATCCAAACATACTCCAACCACTACTTGCATATAAAACTATTTAAGACGATGATCAAACTATTTTGAATTGTTGTGACTTCCATACCCGAACAGAGCAAGCTAGGAAAAGAAACCTATTTATACTTCAGACTAAGATCAGAGTTGGAAATTGTTGGTAACTTACTCTTGTCCAAGTATATTTTTCTAATAGTTGATGGTTGTCAAGTTCTCTCCACTTTTTCTTGACCATTGTCTTCCACAAAATTGCATAATCAAGTTTGCTGGAATCCCTGTGATATGCAGCTATATGCATTCTGGTGTGAAACCTGCATACAAATCAAAGGTTGGTCTTAGCCTCCCAATTGGTAATCAGTTTAATAAGCACTACAAACCATGAGATCAAGGAGAAGATAATCACCCCATCATAAATAAAACAAACTTTATCAAATTACATACTGTGACACCCCATATGATAAGGATAATGGTAAGTGGTGTATGAAATCTCACATTGCTTGGGAATGAGAAGTTATTGCTTTTTATAAGATTCCGACGGGGCTCCAATTGTATTATTGATTAGTCTTTTTGGAGTATAGGTTATGTGGTTTGGGCCTTTCATTGGGGCGTTATCCAACGTAGGTGGCATGGTTCCAGTCCCACATTTCTGGTTGGGATAAATTGTGATACCATTTGTAATGCCCTAATGGAAGACCTAAACTATATGGCCTATACTCCAAAAGGACTAGTCAATGATACCATTGGAGCCTTATTGGAACCTTAAAAAGAGTAAGAACTTTTCCTTTCCAAGCAATGTGGAATCACATACACCACCTACCATTATCCTTATCATATGGGGTATCACACATACCATTACCCTGCCTTGTAGCTATGCACATAATGTATGACATTTGCAACTTCCCAAAAATGATAATATAGTTATATAACCAAAACTAATTCTTGCCTATTGTTCTAACATAACACTCCTAACACTTCACACACTGCACATAAAAAAAGTGAGGCATTTCACACACTCCCATGGCATCTAAACTTTCCATCAACAGAGATGCCTAAGCATCTCGCTGAGTCTCTTTATGAGACTCACTATTTGAATCCAACTTAGACATCCAGAAGTTCATTCATTTCTCATATTCAGAAAAGTCTCTCCTCTCCTCATAGCAACCATATCACCCAAAATTTGGTCTAGTTCACTCTTGTAAATTTCTACATAGATCTTGCTCCTTTCATTCTCCTCGGTTAGATGAAGAAATGCCTTGTTCTTTCAAATTGAAGGAGAGCGATCGGGAATGACTGAGTGCCCCAGACCTTGTGCATACCCAAATTTAAACCCTGAAACATTTTTTAAAACAGCCGCAGCTACATCATCAACGTCCTCTTTGGGGTCTTTATCATTCAACTTCTCCACTATAAGATTTTGAAAATCATAAGAAATCATTTCAGCCATGCTTAAGATGTTTTTACGTAGTTCAACAAAAATGAAATTGCATGCAAACTCACATAATTGTGTTCAATTGTTGCATTTATAAATTTTTCCTTTACCCTTGACCAGTGCGTTTTTTTTTATAGAAAGCGATGAGATTTGGTGCCATCTCGCGCTTCAATTAAAATCAACAGGTAAGGTTCAAATTCAAATGGAATTTCTCACATATATCATACAACCTCCAATATTCATTCTTACATTCTCTTCCCAAAGCCTAACAATGGATTTCCTCCCACTTGTATGTTTCACCTTTTTTTTTTTTTCCTATTAGTAGTGTTTCCTCGAGACTGTTCCTGAATTATTTTAGAAAATATCAAGTCCCATAGACACTTATTGCTCTATCGTATAAAGCCAACAAAATATCATGAAAAAAAAAAAAACAATCAGAAAATGAACTAATAACAGCCTATTCTTTGTAGAGTACACTAAAGGTTTTTACCTTGAATGTGCCACTTACCCACCTTTCATATAGCCACTCCCAAACAGGTTTGTCCACCATGAATGTTCCACCAGATAGGGCCTCCTCATGTGATGCATATTTTAAGTACACATTGTGTAGTTCATAGTGATATGCATTGTACTTATCAGCCAAAAAAGTTATCATCATTTCATGATTGTTGTCTTTTGTCCAATCCAACACAAAGTTTGCTTGGAAATTCAAAATACTGTCCATGTTAGTTGTCATGGACTAAACATTAAGAGAAATTCATAAAATGTCCGTCATTTCATCGTATATAACCAACCCCTACTCTAACACGATCAATGAGCTCTTGCTTCTCCTCCTCGGTTACGACACTCTAGCTTGCATGCCTCATTTCTGCATATACTTTAACGATCCACATCACTCAACTACTAAAGATGGAGGCATGCTCACATTATAGATCTCTATGCCCATCCTTGATGTGCAAAAGAATCTTACCCAGCTTTTGGAGGTGTTCAAATTGTGTGCCCCTTCCTAGCCCTCGGCCCAGTTTCTTAATAGGTGCAACTATATTGAAGAAACATGAAGGTAAACCATTATATTGCTCAAATAACAACATTGCATGTTTAAAGCATAATCAAGTATTCATAGCAGGAACTTAACCTATATATTTAACAGCTGTCATAACTGTAGTAATATTCTCCTGTCCAGCTTGTTTTACATCCATGTTTTCTTGTAGGCCCACATGTCCTACTGCTTAAGTTGAATCATTTGAAAATGTCAAATGATTTGACTCAATCAATTTTTACCTCATGCAAAAAATGTCAAATTTACATGTTTGATTTCTTATTTGATTACTCACTAAAAGTTTTAACATGAACGGTTATGAAGTTCAATAGCTTTAACAACCATGTTTCTTAATGGAATGTGAAACCAAAATGCAATACATATCATGTATAGTTTTTATAATTATAAACAATAAAGTGTGTATAATACACACACACACACACACACACATACATATGTATACACGCATAGTCATCAAACTATGTATTAGGCCATTGTTTCCGCCATTGGGAATATGAATAACCCACATAAAGCATGTTGGTTGTTAGGTAGGCGAGAGGTTATTAAGGTAACTCTATGTTTGTTCGCATCAAAAAAATGAGATCAAGTATACATTTATTTCCATTATTACAGAGTTTGGAAGCAAATAACAACACTTAAAAATAGACTAGCGCAAAGTCTTTGATTCAATTGAATATAGTTACAATGTTTGCCAATGTTGATGAAAGTATGGTGTTGTTGTTTAAAGAACACAGAATACATGTAAGCTGAAGAGAAAATTTGAAGTGAAGGTAAATGGAAATGATTGTATTGACCGTAAGAAGTAGGTGCCTCATGTTTTGGATTTAAAACTTAAGACCAATTATTTCCACACATAAGAACGCATAAGGGCATGTGAATGTGTAAATCTTGACCATCCGAGCATACATGCTTGGAAAAAAATGTAACAATACAAAAGAATGAACTCACTTCATGTGCACCCACCCGTAAAAATGCTTTGAGGACAATATTCATTTTTCTACTCCAAGACGACTGATTATTTAAATGAGGACGTCTATACTAACTAATTGCATTGAGAGAAGCTCCAATCTTTCCTCCAATCAAGCTATATAAACCAAAAATCTACATGCTGGAAATTTATTACCTGTCATGTGCATGTCAACAGAATACATTCCTTATATAGTATGTATAACCATTGCAATCTTCGGCTACTGCTTTGATGGGAATCTCCCTGAAATCAAATGAGGTAACAGGTCGCAAGATGGGTGATGAAGATGCGTAAATGAATGCGTACCAGTGCCGAACGGTTATTGAAATCAAAGGCCCTATTAACCATTTACAGATATAATCGAATAAGGGAGAGAAGAGATTGGGTATAGATACACTTGTTAGACCAAGTATTCCTCAACCTTCCAAAAGTGCTTCTGCAACTAATCCTCTCCAGAATCAGCGTGAATCACAACCTTCCAAAACTGCTCCTGCAATTAATCTCCTCCAGAATCAGTGTGCATCAGAACCTTAATTCCTTGATTTTCTCTTTTACGTGTATCTTGCTATTTTGTCATACTTTCCATCTTGTATATTGCCATATTTAATTCTTGTTTTGTCCGTTACTATGTTACCATGTTTAACTCTTGTAAAGCTATACTATTTAAATGAATATTGCAAAAGGAATAAGGCAAGTTGGCCTCCTCTGTTTTTACCCATACAGACCTTCGATTTCTTACATGGTATCAGGCCTCTAAGGCTCACGCCCAACAAGTAAGATCCTACGACCACACTTCCGCACCACAATGGCCTCTTCCCTATCGAATACATCTCAATTTCAGAAATTTGGATGGCTCCAATTACCTCACTTGGAGAATCCAATTTTTGGTTTTTTTGAAGAGTCACGGCATGGTTGGGTTAGTAGATAGCACCAATCCTGCCCCAGCCAAGACTCTACCCGATAACTCCATAAATCCTGAGTACAATAACTGGTCTAAACAAGATAACAGTGTGCTCAGTTGGCTTTATGCCTCTATCATTGAAAAACTTGTCTCCACTGTCCTCAATCTGGAGACTTCCAAGCAGGTATGGGACGCTCTTCAAGCTCCTTTTTCCTCTACCTCACGCTCTTGCATTGCCTTTCTCAAAAGGAAACTTCAAACCATTTCACAAGGCAACCGATCCTGTCTCTCGTACATTGAAGAGGCTAAGCTCTTCTCCGATCAATTGTCTGCTGCTAGCAAATCCGTCGATGAGCAAGACCTCATCACATACCTCTTGAGTGGACTCAAGCCACAATTCATGCCCTTTGTCACTGCTTTCACCTTTGCAATGAGGGACAAAGAATTCACCCTGGACGATTTTCAGACAGAACTTTTGAGCTTTGAGACGTTGATGGAGGCTTCAAACCCCTCAGTCCCCTCGGAGACCAGTTTTGCATTTGCAGCAACCCAGTCCAAAAATACGTTCCTAAAGAAAACAAAAGGGCCTGGTTTTTCATCCCAATCTCGTTCCCCGATACACTCTAATCGTCCACTTACCCATTCGGCCTCTTCCAACAATAAGACTGATGCGTCTCCATCACTTGATAATCGTCCCATTTGTCAAATTTGTGGTAAAAAGGGTCACACGGCACTTAACTATTACCATCGGTTTGATTTTTCCTATCAAGGTCGCCACCCACCATCAGATCTAGCTGCTATGGCTACTGAAGGTAATACCTCTTATGCTCAACAGGTGTGGTATGTAGACAGTGGGGCTAATGCTCATATTACTAGTAATACGGCAAATCTCACCAACTCGCAACCCTATGAAGGAGAAGAAACAATCACGGTTGGAAATGGCTCAGGTTTGGTGATAAAAAATATGGATACCACATCTCTCACCACAAATCATTCAAATTTCACTCTCTCTAATGTTCTTCATTGTCCAAATGCATCCTCAAATTTAATCTCTATTAACCGTTTTTGTTTGGATAATGATTGTTATTTTATATTAACTGGAAATGATTTTTCTGTGAAGGAGAACAACACAGGGCGACTTCTACTCCAAGGGCAAGTTAAGAACGGACTCTATCCAATTGCAGACAATAAATCTTGTTCAAATAAAATTTCCTGCTTTGCGGCAAGACTCGGCATGTCCACAACTCTTGCCACATGGCATGATCGTCTAGGCCATCCATCTCAAGTTGTTTTAAATAAATTGATTCATTCCAAATATTTAAATGTGTCTACATCCAATAAAGAAGAGTTTTGTTCATCATGCCCTTTAGGGAGATCTAAACAATTACCCTTTAGTAGCTCAACTCATCAAACCAATCACCCTTTAGAACTTATTCATTTAGATGTATGGACATCTCCTGTGTATTCAGTTGGTGGATCAAAATATTATGTTCTTTTTATTGATGATTTTTCTCGTTTTACTTGGTTATATCTCATTAAGTTTAAAAATGAGGTTTTTGCAATTTTTAAACAATTTAAGGCTCTGGTTGAAAATGTTTTCTCTCGTAAAATCCAACAATTACAAACTGATAATGGTGGAGAATTTCTCTCCATCATCTTCAAATCTTTTTTACAAGAGCATGGCATTTTTCACCGATTAACGTGCCCCCATACCTCTCAACAAAATGGGATCGCTGAGCGAAAACATCGTCATATTGTTGAAACCGGGTTAACTCTTCTAGCCCGGTCCCACCTGCCGAATACATATTGGCCCGATGTTTTTCTAACATCCATTTATCTCATAAATCGACTCCCAACCAAAGTGCTACAAAATTTAATGCCTTTTCACATTCTTCATCAAAAAGTTCCCAAATGTTCACATTTAAAAATTTTTGGATCAGCATGTTTTCCTTTACTCAAACCATATCAATCTCACAAATTATCTTTTCGGAGTAAGGAATGCATCTTTATCGGCTATACTAGTCAACAACGAGGCTATCGATGTCTTGACTATTGTACTGGCCGTGTATATGTGTCGCGTAGTGTCATTTTCAATGAACAAGCTTTCCCTGCAAATCGTGGAGTCCTCTCTTCGCTTGCCTCGACGAGTACACTTCCCCCAGGTATATCTCCTTCTACTTCATTTCTTCTCCTTTCTACCTTTTCTAATTCTTCTCCAACATCTACAACCGAATCCCTCCCTCTTCCCCAACCATCAACCATCCCTGAAACCGAATCGGTCCCATTTCCGCACTCTCCAACAATTGACAACCCAAATATTGCCACTTCCCAAGAAATTAGCAGTCCGCCCACTCTACCGAACCCTCAATCTACCATTGAAATTTCCACACCATCGATTCCCTCTGCCCTCACATCTGCAACTGAAATCCCCACACTACCGATTTCAATCCACCCACCAACTCAAACAACCAACTCCAACAACCAAGCAAATGACCCACGCCGAATAACAACCCGATCGATGACTGGCAACTCCAAACCCAGAGTCTTCCCTGATTTCAACGTCTTCTACTCGACTCGACATCCCCTGCAGGTACTCTCCACGGTCATCACCAGTAATGAGCCTTCCACTTACACACAAGCCGTTTCTTCTCCAGCATGGCGTGCTGCGATGGGGAATGAATTTGATGCATTGATGGTAAATGGGACTTGGTCCCTCTGCCCTCGCCCACTAGGTAAGCATATTGTTCGAAATAAATGGGTGTTTAAGATAAAACGTTTCTCTGACGGCAGTGTCAAGCGCTATAAAGCGCGTTTAGTTGCAAAAGGATTTGATCAAAAATATGGAGTTGATTATGCTGAGACTTTTTCACCGGTAGTGAAACACACAACCGTGCGTATGATTCTTGCTTTAGCAGTTTCTCTCAATTGGAATATACGCCAATTAGACATTTCAAATGTATTTTTACATGGGTCTTTAGATGAAGAGGTTTTCATGGAACAACCTCAAGGGTTTGTTGATGAAAATCATCCTGACTATGTTTGCCGATTGCATAAGTCTTTGTACGGTCTCAAACAAGCACCGCGTGCTTGGTTTCGACACCTTTCACAATCGCTATTGGAGTATGGATTCATTGAATCTACTGCTGATTACTCTCTTTTTATCTATGCTACTGGTTCTGTAAAATTTTATGTCTTGGTGTACGTTGATGACATATTGGTCATTGGTTCTAGTAAGTTTGCGATTGACTCATTTGTGTCATCTCTTATGGATTCCTTTCTTGTTAAAGACCTGGGTGAGCTGAGCTTTTTTCTAGGTGTACAGGCTTGCCGTGACCAACATGGACTTCACCTTCGTCAAGCTCGATACATAACTGATTTACTGGAAAGCACCAAAATGGTGGGTGCTAAGCCACTTAGCTGTCCAACAATCTCAGGTCCGAAACTCTCAACTGAAGATGGTGAATTATTGTCTGACCCTACTGAATACCGTCGTGTAGTTGGGGCCTTCAATACTGTACAATCTCGCGCCCTGACATTGCATATGCTGTCAACCAATTGTGCCAATTCATGCACAATCCCCATGAGCCCCATTGGATTGCTGTTAAGCGTGTGCTTTGCTATCTTAAGGGTAGTATTGATTATGGTCTTTATTTTACTCCTGGTGATATAAAGTTACAAGCTTATTGTGACTCCGATTGGGCGGGCAATCCCGATGACCGTAGAAGCACAACAGGCTATGGCATCTTTCTAGGAAAAAACCTCATCACATGGACAGCAAAGAAACAACCAATAGTCTCCAAGAGTAACACAGAAGCAGAGTATCGAAGCTTGGCCATCGCTACTGCTGACATATACTGGATCCGAATGCTCATGAAAGACCTGGGAGTGCTTCTACCTTCAACTCCAACAATCTAGTGTGACAATATTGGAGCTATTACCTTGGCATCTAATCCGGTATTTCATGCTCGGACCAAACGTATTGAGGTAGACTATCACTTCATCAGAGAAAAAGTCCTAAACAAAGGCATTCAAGTGAAACACATCTCTACACAAGATCAGGTTGCAGATCTATTCACCAAGGGTCAAATAGCTCCGAGATTCACTTTCTTAAGGTCCAAACTAATGGTGATTTTGCTCCCCATCACTTTGAGGGGGGTCTTAGACCAAGTATTCCTCAACCTTCCAAAAGTGCTTCTACAACTAATCCTCTCCAGAATCAGCGTGAATCACAACCTTCCAAAACTGCTCTTGCAATTAATCTCCTCCAGAATCAGCGTGCATCAGAACCTTAATTCCTTGATTTTCTCTTTTACGTGTATCTTGCTATTTTGTCATACTTTCCATCTTGTATATTGCCATATTTAAATAGTAAAGCTGTACTATTTAAATGAATATAGCAAAAGGAATAAGGCAAGTTGGCCTCCTCTATTTTTATCCATACAGACCTTCGGTTTCTTACAAAACTTACATAAATCGTCTTTGGAAGCTCCAATCACGCTGGCAGTAGGAATGATTTGAACTCGTGGACGCTGACTCTCCGCTCGGTGTAAAATTAGGAATACCAAGCCCTAATTTCCTCAACCCAGTCGAATCGATCATTGATTGATTTTAGGAGTGGAAGAAATTAACAGAGTCCCACGAAAAATCGATAACAAGAAATCGTCTCACCAAGCCTTCTTACCGCGGAAATCGTATCTCACCAGGGTGTTTTTTGTTGCCACCGTCAATTTCGCCCCAAATCAGAGAACATTTTAGACCCCTCATGTAATATGGGGGGTTTACTTTTAGCGATGACTTAAACTCGTCACAATAGGTGTTTTGTCCCCACCGAATCTCACTTGCCGGATGTGATATCGCTGCAACAGAGTGATTCAAAACCCACAGACATCCTTTATGTGACCAGACAGGTATTTCTCACCATGGTTTGCCTTGGGGGAAAAATCGTGGGAAAAGTCCAAATTTATTGTAGAGATAGATGAGTAAAATTTAGGATAAAATTTTAAAAATAGTGTTTTTTAGGCAAAATTTAGAAAAATTTATAAGGGGATGTGGATGCTCTAAAGTCAATTTAGTAGATCATTCTACACTAAGTTGTTCTACTTAGAATACGAATGTTCTTTGCAGAGGAAACACACGAGGAAAAAGATATTAGAACCTTAAGCAAGCAAACCACGTCTCACCTAGGCATAAGCCATAAAGGTTTTGGAACTTTGGCAATGACGAAAATGGTTTAACCCTTATGGAAAATGATAGAGTTCCTACTCTTTTACTACTCATTTTATATTTAATTTTTTTAATTTTTAATTTTATTTAATAGTTAAGAAAGTGATTATTAATAAAATTATATATATTTTTTAATTTTTTCTTAATGGTTAAGGATGTTAAAAAATACTTAAAAGAAAATGATAAAAAAATAAAAAACTTAAAATTAACTATGAGTAATAAATGGGTAGTAATAGGATAGTAATCCTATCAATCTTAACTTATTCATAAAAAGCTTATAAAAATTACACTTCAGTCTAAATTAAAAAAGAGTGCTGTTATACTCACCGCTCTCAGCTATCGCTAGGAGCTACCGTTAGTTATAGGGTTTTATTTTATTTTATTTATTTATTTATACATGCATATTTTAATATTTTTAAATATTTAAAAAAAAAATTATAATATTATTAAAAAATATTTTCTTAATCATTAAATAAATAAAAAATTAAAAAAACAAAGCGGTAGAGATGAGCGGTAAAATGGAGGGGAAGAGTAGTATTATCCATTAAAAAACAAAAATCAAATAAATAGGCTTAATAGTTCATACAAATGTAAAACTTTTCAACTTGGGCACCCTTGCTTGAAACTAGCTCAGCATGGAACCACATATAGTGGTGAACAAATAAATAGGTTTCAAACAAATGAAGGTCTTGGAGTTGGATTTACGAGCTCTTTGCCATTTTGTATCAATCCATTGTCTCTGTCATGATGTTTCCGAACCTTTTGTACGTTCTGAAACTAGTGTTGCTTTATCAGTCTACAGAGTTCCTCATCCGTCGATCCTAACTCAGCTGTCGGCAAAATTATCTTCTCATATTCATTTCTGAAAATCATTGTTATAATTCAAATGAGACAGATCCATTGACCTAATCATGGAAAGAGACGAAGCGAAAAAACCAGATGTTTTTTTAACAAGGCAGGCATTCAAAGCTATTCAACAATATAAACTGGAGGAAGAAGTTTGCTCTAGCGAAGATTTCGAAATTCTGAAGCTGATGAGAAGATAATAAACTGCATTTAACTACTTTAAATTGGTCAAAAGGTTCTCAAATATAATTCAAAGCTTCAGATTAGGCAGTTTTGTAAGTGACAATACCTCCTCAGCACGCAGTTTCCTCAGTTCAAGAATCCATTCATAGGCTTCATTCTTTCTTTTGCGTGCAAGTGTCAATTGCTTCTGCAAGTATTTCACATTTTTTTCTATTTTATTCAGTTCTTTCTCAACAGGCTTTGCACTAGCCCTTAGTGGCAATACTATTTCTTTCCTTATTCCATCTAATTCTGTAGCAATAAGCTGTAATTAGGAAAAAATGGTGAGATCATAGAAATATCAATCATTTAGTTTAAAAAAAAAATGATAAAATTCAAGTTCAGATTTGTAGGAGGATTTTACTTTAGCTTGGTTATGTATGGCTTGCTTTGAACCTAAAGAGTTCCAAAGCTTTCCTTTAACAGCAGCAGTGGCAATGGCTCTCTCTTTTAAATATACGAGTTCTTTTTTTTCTCTTCCTATCTTCTCTTTCTGATCCCTTGTGGGTTCAACGAACTGCCACCCCAACCCCCACCTAGGCCTTCCCCGAAAATGAAACACCGATATCTGCTTCAACAGTCCGAGAAAACTAATTAAAATAGGTAAATGGATTACAAAAAACAAAAAGAAAGAGAATTGGAAAATATGTTTTAAAATTTCGTGTTTAATCTTACAGCGTCGTTAAGCTCATTTAATGGAACATGAGAACTGCTGGTTTTTTTATGGCTTCCATTGATTTCTTTTAGCAGTTTCTTTTCTTCAACCAGATTGTTCTTTCCATGCAGCATTCGAAAACGCAACTTCTGTATTCATCTCAACCAGGCAAGAAAACCCAATTAATGTAAATTAAAGATGTGAAATTTATCAAAAAGCATGACACTAAAGATTTTAGTGTGCATTCTTACATGCTTATCAAGCTCATCATGTGATGATGAGCATGAGTTCCGAGCTCTTCCCTTGTATGCATAGTCTTCAGAATACAGCTTGTCTAGAGCTACTTGTAGAAGATCAAGTTCTCCCTTCTTCTGAGAGACACAGACGCAGAAAGATTTTTTATTTTTTTAAAAAAGCACTAAATAAATCCAAAAGAATGGCTTTAGAATATGTACTTGTGAGGAGCACGATTTCGTAGCTCTCCCTCGGTATGCATTATTGGGAAAACACAACTTGTCCAGAGTTAGTTGAAGCAAATCCAAGTTCTCCCTCTTGCAGGTAACACTGTCCTTATGCCTACTATCTTGATAGTTAAGCTGCTTTAGCTGAGAAACCAACCCACCTTGAACCAACTGTTTACAAAACTCGGCAGGCAAAATCAAACGTTCTTACGTAATTCTAATGGTTTAAAAACGTGCAACTCTTAACATAAATTGGAAGTGCGACAGAGAATATCATTGTACAGACCGCATTCTAACATACCTTTCTTTCTTCTAACTTCCTGGAGATCGTAGAATGGTGCTGGTTTAACTTTTCAATCAGTTTTTCAGCCTCTCCGATTCTGGCTTCCAAATTTGTTGATGGACAAAACTTGGCAAAATAGGATCGATCAACTTTCTTGATGACATGCCTAGCTTCCTCAAGAACATTGCTTATTGGCTCATGATCAAGTTCTGCCCACTGATTTTCCTTTTCTATTCCATTTTTCAGCAACTGATCAATGTCGTCTCCTTTGTTCTCAATTGCCAGAGGCACTTGGGTGACAGTACTTTTCAGCCCCTCCATAGTTCCGGTTTTCCCTGATGTTCGCACAAAGTAATTAAAACCTGCATAACATTTTAGTGTACATCGACAGAAGGTTGGACGATGTTTAGGAAGAGATTGAGGGGTTCATGTTGAAAAACCTTGGACTTAAAAGTTTTAAAAGGCGTAATGGGAAATGACAGGTGGGTGAAAAAAACAAAAAACATCAGATAGCTGCAGTAATTAATTGGTGCAACTTGAGCTTGATAGATTGATAAATTTCAGAATATGTGAGACATGGGTGAATTGGAGATTGAAGTTAATAATTTTATGTACAATATATATCCGCAAACCCAGTACAATGAACTGCTATGTATATATAAAACAGATATGAAAATGCAAGGAAGACGATAAACATAAGAGACCGAGAAGAATAGGAATCTGACCTCAATGACTAGATAATCAGGAAATTCCAGCGAATAGGAACAAGGTTACAATCGATTTCAAGAGTCTAATTATAGTTAATTTATACATAAATGATGAAGATGACACTAATTAATATATAATATAATAGAAACGTGATGGCGTCCTCCACTTGCACCCCACGCCAAGAACACCAAAAGGGAAGAAAGTCAAATCAGCCCAATAACTTGTCAAAAGATTGGGGCCGGAATATAATTTTTTCAAAGGGTGATTCTACGGAGATCAAGAGAAGAGGTATACAATAGAATGCATCGATTCAGAAATATTAAAAAAATGTTTTTTTTAATGTTTGAAGAAAAATAATCGATTCAATACATGATTTTTAATGTTTTAAAAAAAAAAATACAGCTATCGGTACAAATTCCCGATAGACTATCGCATTTCTCTTTGAAAAAAATGAGCAATCCATATGCAATTATTATATGCTGCCGATCAATAAACGCCATGTTCGCAAGCGCATGTGCTGCACGAAGTGTTTCAAAAGCCATTAATAATTCCTGTTCGGTAATATATGCATTCTATGGGCGAGAAAGAGTTGCAGACACTAATGAGACAACTAGAATGCATAGTTGGTGAGGAAACTAACGGATCTCTTTGTACATGTTGTCCAGAGAGAGGATGACTCAATGATTTTTCTTTCACTAGAACCAGAAGTAAAAGTTTTCCCACATATTCCTATCAATGTCTTCATGTCACACGGCCTCTTAACATTACATCATTGAAGGATAAATTTAATAAAATAAGTTGTATTATGTCGAGTGTTGGGGGTAAATATATCATATCCAAAACACCAAGCCCAATCCACCATAAAGCAATCATCAGGATGCAAGAGGGAAAAAAAAATAGAGTGACAAAATGAAAAGTAAAAGCTGCGGGACGAAAGCAAATCGGATAAGCAAAGGATGAGGTGACATAAAGCTATCATTCTTCACTGTTTTCAAGAATCTCAATAATATGAGATTTGATTGGATCAAAGAGCTAGGGGGATCATCATCTTCTACCCAGCAAAGTGGGACGCGATTTTTTTTTTTTTTTAGCTTCTCTAAGTTAAGGAGGTCTTGAACCACCATTGTATAGGAAGATACGAGAGACTATAAGAGATTGTGAAAATACTCTCATCATAGTAGATTTGCCCTCCAAACGCCTCGTAGATGTAGGCCTAGTACCGAATCACGTAAATTTATGTATATCCTTCTCTATTTACACTATATGTATTTTTTTTCTATTTTCTGCTATAGATGTACATAAGGGCACTGTACCGAGGCCGAAGTCGACACTGTGGGCTCCCGACTGCATCATAGAGGCTCAAACCGGTACCATGGACAAAGGATGACTCTTTTTCCATTCCAGACAATGGGCGATTTTTGTCCTTAACAATTGGCATTGTCTGTGAGATCGTCTTTCTCTCTATACTAAAAGTGGGAGAATGATGATTTTCCAACTTATTGAATCATCTCCGAATGAGCAAATAAATTTAATCTTAGCTAAGTGTTCTCAACTTTTCTTCTTTTATTTTCTAATACTGTTACTAAAAAAAAGAGGAGGCGAGAACTAAGTTCACGCATGACACTTTCCACAAAAGCCAGGCACCCACTATGCACGAGGCAAGAACCAAGTACATGGGCGTGCATTGTGCACTTAAGTAAACAATGCACGTAAAGCATGCCCCAATCGTGCATGGCATGCATAGTGCCATGCACGGTGTGTGATGGGTGCACGTAACCGTGCGCCCACGAGGCCCACAGCGATGGGGTTGGTTGGTTGCCACCCCCTCTCAAGCAGTAAGATCCATGTTTGGCAACTTCACTAGCCAGCCTATCATGGCCGACGAAAGTTCTCCCACTAGATGCACCAAATGTCCTTATAGTGAGCAGGAAGAGCCTTGCCCAGTACTGTAACACCCCGTATTTTTTTTTTAGTATATTTTTTTAATTGAATGATTATTTGTTATTAATTTAAAATTTGATTATCTTGTTTTAAATTTTCAGATTTTATTGGATTTTTTTTTATGATTTTTAATTTGTGAAAATTAAATTTGACATGTTTCCTTAATATTAATAATTGTTATGCATTTAAATTTCTCTTAATTTAAATTAGTTTGTGGGTTTTAAAATTATTGTATTGTTGGATTTAATTATTTTATTTTATTTAGTCACTGTGTTTAAATTTATTTTATTTAAACCTGTTGTGTTGAAATAATTTTCGTTGAAATTTTGTAACCCAAGTTGTGAGATTTAGACCTCATTTATTTTCTTTCATTTTTCTTTTTCCACTTTCTTTTTCTCTTTTCTCTTTTTTCTTCTTTCTTTTTTTTTTCTTTTCCTTTTCCGGAACCGCTCCCTCCCGCGCGCGACCCAACCCCTCTCTCTCACTCCGTCCGATCCTTCTCTCCCCCAGCCCGCCGCCATGCGCCTCCTTCCAGCGACACTGCCCAGCCCACGGCCTTCCCCGCCCTTCGGCGACCACCTCGCTCCAATCTCAGCCCCTCTCGAGTCGCCGTTTGCCCCCACGCGCAACACTATGCCGCGGCGTTCCTTGTGCTCGTGCGCCGCCGTCGCGCCACCATCGGCCACCATCTCTTCACCACTTCATCCTCGACCAACTAGCAACCTAGTGCACCCATCCTTGGCTCCGATCTGTCACCGGTGAAGCCCCATCTATCTCCATCTCCGATTTGAGCATTTTTGGCCTTAAACCGCCGCCCACGCCGCCATCCACGGCCAACCACCACCACCACTAGCTTCACCGATATCCCTAGGCCCTACCCTATCAATCTCGGGTCTTCGTTTACACCCGTTCAAAAGTGGGCTTCTGAGACCCACGGCCACAGTGTATTTCGCACTGTTTTGTTGCTGCGTTGTCATTTCTAGTACTTCCGTGATCTTTCAAAAATTATATTATAGCATCGTAAGTATTTTTCTCGAAGAACTTTTGAGATTTAAATGTATTTTCGCGCTAACTGATATTTACTGTGAATTGGTTGGTTGTGCCGGACTGAGTTCGAGGAGTAAGGGGGTCGGTTGGATTGGATGATGGAGTTGTTTGTGTGATTGGCTTATGCTATGAAATTTGTTGGTTGTTTCGGATTTAAATATTGGTGTTTTGAGTTTGACGTTGGTCATGGTGGATATTGGTGATTTTTTTAGGAAGTGGTGATATATTTTGGGATTATGAGGGTTTTAAGTTTTGAGAAAGTAAGATAGATTATTTTAGAAGCTTAGGCTTAAATATGAAAATCCGTGATTGATTGAAAACTTACAGAAATTGTGTGATTATTTTTATAGGTGATGATTTATAGTCGACTTTGACATTTTTTAGGAAAATTCTGAAAAGCTAAGAAGTCCAGGTAAGCGGGGTTCATATACTAGTTTTGCATAAAAGAAATAAAATGAGGTTGATTTTGAAAATAAACGTGTTTGTTTTTTAAAATAAATGATCTGAAAACAACCTCAGATGTTTATTCTGCATATGCATAAATTCAATATAAGAGAAAGTGTTTTCTGTCATGACTAGTGTAGACATGAGCTAGTTTTATGCACTTTGTTTCTGAACTACGTAAAAGAGCGAATAAGGAATTCTAACAGTTTTGTTATGAACAAATGAGAATATTTTGTTTATGTTTATCTCGAACATGTGAAATGATCTGAAACTTTTCAGTGTTTTGTTTTGATATGATGTGTCATCTGAAAACCTTGGCATGAAGTTCTGATTCTGTATATGATTGTAATCGGATTTTCGATGAAATCTGTTCTGTTTCTGTTAAGGCCCAACCACGGGTATAATGGTGGTTTATAACCCTACCACGGGGGTGAAATATGGAATATGGCCCAGCCACAGGTATAATGGTGGTTTATAACCCTACCACGGGGGTGAAACATGGAATATGGCCCAGCCACGGGTATAATGGTGGTTTATAACCCTACCACGGGAGTGAAACATGGAATATGGCCCACCCACGGGTATAATGGTGGTTTATAACCCTACCACGGGGGTTAAACATGGTATTGTCCCGATGTGATGCTAAGAGATGATTTAATTATAATGTTTCAGTTTGGAAATGCCAACGTAATTTCTTTTTGGAATAAGTTTATTTTTCTGGAAATTTCGCTCTAATGCTTTTGTACAAAGTTTTGTTTTTGCATTCGGAAAGTAAATGTTTTGTTCTGCTTATCAAATGTTATAAATGCTCATGTTTACATGCTAGTATATGCTCTCTGCTTACTGAGTTGTTGATAACTCACCCCCTTATCTCCATAATATTTCAGATGACATTGATGGTTCAGCTGAGAATCAGTATTAGAGTTTATGAAGAAGATTAGCAGTGAATGATTGTTGGGTATCTCGTGGTATTAGTGTTGATGTTGGAAGTTATTTATATTTCTTAAGTTTGCTTCAATGGATTTAGACGGTTTATGGAGACTTATGTTAATATTTCATTATTTCTAGTTTGTTATTTGAGACATGAAGAAGAGTTGATTTTATTTGAGTTGCTGGATTGAAAATTGGATAGATGAGTTTATATGGTTTATTTAATTGAAGTATTTACGTTTGATTTGAGGTTTGAGAAAATATATATTCTTAAATTTGGAAGTACTCTAGCCTTGTTAGAGTTGATTATCAGGTTATATGAGTTAACTCTCCGGACCCTCGGGGACGGGGCGTTACAAGTACCCCCCCTCTAACGATGAGCCACCGTCAGCCACCAAAATCAACACCGGAGACCGTTCCATAGAGACCCCTCCCAACATATTCTCACTGCCAGGCACCATCTAGCACCCCCGTGATGGCAGGAGACCGTTCGCTGTCGCTACCACAACCCCTAGCCGGAATCTCCTACCTCAATTGGCACATTTTGTCACCGTTGGAGGCCTTGTGAGGTATATGTATGATATTTTATAACTAATTTTCTTAATTGTAATTTTAAATTTCAAGTTGACTATGTCTTATAAGGGACAAAAGCGTGGCAGACCAGGGCAATCCTCCAGCGAAGCAATTCGAGAGAAGACTATTTTGTTGGAACGTCAGGTGAAGATCTCTGACATCTTCTCTAGGAGGATCGTTCCTTGCCAGTTGTCTTCCTCAAGCATGGTTGGACACCAATCCTCAACCAAAAGGTTAAAGCATGGGACTTAATTTCTTATATCAACATCATCTCCGAGTTTTATACAGAGCTCAGTCATTCCAGCCGAGATGATGATCATGCATACATTTTTTCGGTCCATGAAGCGTTAATTACATTTTCAGCAGACAGACTCACCAATTTCATTGGTATCCCACAATTGCACGTAGCGTATTCGAACGTGGGTGATCGGGAGACGGCTGAGGATGAGGGCTCTGATAGAGATGTACTCGATGACCTCTCTGATTATGAGGCAAGGTAGTTGGTTATTGGTCTAGATGCTCCTCCTTATGATGGGACAGAGAGCATTAAATAGACAGATCTATTTGGTTTCTTCAAGATCATAAACTTGATCATCGCCAACAACATTGATCCTCGGCAGCACAAGACAGAGGTGGGCATGGATCGGGTGAAGTTTATGATACACGTCGCTCATGGAGTGCTTATCAACCTAGTGGGTTATATATTCACTAGGATTCGATCAAAGGCCCAGTACATTACGACAAATATATTGCTATTTAGGATCTTATCACATGATTTCTGCTACATGTCGGAGTTCTGCCAGATATTGCAGAGCGTGTTCGGGAGCAGATTGGATTGATCAACTCCTTCACCTTGTCACGAAGCATGGGTCACTCGAGACTTCGTCTTTGTGATCCTATTTCAAAACCGATCAATACTCAGGGAGATGCACACTCGAGAGATCATGAAGTATTAGCCAATGAGACATCCCCGCAGGCCGATGTATCACACACATATACTCGTGAGCAGATTACAGATATAGTGCATGCAGAGATCCACAGATAGATATCAGTGGTGATTGATGCAGTGCATACAGAGATCCGTAGTGCCATCTTTCACTTATGTACAGAGATTAATGCTAGTATCTTTGACTTACATACAGAAATTGATGTCATGTCTACGACTCAAGTCACAATCAGTACTAGGCTGACACAGCTAGAGACACGCCTAGCTACAGTCGAGGATGTGCATAGAGAGTTGGGATCGTAGTAGTCTGTATCTTTTACTTGCATTTTTATTTTTATTTTTTGTATAGACAATATGTTATGTTATGTAAATTTAATTTAATTATGAATTGTCTTTGTCTTTTCTAAATTAATTATTGATTTTTATTATATATATTATTTAATTGCCAATGTTTTATATAAATTAAATATTTGTCCATAATTAAGTAAGATATTGCGTTGCCATTAAAAATTGTCAATATTATGTCACCATTCGAACGAAATATATACCATTTGAACGTTTCTCCATTCTCGCGAGATATTTCTACAATAAATATTCATTCGAACATTGATTAACATATGCGTTCGAGTGGTATAATGATGTCTTCAAATGGTAAGTCAGTGTTCTGCTAAATTTAGTGGCTTAACTCATCAACTTTTCGTTCAATCATATATAATATCTGTTCAAACACTAATTAACCTTGACGTTCAAATGTGTTATATGTTGTTCGAATGGTAAGTCAATGTCCCACTACTATTCATCACTTGACGCACCAATTTCTCATTTGACCATATATAATATCCGTTTATTTTGTTCAAACGTTTTTAGTCAATGCTTGAACTATTATTTTATTAGAGATGAAATTTTTCATCCCTACATCTCATTTTTTAAGACAATTTTCATTTTGTCCAAAACAAAAAGGGTCCCAAAAATGAATTTTTGTTGTGGTGGGTTACATCAAGTCCACATGTGGCAACCCTAGAGAGCAACAGTCCTTAAGTTCAAATCCTCTCTTTTATGTTTTAATATTTTTCCTTGTATAGTTTTGTGTCAATCGGTCATATACCTTGTATATCATCTATAAACAGATAATATAGATATTAATAAAAGGTTCCCTTACACTCTTAGGGTGAAGCAACTTTTATAAACACCTCGTTTACATTGTTTTCGTCACAAAGAAAAGACATTATGATGTACCTGGAGTAAGCTCTTGCTAGTGACAACATTTTGTTATGATCTTTATTTTTGCAAGGTGTGTGATGATGATGAACATCATGTGCAACATAAGATTAATTATTAAAAATACAATAATAATTATTAAAATGCACAGGCATATTGCATATACACCACTTAAGAACATATGCTGACCCATGGAAGATCAGAACAACCACCAAGGAAAAAAAAAGTATGATCACTACTCTTATTGATGCCGTGTTTCGCAAATGTGGGCAACAATGGTTGATGCTGTAAAAATCACACAACAAACCAGAGGGAGAGAGAGATTCATTCCTGGCCCATTGAGTTGATTGGGCTTCGATAGATGTTGTTTGGAGTCTCTGACAGTGCTCTGATGTGACTGTATGGTGGCGATATATACGTCCATGGCAGTAGATAGAAAATAAGTGTAGAGAAAGTAAAGAGAGATGAATGCAAAGATTTACGTGGTTTGGCAACAGGCCTACGTCTAGGGGGTTTGGGGAGGGGAGTCTTTATTTGTTTACAGTTACTCATAGTTTCTCATATCTCACTGTACAAAGAGAGTTGGAGCTCTTCCTGTTGGAGACATTGTCTTCTTCGAGAGGTTGCTAAAGAAAAAGATGATCTAATTGAGGGAGAGTATGAGTCGGCGTGAGCAGAAGTCCTCGTTCAAGTTGTCTAGGCATCCCCTTTTATATGATCATTTTCCTGCACCTGGTAGTTGCGTGTCTGACCATTCATTGCACATGCCAGCCTGCCATGAGGTGGCAGGTCTCCCTCGCGTGAACTATTTCCATTTTCCCTCTGACCCACCTGACACTTGTATATGCTCTAATTGTTCCTCCTTGTCTCTTTCTTTTCCCTTATTGTCTCTAGTGGTGGCCTAGTGGGCTGGGCCCAACTATGGACTATGGTATTTTATCCCTCTACAGAAGCTTGCGATTCTTAAGGGCAATTGTTCTAACAAAAGGTCTTTGAGAATCTTTAAGATAAAATACGCCAATTCCTATCGGATTGTTAATGTCGATTTTTTTTTTAGTTTGTTTTCCATTCGCCTTGCTTCATTCTGCTAGGCAATCAGTTTTTTCGCTTGTCGGCCTTTGGGTGGGGTCTACCCTGCCGAGCCTTCATGTCACCACCTTGTTATTTTGATTTCCTTTAACTGTACTTCCCTTCCATTTTCCTATTTCCTTAGCCAGCTTTCTATTCCGCTTCCATTTCCTTTAGTTACATTCCTTCCGTTCCCATTTCCTCCCCCGCTTTCTTTTCATTTACATTTCTTTAGCTTTTCTTTTTGTTTGCTCCTCCTTTTCTTTTCTTTCGCTTTGTCCCACCGCTTTCCCTTTCATTTGATCATTCCTGCATAGTCAGAGTGTTAGTTTCTGGTGGGAGGCTAGCTCGATCGAGTATGCTGCGAGTGCAGAGCTTGGATGTGGGGTATCTAGAAGGCCGAGCGGTCCTTGTCCTTTCCTGACATTTGAATATCTTGAAGGTTGAGCGGTCCTTGACCTTTCTCACCTGTCGAATATCTGGAAGGTCGGATGGTCCTTGACCTTTCCCGCCTATTGAATATCTAGAAGGTCAGGCGATCCTTGACCTTTCTCGCCTGTCAAATATCTGAAAGGTCGGGTGGTCCTTGACCTTTCCCAATATTCAAATATCTGGAAAGTCGGGCGGCCCTTGACCTTTTTCGCCAAGCGATTTATTTTGATGAAGCCGTATTGGGATGCCCGAGCAGTGCCCAGATGACCCATATTGCCGACGTTTGCTGTTCCGAGCCACATGAAATAACTTTGTTAGTAGAAACAAAACTCACATAAGTTTTGAGAGAGATAAACCATAGGGAGTGCCCTCTAGGGAAAGTCTGCTGGGGGAGTCTGGGAGAGCCTGCAGGGATAGTCGGAATCTTGGCGAGCCCACTGGGAGAGTCTGCAAGGATAGTCCGAATCTTGCCCGAGCATCGTAGGTGACTAGTCCGAATCGAGTCTTGTCGAGTCCGAGCTGTGAGGAGTCCATGCACATGGTGCATACCAAGCTGTGAGGAGTCTGTGCACATTGTGCTTTATCGAGTTGCTGTAGTCAATTTTTCCTTGACCGAGAATTGTAAGCAGCTATACTATCGCTTCTCCTTTGTTTGCTCCTTTTCCCTTTTCTCTTTTCTCTCCTTTCATTTTTGTTTCTTTTTTTTATTATTATTAATCCATGAGCTCAATTGCATGGGACATGCAGGTTCGACCCAACGTGGTGTCTGACAAGTCTCATGTAACCAAAAACCTGTGTCTCATGAGCAAGTGAGGAACGGTCCTAGCCGTGCAAGCGAGTCGCGCTCAAACCCTACAAATGGGGCACTGTCTGAGCCTTGTTCATTGGTGTCCGAGTCTCAAGTAAGCTATGTATGTCCAAGCACTATGTAGAGGCGTTTGATGGTGCCCATCACTGTGTAGTTGAGGTCCAAGCTGAGGAGGGTTCATAGGTTTGCTCCCATGCAGCAAGTGGTCTAGTCCAAGGCGTGGAGAGTTCGATGGTTTGCTCCGTGGGTAGTATGGTCCGAGCCGAGGAGCTGGGCAAGTGGGTACCGTGCCAAGCCATGTGCAAGTAGTGGGCTCGCTGATCATTAAGTAGGATTCCCGAGCTGAGAGGAGCAATGTGAAAGGCTGGTGGTTTCTGATCTGGCGCCTGCCAAGCAGATGACTTCCGAGCCGGTGACTCCCGAGCAGGTGGTTCTGTCCAGAGCTGGTGGGCCGCCACGCATGAGCTTCCCGTGCAACTAGGTCCCAACATGGTGGATGTAGTCGTGCAGTGGTCGTGTGTTTCAAGCTAAGGAGAGTCTGTCCTGAGCATTACAAACTTTCTCGTGCAGGTGCTTCCCATGCGGTGGTTCTTGAGCAGTTGTTTCCCATGCAGGTGAAGTGTCTTCCTGTGCGGTGGTTTCCAAGTAGTTATTTCCCGTGTAGATGAGGTGTATGCTTGTTGCTAGAGGGGAGCCACCTCGCACCAGCCATCATGGACGGGGCACCACTTCTGGGTTGGCAAGAGGTGCCGACGGCTCAAGTGGTGGCAGCCAACGGAAACACAATGCACACAGCATGCGCCAACCTGCACGATGTGCTCATGGTATGCACGGCCAACGTCTGTCATTGGTTGGCTTGGGCACTCGGGAACCACCCTATGGGCAACAAACTGAACTGGCGAGTTGCCAGGTGGTTGTAGGCAGCCTGGCCAAGAGTCTTCGGGGCTGGGCTTTCGTGTTTTCCTCCGCACACAAGGCTTTACATGTAGCTATTTCCGACGAAGCTAACACCACCGAAGCAGTCGGTGAGGTGCTGGTGGAGGTAGAAAACTCGGGCGACCCGGGTAGTGGGCTCCCGTGCCCTCTCTCGCTGAGGCAAGGAGGAGCTACGAGATGGCCTCCTTGCTCACGATGGGTGCACAAGGGGCATTGTTCATGGCCCCTGGAGACGAGGGCCACGGTCACGGAGCCAGAAGCCGCCAGAGGTTTAGGTAGTGACCTCCGACGGGTGAATGTGAGTGCACACACATCCAATTAAGTGCACAGTGCCCACCCGAGTACTGTGCACGTTGGGGGCAGTGCTTGTGTGCCACTGTGCACTTAAGTGCACAGTATTCACCTACTAGTGTATGGGTAGTGTGACTTTTACGCAATCGGTCCTTAATGGCGCTTAATGTTTGCATAGTTCATTAGAATGAATTTGCAATAGTGAGGAGCTCGGTTCTCTGCCTGGGCGTGGAAAGATTTACTTGCCCATTTTCTACATCAACCTTTTTTTGTGAATGCAAAAATCTAAAAAGCTAAGAATACTTATCTGGAGGAAGCTTTATTCATCATTCGGAATTTATTCAGTGCACTGGAAAATCGTCATTCTTCCACCTTTGTTGCATTCTTCTTCTGTATTATCGCAGATCTTTATCACATTGCTTTAGATTATTCTTCTTCACATCGCGAGCTCTGAGGGATTGTCGTCGCCGACATACGAACGACACGCTATTTATGGGACAACAGAGATCTCGCAGACGGGGTCACTGTTGATATTGTGTTTCACAGGCGTGAGCAACAACAGTTGATGCTGTAAAAATCACACAACAGGCCGGAGGGAGAGAGAGATTCATTCCTGACCCATTGAATTGACTAGGCCTTGATAGGCTTTGTTTGGAGTCCCCGACAGTGGTCTGATGCGACTATACGGTAACGATGTGTATGTCCATGACAGTAGATAGAAAATAAGTGCAGAGAAAGTAAAGAGAGATGGAGACCAAGATTTATGTGATTCGGTAACAGGCCTACGTCCACAAGGATTTGGAGAGGGGAGTCTCCACTACATAATATATCTGTTTACAGTCACTCATAGTTATTCATATATCACTGTACGAAGAAAGTTGGTGATCTTTCTATTGGAGACGCTATCTTCCTCGTTGAAGTTGTCTGAGCATCCTATTTTATATGATCTTTTTCCTGTAACTGGTAGTTACATCTCGATCCTTGATTACACTTGTCAGCCTACCATGAAATAGCAGGACTCCCTTGTGTGAACTATTTTCATTTTCCATCTTACCCTCGTGACACTTATGCTCTAACTGTTACTAGTCTCTTTCTTTTCCCTTATTGTCTCCGGTGGTGGCCTTGTCCCAACCCTCCACAACTCTTTTTGTAACGCCCCGACCCCGAGGGTCCGGAGAGTTAACTCATAAAACCTGATAATCAGCTCTAACAAGGCTAGAGTACTCCCAAAATCAATAATATATCCACTTTCCCAAAACTCAAATCGAACGTAAATACTTCAATTAAACACATCAAATAAGTTCATTTATCCAATATTCAATCCAAATAACCCAAATAAAATCAACTCTTCTTCTTGTCTCAAATAACAACTAGAAATAATAAAACATTAACATAAATCTCCATAAACCGTCTAAATCCATTGATGCAACTTAAGAAAATAATTAGTCTCTAACACCAACACTAGTAACATGAGATACCCAACCACAAATCAGTGCTAATCTTCTCCATAGACTCTAATACTGATCCTCAGCTGAACCATCGATGTCATCTGAAATATTATGAAGATTAACGGGGTGAGTTATCAACAACTCAGCAAGCAAGGAGCATATACCAGCATGTAAACATGAGCATTTATAACATTTGATAAGCCGAACAAAACATTTACTTTCAGAATGCAGAAACAAAACTTTTACAAAACATTAGAGCGAAGTTTTCAGAAAATAAACTTATTCCAAAAAGAACTTCCGTTGGCATTTCCAAACTGAAACATTATAATTAAATCATCTCTTAGCATCACATCGGGACAATACCATGTTTAACCCCCGTGGTAGGGTTATAAACCACCATTATACCCGTGGCTGGGCCATATTCCATGTTTCACCCCCGTGGTAGGGTTATAAACCACCATTATACCCGTGGCTGGGCCATTTTCCATGTTTCACCCCCGTGGTAGGGTTATAAACCACCATTATACCCGTGGCTGGGCCTTAACAGAAACAGAACGGATTTCATCGAAAATCCGGTTACAATCATATACAGAATCAGAACATCATGCCAAGATTCTCAGATGACACATCATATCAAAACAAAACACTGAAAAGCTTCAGATCATTTCACATGTTCGAGATAAACATAAACAAAATATTCTCATTTGTTCATAACAAAACTTCCAGATTTTCATATTCGCTCTTTACATAGTTCAGAAATAAAGTACACAAAACTAGCTCATGTCTACACCAGTCATGACAGAAAAACACTTTCCTTTGTATAGAATTTATGCATATGCAGAATAAACATTTGAGGTTGTTTTCAGATCATCTCTTTCAAAAATTAAACACATTTATTCTCAACGTCAACCTCCTTTCATTTATTTTATGTAAAACTAGTATATAAATCCCGCTTACCTGACTTCTTCGAATTATCAACACCTTGAGCCGGAACTCTAAAAGTAACACCACCTAAACAAAAGAACATATATCCAATATTTAATAACCAATCTAGTAGCCTGCTATTTAATGAAAAAAAATCAAACAGTCCCTTCACAGCTCCATAACTATCTAACAATTAAATCCGAACAACTCTCTTCAAACCATTCGCAATTGAAACTCAAAACATCCACACCTTCTAATAATACCAACCGACTATAATCATTTCCAAAACCAACCACAGCAACTCCAATCTTTAAAACATAATCCAATCCAAACTTCGCTTCCAAACTTCGAATAGAACAATTTCAGTGCACGCATCAATACTCTACTCATTCAACAATTCAAAACTTGCACAAAATCCAATACAACTAGTTCCAAAACTCCCATTGTTTTACACTAAAGAGTCTGAAATAATAAAATTCCAATAAACAATAATAAAAATAATACAATTCAAATAAACAATAATAAATTATAATAAAATTCAAACTGTCTCACGAATCATTCCGAAACTATACTCCTACACATCCACAATTCCCACACACTCCACCGCTCCAACAAATAATGCACCAACCCAAAATGAATTTCACAAAACCTTCCACTGAAAAGAACTAGTGGTTTGCACAAAGAGAAAAATTTAAAACTAAGTGTAATGCACGGTTAAACAATCAGCGTGTGTGTGTGTGATAAACAATCCGAATATATCAGAATGTGTGTGTGCAAGTCAAACCGTGTGTGTGCAGAAAAATTCGAGTAGCAAAAAAAAATCAAAGGAGGCCGTGCGTGCAAACCAGGCGAACTGGAAAAGAAAGAAAAAAAAAAAAAAAACAACAGCAGAGAAAGAAAAAAAATAATAATAAACAAGAATGAAGGAGGCGATTCGGATTGCAGGAACGAAAAGAAAGGAATAAAAAAAAGAAGAAAAAAAAAAATATTACCAACTTGTTCAAGAGGCCGAACAACACTTCGAAGAACCAGAACAATGCAAGCTTCACGGGACTCCGAAAATGCTAGCCAAGATGAAAAAATCAATTCGTGCAAGAGAGGATCTAAGTAATACGGAAGAGTGATGAGGAAAACACTCATGTGCAGATCCGAAACACATAAAATCGTGGCTTGGGCGTGGGAGCAGTTGCACGGCATGGAGGAAAACACGTTCTGCAGCAATGAGGGTTTACGGGGGAAAAAGAAAAACAGTGCAAGGGAAGTAAATCCCTGCACCAAACGGCACCGTTCTTCACTCAACCAGCTCGTGGGCTGGGCTTGCATCCGACCAAATAAAGGGGCTGGGCCTAAGCCCGGTTATTACACTTTTTGTCTGTTCGCATTATTCTAATATGGCTGCGATGCTCTGTTTTCTTTTTGGTTTATCTCTATCTCTCTCTCTCTCTCTCTTCGCCGATGGCTCAACCCTATAGAGTCGTGGTCCTAGAGCAAAACCAGGTTGCTCCACCGCCCAACTCAGTTCCAACCACATCTCTTCCTCTCACCTTCTTTGACATACCATGGCTTCTCTGCCCTCCTATGCAACGACTTTTCTTCTACGATCTCCCCCAGCCTACCAACCATTTCGTACAAGTCATCCTTCCTTCTCTCAAACACTCTCTCTCCATCACCCTCCAACACTTCTTTCCCTTTGCCGCCGATCTCATCTGCCCTCCCCAACCCCTCAAGCCCCATCTCCTCTACGCTGAGGGAAACTCCGTCCCTTTGACCATCGCCGAGTGTGCCGATGATTTCCGTCAGCTCATAGCCAACTGTCCACGAGATGTCAGAGAATTGCATCCCTTCGTGGCGCAATTGCCTCCAGCGCGCGTGTCATCGGATAACACGCGTGTGATCCCTCTCATGAGCATGCAAGTCACCGTTTTTCCAAACAAGGGCATTTGTATCGGTATCACCTTCTGCCACGTGACAGCCGATGGAAGGGCATTCCACCATTTCATCAAATCATGGGCGTCAATCTTCAGGAGTAGAGGAGACCTGACTTTCCTCGCCACGTCACCACCACTCCATGAGAAGGCTGTGATCAAAGACCTGAATGGACTTGAGCCCATTTTCTTGGAGGAGTGGTGGAAGTGGGCATCAACATGGAAAGAGGAGGACTCGGTTCTCATCCATGATATCTTGGCTAACAAAGTTCGGGCCACATTTGTACTGGGCCGAGCCCATATTGAGAATCTTAAGCACCGAGTAACAAGTGAATGTACTACGGACTTGAAGCCATTACACACCTCAACATTTGTGGTAGCATGTGCGCTCATCTGGGTTTGCTTGATCAAATCCCAAAACGGTGGAGTAAGTAATTTTGCTAACAATGATAAGCTCTACTACTTCAACTTTGTAGCAGATTGCAGAAACCGGGTGGAGTTTCCAATACCCTCCACATATTTTGGAAATTGCCTAGCAATATGTTTTGTGTCACTTGCGGGGAGTGAGCTAGTTGGAGAAACTGGGTTTTTCAAGGCTGTGAAAGTTATTGGCGACAGAGTTTCAGAATTGGAGAGTGGAGCTTTGAGAGGGGCAGAGAGGTGGCTGCTAGATTGGAAAGAAATATCGGAGTTGGGTCGTCTTGTTACGGTTGCAGGCTCACCAAGATTGGGTATTTATGATACAGATTTTGGATGGGGGAGGCCAAAAAAGAGTGAAGTGGTTCAGATTGATGTTTCTGGGGCTATTTCTCTTGCCGAGTGCAGAGATGAAGATGGTGCAATTGAGGTTGGTTTGTCACTCAGCAGGACACGTATGAATAGTTTCAATGCCATCTTCGAACAAAGCTTGAAGCTACTCTGATATATATTTTTTGATTTCTCTCATCATGACAAAAACTGAAGTAAGGTTGTAACCATAGTACTTCAAATATCTAAGTTTTGCAAATATCTTAATAATCATTGCGTGTTTGTTCTGAAGACATTACATGAAAACATTCCCCTCGTTTACAAATTTGTCTTCTTGTTACTAAAGACATTAGGATTATGTATATTAGGATTTATATTATATATACACGTGTGGAGATGACATTAGGATGGAGATCAAGAGTGCCAAGTTGGACATGTTTCGTCTTTTGAAAAGGAAATTAGTTTCATTATCCCGAAATATCTTATGTCATGTGGTAATCTTCCTATTCCTACTGTATTGTTATTTTTGTTTTTTTTTTTTTTATGGAGTAGAGGGTTTGAACCTAATTCCCCCATTTTAGATTTTTACTTTGTGAAAGGTAAAGCAAACGTTACTCAATTACGAAAATAAGATAAATGATAAAAAAATCATTTCACATCTCTCATGTAGAAAAGGACAAAAATGAAATATTACTTATCATCTCCCCATCACAAACATACACCAACATGTGATTTGTCATTTTTATTCTTTTATTTAAATACACACATATTGATGTATTTAAATAAAATGAAAAAAAATAATAAATCACATATTGGTACGTCGTGTAAATGATGATAAATAGAATTTTTATAAAATATAATGCATTGCTGTAAATTTGAATTATTTAGTTACTAATAAATGTTGTATAGAGTAGATTTTTTGTCCATGTATATTAACAACTCCAAGCATATGTTAATCATATTTTTAAATAGATTTATTGAAAGATGCATGCACGATTTTGAAAATTGATAAAAAGAAGATTGAGAGAACATGTACTGACTCGACATGAATCCGCATGACACAAACTACTTAAATAGTCTCGTTTAGTTATGCAGTTCAGATGAAATGATATGTTTTATTAAAAGTTAAATAAAATATTATTATAATATTATTTTATTTTAGAATTTAAAAAAGTATTTGAATTATTTATTATATTTTATATGAGAGTTTGAAAAAATTATAATGATTAGATAGGATGAGATAGTTTAGTTTTGTATAACCAAACCAGCACTTTAAGCATTCTTATTAGATTGGTCAAATGCATCTTCAAATTTTAGTTAATATCACATGAATATACATTTGCATATTCCATTTAAATTCAATTATCATATTACATATTTACTCTATATATAATAATAAAATATTATTAATTTAATAATTTATTTATTTATTTATTTTTATCACATTTTGTAGTTCTATCAATTAAATGTTAATAACAATTATATTCTAAATGTTAAATGTTAATTATATTCTAATTAATTTAATTTATTTGCTTGGAGTAGGAAATTAGTATTTTAATATTTGATGAAGCAACTGTAATTAGTTATATTTGGTGAAGTACTGTAGTTGAAATCTAAATTATTTTAGAGATGTCCAATCTAATGTGTGGTCTTTTTGACATAAATTATCTAAATTTTAATCATCCTTCAATTTTAACCAAATCAATGAGAATGCTCTTAGTTATTTAGGCCGGGTAGAGTTGGCTCTTTGATGACCCGAACCTGAATAACCCGACACAATCCAAAATGAAACCATACAAACTCAAACGACAACATTTGAACTGCCATCCATAGTCAAGTGGAATAGAAAGCACTCACAGGGAGCTGGATGGCCCTACATAAGAGTAATTCCCGTTGGGTCATTGACATGGACCGCTTCGGTTTTGCTTCGGCCTCCCCCACCAAAATCCGTTTCACAAGGACGCAACTTTGGTGACCCAGCAACCATTAAAATTCGCCCCAGTATGGCAACATTATCCATATCTGACATCCATGTCTCCGCTCCTTCAAAGGTTCACGTTTTAGCTTAGAAATTGCATTTTCTATAGCTTTGACCCCTACAATCATACCGTTTTCGAACAGTAGCTCACTCTTTTTTCCTACCGCAATACAGGGTGCTAAGCAGTTACCAAAATACGTGATTTGCACTTGAAACTGAAGGAGGTTTCGGCAGTCTGCTGGAAAAGCAAAGTGGTGGATCTGATCCACATCTTCTGAATTCATAGTTCCGCTTTGATGTCGTGCCTTTATGTGGCAAACCCATATGAAAGCACACGTTACCACAAATATTCTTGAAAAATATTGTGCCGCTGAATTATCGTTGATCTTGCAGTACTGAGCGGAAAGCTGCTCTCCCAACCTTTTGATTTGTGCTAGACCGAGAACAAATGTTGCCCGAAGATTGTCTACAGCAATTGCATTAGTAATGTTGCCAAGAATAGTATCTTTCTTTCCATGTTGATCGCTCCCCGAAATACTCCTTCAAGTAAATGGCCTCTATAACCCATTTGGGTCTTTGATCACATCCCTATCATAGACTGGTAGTGACCTTTGAACATAAGTCAGGTCGCCTCCAGCCCTAAAAATTGACGCCCATGATTTCATGAAGTGATTAGCTGTCTGTCCGTCAACTAAGTGCAGCAATGTGATGCCGATTCAAATGCTAGAGTTGGGAAAAATGGTGGCTTATAAATACGGGTGAGCAAAAACTCTGACCACTCCAGCTCTGTACGAGCTCTGACAACCCTCAGAGTCGGAGTCCGTAGGCCTTAGTGGCTCCGACCTCCGACTATTTATACTTTATATATTATAAGTTGTAATATATATATATATATATGATAGCCAAATGCCCCAATGGTTGAGATGGGGTTTTGGATCTCAGAGAACCTGGGTTCAAGTCCCTCAGGCTCCATTTCATGTTTGGCAATTTTTTTTTAAGAAAACCTTGAACGACATCATTTTTAATAGAGTATATATTCATCTCTTTCAAAGATTAAAACTCTAACCTACGCATTTCCTCTCTTCTATCTCCCCCCTCTAGTGGCTCCACTCATTCCGCCACTCCATCATCACCTCCACATTCTTTGTTTGGACTCAGTCAGATGCCATGCTCTTCATCTTCTTCGTCTTCTCTATTGTCTCTTTTCCTCTTGGCTGGTTTCGAATGCTTCATCTTCTCCGTTGTCCCTTCTCTTTCAAGATTCAGATTTCAGCCCAAGTGTTTTGCTACTACAAGGATGTCATGCTCATGTTCTTCCTCGTCGTCGATCCTTTGCATGTTCTTCAAGATTCAACCACCCTTTCTTAATTTCTCTGTAGCTTGATTTGTGCATGTAATTTCTTGATGTGGGTGATTTTTGCAATTTGATTTGGTTTAGTTTTTGTTTGCGGATGAATTTGGCATTCAGATTTAGATTGGTTTTTGCTTCTATGCATGGGTGATTTTGGCAATTAGAGATTTGCATTTGGATTTTTTTTTTTTTTTTTGCAACCGATTTCCCTCTATGACTTTGATGTCTCGACTCTGACTCTGACAACTCCGATCGGAGTTGAACTCAAAGGGGGTTGACTTTCGACTCCGTCAGAGTCGGAGCCCAACCTTACTTGTAAGGCTAAAAGAGAGAACACAAATGTGTCATTGAAAAGGTGGATAGGTGGTAACTTTGGAAACAAGGTGCTCAAATTCTATGATATCACGCGGATGGTTTCCTATAAGGTGGTTGAAACTCGCTTTGGATTCCTCAAGGTTTAGTGGGATTGAGTCACCATGGCTGTATATATAGCATATAGGGTTTGGTGGGAGGTGGGGGGCACATGAGATTTCCAGAGAGTGGGAAGACGTGTTGGAGATTGAAGAAGAGAGACTGTTTGAGCATGGGGAGGATGGTATGTGCGAAATCATGGGTGGCACTGGAGAATTCATAAAGTAAAGTCGTTTCGCGGTTGTAAGTTTACCAAGCCAAAGAAAATCGACGAAAGTGAGCAGAAGAGTGGTTGTTGGAACAGAGCCCTCTGGTGGAGAAACATGGCAATGCTCCAAGACCTTACTCGTGCAAGCCATACTGCCTCTATTCCAAGAGATTTTCTATCCAATTGGGTTGGGTTTGTATATAATTTATAGAGTTGTAATTGGATCGGAGGAGGAAAGTTTTTATTCTTTTAAAACGTGGAAAATTACGTGGTAGAGTATGGCAATGTTTCTATAAGGATCCCTTTTAGAAGTATTTAATGTCAAGAGATTTTTTTTTTTAATTACTTGAATCTTGAGATTTTTAAATTTTCCATATTTTTTATATTATGTTGAATTCTTTTATTCTTTATTCCTTTTCGTTAACATCGTGTTTCGCAAGCTTTTGGGTCAGGTTCTAGCAATTCAGGTTTTCAGAACTTGGGCCTACAAAAGATAGGGAAGAAGGCAATTGGGAGAGTCGCTGATGCCAAAATCAGTAAATTCTCTTGGAAGTTTGTAAATAAATGAGAGATTTTAGGGATCAGAGAGAGCTTTCTCATACCTAAGACTTTCTATTTATACCATGAGTTTAGGGGGACAGATCCTGTCTGCCCCCGTGGAGTCCATTTTCATTGTACTGTTCCATTTGTTAGAATCATTTAATGTGGCGTGGATCTACGACTGCATCATTAATGTTACATGTATCTTGGGTAGTGGTGCCGTTAATGCGGCATAGTTCTCCGATTTTCCTCCCCCGCTAGAGTCCTTGGTCGTCTGTTGATGCCCCATGTCAGAGGATTGAGGGTCTCCCGTGCTTTACACCCATTACGTGGACAAGCACTCAAGAGCTGGACACTATTCGAGGGGTTTGTTTAGGCACCACTACCCTTCAGGGAGGTAATCTGTTCGAGCAGTTCCATACTGAACCTGCTCCTACTCGTTGACATTTTGTAGCCCCTTGCTTTGACTTTTCCAGTTTGGAGATTTTGTTCATGTCGAGTAGCCGAAAGACTAGGTTCGCACTCCATTAGGGACATGTCAGAATGCCTCAAGTCAAACCTGCCCTTTTGATTCCCCAAGGAGGTAACTTCTTCAAATGGATGTGGAGCTGTTCCGCTCTTTCGCTGTGGTGAGAGTCGCGGTAAGTATTCCAGCAGCCTAAAGGCTATACCTGTTCTTCTCTGTGGGAGGGTCCGAGTGGCCTCTGCCTTGACTCACCCCTGTTACCCCATAGGGAGGTAATTTGTTCAGGCATTTTGAGACTAAATGCACTATTGCTCGTTGACATTGTAGGGAAATGTAGGGTTTACGCCAGGCTAGCGTTGAACCCACTCTTCATTCATAGTGGAGGCCGGGGTAAGTATTCGGACCACCGTGGGGGCTAGATCCGCACTCCTCCACGAGAGGGGTAGAGCATCCTTTGGCATGACTCGTCCCTTTAAGTCCCACAAGGAGGTAAGTTTCTAGACAATCTACAACTGGACCCGCTCCCACTTGTTGATGCTTACAAAGAAGGTAAGTCTTTTGTGTTCAGGCAGCTGAGGACTAACCCGTACTCCACTGCAGGAGGGGTAAGACAACCTTTAAGCCTATATTTCCCTTTGGTATCCAGTGGGGGAGGTAAGTTCGGACAGAGATATATCTAGTTCGCTCTTCCCCGCGATAGGAGTCGGGGGAAGTTGTTTGGGCCACCACGGGGCATGACCTGCTCTCTATCGCAGGACGGGTAGAACGACCTTCGACCTAGTTCTCCCCTTTGGTCCTGCAGGAGGTACGTTGTTCGGGTAGTTTAAGACTGAACTCGCTCTCTCTCGCTGATATCGCAGGGAAGGTAAGTGTTGGGTCAGGTTGGCGCTGATCCCACTCTTCATTGCAGTAGAGGTCAAGATAAGTTGTTTGGGTTGCCGGGGAGGCATGACCCCTTCTCCATCGTGGGAGGGGTAGAGCAGCCTTTGGCCTAACTCTCCCCGTTGGTCCTGCGGGAGCTACGTTTTTCGGGCAGTTTGAGACTGGACCCGCTCCTGCCTGTCAACGATCGCAAGGAAGGTAAGCTTTTGTCTTCTGGCCGTCGAGGGCTGACTCGCATTATGCTGTGGGAGGGATATGGAAACCTTTTGGCCTACCTTTCCCTTCGATATCTCGCAGGCGAGGTAACTTATTCGAACAACGATGTGGCTGGTCCGCTCTTCGCTGCGATGGGGGTCTGTGTAAGTTATTCAGGTCGCCGAGGGGGCAAGACCCACTCTCCATCTAGGGAGGGATAGAGTGGCCTTCGGCCTAGCCCTTCCTTTTGACCTCGCGGGAGATACATTGTTTGGGCAATTTGGGACTGGACTCGCTCCCACCCGTTGACATCACAGGGAATGTAAGCATTAATTCGGTGATGATTTTGTCATTGCAGATTTTGTTATTGTAGATCGTCTTGTCGGTATTTTTTTTATAACACAAAAGTTCAAAGTATACATGTTGTATTGTCTTGGAAAAGCACGCTTTTTATTAAATAGTAGGAATTTACAATAATTAAACGATACATTACTAATTAAAGGGAAACGGAGTCTTCCGCTAGGGAGCTTTCATTTGTTCTACCTATGCCTCTGGGGCCATGCACTTTCTCACTCCCCCTAGAGCCTGGTAGGGCGAGTCACAAACTAAGGCCTGCTAGGGCTCTCCAAGCCAATGTTTTGAATACCGTACCGGACGTCGTACCGGTCAAGGCACTGGAACGAAATATTTCAGTACCGGTACCATTTCGGGATAGCGTTTCAGGATAGTCGATATATAAATAAATTATATATATATATAAAAATTATATTTCAAAATAATAGTCTATATATAAATAAATTATATATAAATACATATATATATAAAAATTATAAATAGTCTAGTCTGAATTAGGAGTTAAAAAATAAGTTTGTAGTTTGAAAAAATGAAAAAAAAAAAACACAGGCCGAAAATTTCGGCCGGTACCGGCCGAAATTTAGTCCGGTATGGCTGGTATTTTAGACGGTACGAAACATATATAGTACCTGTACCGGCCGGACGGCTGAAATGAAAAATTTCTGCCTTACCGACCGGTACGGTACGAAATTTAAAACACTGCTCCAAGCAATGCATGGCCTATTCTCTCCAAGAGGTGTCATCCAAGGTAATCCCACCATCCTTCTGCTTCAACATTTGTTTGTAGCATTTTCTTGCCAAAACTTGTTCGCCTTGGATTTCTCCCACTTCGCTAGGGATTAGGAATTTCATCTTGAGGTGGTAGGTCAACGTGAAGGCCTGCAAGCTGTTCAGGGTGGGCCTTCCAATGATGGAGTTTTATGACGCCGGGGTCCTCACTACCAAGAAGTAAATCATGACTGAGGCCGGGTAAGAGGCACTGCCCGCGAGGACCTACAGCGTAATGGTTTCCACAGGTTGAACCATACTCCTGGTGAAGCCCTTCAATGGCATGGGGCTGGATGCAGCCAGGCAGCATCTATTCCCATCCTGGTGAAGGCCTCCCAGAACAAGATGTCTGCAGAACTCCCGTTTTCAATGAGGATTCTGTGGGTGGTGAAGTTGGCGACCAACATAGTCACCACCAACACATCATCGTGGGGGTACAAGACCTCTTCTTTGTCAATCTCCGTGAAGTAGATGACTAGGGTAGGCTCACCTCTTTGATACTTGGTGGGATGGTACTCAGCTGAGTACACCTGATGGTATCGGGCTCGCCTGGCATGCATTTTTCAGCTTGAGAAGGAAGTGCCCCCACCCTCAAATCCCCCTGCTATGGTTCAAATTTCCCCGAGTGGAGGTCCCCCATGGTGGCAAATGGGGACGATCTTGTTGAGGCCCTCGAGCTAGTGGTCATCGCTAGGGGCTTTCTTCTCTCCGGTGCCTGTCGACTCGGTCTGTGCTCCCTTCCCTCAACCTTCACCTTCTTGCCCTATCCGCTCCGCATGCTCCTTTCTCCCTTGTTGGGATAAACAATCATCGGTGTTATGCGAGGTGGATCTATGGTATGTGTAGTAGCGGCGTGCAATACCCCTATCATCCTCTTCGCAGGCAGCAGAGGTGTCAGCCTCGTGGGCTGTGAATGTAAACCGGTCAAACTGAGGTCCCGATCCCCTCGTGGATGCTTCCTCCCTCCTCTTATCTTGGAAACACTTTCCCTACTTCTCATGGGCCTGAGCCTTAGCCGAGGCCCTCACCTTCCTCTCTACTCCCTCTAGCTCCTTCTTTCTTGGCCTGGTTCATGAACACTCACAACATTACGAGGTCCTCCTCGCTAGTTCAGTCATAAAGTGGGATCAAGGCCAGACCCCTCATAAAAGCGCCGTCAATGTTATTTTCTCATCTTGGTCGTTAGTGGTCATGCACTCCTTATTGAACCAAGTCAGGTAGGACTTTAGTTTCATACCCCTATTTGGTGATGTTGAGGTACGCTGTTGGGTTCTAGTTAGGACTTTTCGACATGAATTGAGTCAAAAAGTCTAGTTAGCTCGCCAAACCATCCACGAATCTGGGTTCTAGAGACCCGAACCGTACTCATGCTAGCCATTTCAGAGTCAGTAGGAACACTCTACATGCCACCTCTCCTGGGAAGCCATGCAACACATCATGTGAGCCCTGAAAGTTTTCAGGTGCTCAAAGGGTCCCTCCGTCCATAGTACATTTCCATGGTTGGCACTGTAAATTTTGGTGGTAAGGGTATGTATATCACCTCCTCCGTATCAAGTAGACCAGTGCTCATGAGCAATTGGTCCATCGACAATGACGTACCCACCTTCCTTGCGATCTCCTCATACTTTCCTTTGAGATTGCGAAGCTCATCCTGAATGTTCTTTCACTCCTCCTCCCTATTTACTCTTGTTTGTGTGTTACGATACCCCATGTGCTAGCTATCTCTGGGCTCTGCTTCCTCATCCTACACCCGTTAAGGTTTTCTGAGTTCCTCATTTTCCTCCTCGATCAGCTTCTTTATTACCCACTCCTCTATGATTTTTAGTTTTGCCTCCATGGCTTCCTCTGTGTCTCTTCTGAGCTGTCCGGAACAAGTTGTCGCAGGCATACGAAGTACACGTAAGATCTATAGCGATCCCACAGACGACATCATTGTTAACGTCGTGTTTCGCATGCCTTTGGGCCAGGTTCTAGCAACTCAGGTCTTCAGAACTGATAGGGAAGAACTGGAAGAAAACGACCTTGAGGCCGGAGAGTCTCTGATGCCAAAGTCAATAAATTATTTTGTAAGTTTGTAAATAAGTAAGAGAGTCTAGGGATCAAAGAGAGATTTCTCGTACCTGATACTTGCTATTTATACTTGAGTCTGGGGGGACAGATCGTGTCTGCTCCATGGAGTGTGTATGCTTCATATTGTTCATTTTTTTAGAGTTCTTTAATACTGCGTGACTTTACGACGGCGTCAAGAATGTTTCATGTAGCTCAGGTAGTGGTGTCATTAATGCGGCATGGTTCCTCTATTTCCCCCATCCCGCTAGCATCCTTGGTGGTCTGTTGATGCTCCCTATTACAGGATCAAGGGTCCCTCGTGCTTTACGCCCACTACGCGAACAAGCACTCAAGAGCTGGACAATATTCGAGGGGTCTTCAGGTCGGCGACTCTCATCCCCTGCAGCACGTTCCCTCATGCAGGTTGCGTCTAGAGGAGCTTACCCATGCGCCTGGTTGGAGATTCTACTTGTTTTGTGCTGGGCCTTTGCTTCTTGTTCCCTTAGTTGCCATTCTCAGGCCCGCTAAAACAGCAGGGAGAAAATCTCCTTACACTTTTAAAACCCAGCAGGTCACATGGTAGTGCATTTATGGCCACGTTTCTATCAAGCTGATTCGCAGAAAGATAATGGAAGTAGGATCTCTAGAAGAAAAGAGATCCCGGCCTCAACTCCATGACAAAGATAGATGAATGGAGTAAGACATTTTTTTTTTTTATCAGGACAATGCTAGGTACAGGTGGTCGTGCTACTAGTGAATTTTTTTTTTTTTTATTTTAAATATTTTTTCTTCAAATACACATATTAACTTTTAGTCATTTTCTTAATCATCAAGATAGATAAATATATATATATATATATACAAAAAATCAATTTAAGCATTCAAAATGAGAAGACTACTTAACATTTTTCTATCTTTTTTAATTGTCTATATCAGTATTTTAGACATCATTAATTAAAATAAATGTCATGTGTCTATAATCTCAATACCATGGTCTTAAGTATGGACAAGAACGTGAGGACCGAAATCTTGATTCTCCTTTTGATCCATATTCAATGTTAGGGATTCTTATTTTTCTAATAACATAAATCTTAAGATTTTTTCATAATAAAAGTTACCAGTGATTTTACATTATCCTTAGCTCTTTAAATATTGGTCATGCTTCATCATTTATTTGAAAATAAGTTTAATTACGATGCGGTGTAAACTCCTCTCTACACCTCCAATAAAAGTATGACACATCAAGTTCTAAATTGACACTAAAATAAACACACTTAGACCGAATGAACCAAATAAAAAGGAAAAATTAGAAGGATAGCCAAGGGTGCTGGCCACCAGCCCGCCTGGGGTGGGTTTCTCCACCCTAGCACTGGGGTGGCCTTAAATCTTACCAAATCAATTACACCAGTGTGGAACTGGACAAATCTAGCACCAATGGATTTATGCCATCACTTAGGGATGTGAAACCCAACCCAAAAGTTTTAAGCAAAAGTGTAATGGGCCCGGACAATGACGGTTTCGAGATGTCAATATCCAAGAATGAGAAAGAGACGAGAGAGAGAGAGAAGAGAGAGAGAGAGAAAGAGAAAGAGAAAGAAGAATCAGAGAGAAGAGATGATTGACAAACTTCTGCATGCATTTCTTCTTCATTCATACTGTTTTCATAGTTACATTGGATTACACAACACTGTTTCATATTTCCCCACTTAAGTCCTCTACTTACAATCCAAACTTCACCATTTTGTTTAATTGTTCTCAACGACAGACGTATAACAAACTAACTAACTAATTGTATTGCCTCCTGTCGTTTGACACTACACTGCACTTTCTTTCTTACAATTCCTTCACACACGTTTGCATAACAGTCCTTTACACACTCCTCCCCACCAAAGCACCATGCCCACAAGGTGAGGGAATTTCTCCCTGAGCTTCCAGTATGACTCCCACGTGGCATCCTCTGGTGCAGCATCCTCTACTTCTCCTCTACAAAATTTGTTGTGGTTCAGGTTCAATTTCTCCCTCTTCATCAACTGGTGGCAAGGTTGACAATGGAGAAATATGTTGGCCTAACTTCTTCTTTAAAGAAGAAACATGAAAAGATGCAAACGAGATTGGGATGGCAAATCCAATCTATAAGCAACGTTTCCAATTTTGTCTACTATCTGAAATGGGCCAAGAAATTTAGGTGACAACTTCATATTCCTTCTAACTGCAAGAGAGCTCTGTCTATAAGGCTGAAGCCTTAAGTATACCCAATCTCTCACCATAAACTCCCTTTCAGTCTGCCTTTTATCGAAAAATAACTTCATTCTTTCCTAAGCCAGTATCAAGCTGTTCCTCAAAACTGCAAAAATTTCTTCCCTGGTTCTAAGTAACTCTTCCACAGCTTGATTATGAGATAAACCAGGAATATACTGCTGTAACTTCACAGAAGGAACACCATACACTGCCTCATATGGTGTCATTCTCGTTGAAGCATGACAGGTGGTATTATACCACCATTTTGCAAGTGGTAGCCAATCAAACCAGCCCCTTGGTTTGTCACCCGAAAAGCATCTTAAAAAATGTTCCAAACACTTGTTTACTATCTTAATTTGACCATCAGTTTGGGGATGGTAAGTTAAAGGGTAAGACAAGTTAACTCCCTGCAATTTAAAGAATTCCTTCTAGAATGAACTTGTAATAGTAGTCCCTCGATCATAAACAATACTGTTGGGCATCCCATGCAGTTTGAGAATGTTATTCAAGAACAATGCAGCAACTGTGGCTGCTGTAAAAGGATGTTCAAGGCTAAAAAATGTGCATACTTTGATAGCCTATCTACCACAACCATCACCATATAAAATCCTTTTCACACAGGCAGTCCCTCAACAAAATCCATAGACACTTCAGTCCATATATTGTTGAGGAATGGGCAAAGGTTGTAATAAACCAGCTGGCAAAATATTTTCACTCTTGTTCCTTTGGCACACTTCACATTCTTGAATAAACTTCTTCACTTCCACCTTCAAACCAGGCCAATAAAAGTTTGTTCTTGCCCTATGCAAGGATTTATGAAATCCTGAATGTCCAGCTAATGGGCTTGCATGAATGTAATGCAAAATTTTCAACTTCAATTCTGAACAATTGGGAATGTAAATCTTTCCCTTCTTGAAGAAGATTGACCTTGTTGTAATTCTTGCACCTACTGCTTAATAATTGGATCTTTGTCATAAGCCTTTCAAATTTCCTCAAGCCATGTTGGATTAGGGACATAAATAGCATTCAAGGACATAGAATCACCACACTCATTCTCCTGGACAAAGCATCTGCTACTTTATTGTCCACTCCATTCTTGTACTCAATTGTAAACTCATAGCCTAAAAGCTTAGCAAGCCACCTTTGTTGAGCTGTTGTGCCCACTTTCTGCTCAAGCAGATACTTCAAACTATGGTGGTCTGTTCTCACCACAAAGGCACCACCAAGAAGGTAAGGTCTCTATTTCTTCACTACAAGCACCAATGCCAAAAATCATTTTCATATGTTGACAACGGTAAATTCTTCCCTTTCAAAGCCTGGCTCAAGAAAGCCAAAGGCCTTTGGTCTTGCATTAATACAGCTTCAACACCATTTGCACAAGCATCACACTCAATAATAAAGGCCTTTGTAAAGTCAAGCAATGCCAAAACTAGTGGACTAGTAATAGCTTCCTTCAATTCCTCAAATGCTTTTGTAGCTTCTGAACTCCACACAAAGGCATATTTCTTCAATAAAGTTGTCAATGGTGTAGCTATAAGCCCATAGCATTTAATGAACTTTCTGTAGTAACTATTAAACCAAGAAAGCATCTCAACCCTTTCACATTCTTGGGCACAGGCCAACTGATCATGGCCTCCAACTTCTTTGGATCTACTTTAACTCCTCATTTTGAAATCAAATGACCAAGATACTCGATCTCTTCACAAGCAAAATGACATGTTGACCTCTTGGCATACAACTTTTTCTTCTCCAAGGTTTCCAACACAACAGCTAAATGTTGACAATAAGATTCTATATCCTTACTGTACACAAGGATATTATAAATTAAAAAAACAATTACAAACTTCCTTAAAAATGGCCTAAATACATCATTCATGAGACCTTGAAATATTGAAGGTGCATTTGTGAGACCAAAAGGCATTACAAGACATTCATAATGCCCTTCATGTGCTCTAAATGCATTTTTAGGAATGTCATCATCCCTCATTCTTATTTGATGATAGCCTAATCTAAGATCAAGCTTAGAAAAAATTGTTGCTCCAAACAATTCATCAATTAATTCATCTACAACAGGTATGGGGTACTTATCTTTTATTGTAGCCTCATTGAGCACTCTATAAACGATGCACATCCTCCAAGAGCCATCTGCTTTCTTCACCAACAGCACAAGAGATGAAAAAGGAGACTAGCTTGGCCTTATAACACCAGATTGCAACAATTCTTTGACAATTTTCTTAATTTCAGCCTTCTAGTAATAAGGATATCTGTATGGCCTCACACTTACAGGCACAGATCCTTGCTTCAAATTGATTTGGTGATCATGTGATCTTTGAGGAGGCAAGCCACTTGGTTCCTCAAAAATCTTGTTGAACCTACTCATCAAATGTGTTGTCCTCTCAAGTTACTTAACAGAATCTTCTTCATGAGGCACTGAAATCATATGCAAGAACATACTTCAATGTTTCAATCTAGTTAAACTGGAAATTTCTGCATCTTTAATAACAAGATCACAAGGGAAAGATAATCCTTATAAAGACAAAGATTTCCCTTCAACTTCAAATTGCATTTGCAACTTTTGAAAATCCCAAAGAATAGGCCCTAGGGATAATAACCATTGCACCCCTAAAACAACATCACAACCTCCTAACTCCAAGGTACAAAAATCTGATACAAATGTTGTGCCCTGAACCTGAATTCCCACTGCACTACACACTCCTTCACTACTAACCACATCTCCATTGGCAATTTTAACTTGCATAGGATTGGCCTTTTGTAAACACAATCTTGAATTAACTGCCACCATAGTATCCACAAAATTGTGGGTACTACCACTGTCAATGAGTATTAATACTTTCTTCTTCTTTAACTATCCAATAACCTTCATGGTCTTAGGACTTGGTGTCCCCATCATTTCTTGAATCGAAATTGAAGCAATCTGAGCAGGCTCAGTCATTTGATCCTGCTCCTCCTCGAGGATTTGATCTAGTTCTAATTCTACAAAACCATTAGCATTCTCTACAAAATCCATACCTTCCATCACATACAACTTAGGTCTAGCATATTTGTGGCCTTGATGTCACTTGTCATCACAGAAATAACAAAGGCCCTTCTTCCTTCGATCTTGCATTTGAGCTTCAGAAATCTTCTAATATGGCATTCTTGAAATGGGCTAGCCTTTAGGAGCACCCAAGATTGACTTGGAAGGACCAGGCTTATTGACATTAATATTCAATAACTGTTGATTAGCTTCAAAAGAATTACTTCTCCAAGACTTTTTAGTGCTCCACACATACTGTTCTTAGATTTTTGCTAGACCAAATGAATCATTGATGTTAGATGGCTTCAACATTCTATAAAGAATTACTTCTCATAAATGCCTCTTATTCTATTAGAAATCAACTCAAATTTAGTTGTATAGTCGTGACAGAACTCACTTGCTTCAATCTTGTCAAAGATACCATGGGATCATCATATGGAGAAAACCCCAACCTTAATTGCAAAGCTTGAACAAACTCTTCCCAAGAATGGAAAACACCTGCTTCACTCGCATCCTGGAACCAGATTAAAGCTTCATCATCCAAATGAAAATAAGCTATAAAGATTCTTTGACCTGGAGGAACTTGATGATAAAGGAAATATTGATTCACTCTATAGACCCAAGTTGAAGAATTATGCCCAGAAAATCTTAGAAAATCCCACTTAACACCTTTGGGTAACCCCTATCACCCAACTCCCTATGATGAATCTCACCAACACCTTCAAGATTCACATCGTGTCCGCTTATATTCCCACCAAGATCACCATTATCCATTGAATTGCTCATTGAAATTCTCGAAATCTGCTACAACACTTCATTAATTCTATAATCTTGAGCTTCCTTACCAATTCTTGCGGTTTCTTGTTGTGTACTAAAATTGAAATAGTATCTTCAATTTGCTTCTGCTGCCTATCCTGTTGCTGCCTTAAATGAGCCAACACTTCATTAAATTGGGCAAAAGATCAAGTCCCTTCTGCCATGGCTCTGGATACCAACTGTAATGGGCCCATGCAATGACTGTTTCAAGATGTCAATCTCCAAGAATGAGAAATGGACGAGAGAGAAAGAGAAGAGAAAGAAGAATCAGAGAGAAGAGATGATTGATAAACTTCTGCATGCCTTTCTTCTTCATTCATACCGTTTTTATAGTTACATTGGATTACACGACACCATTTCATACTTCCCCACTTAAGACCTTTACTTACACTCCAACCATCATTGTTCTATTTAATTGTTCTCAACGACAGACGTATAGCAAACAAACAAACTAACTAACTATATTACTCCGGTCGTTTGACACTACACTGCACTTTCTTTCTCACAATTCCTTCACACACGTCTGCATAATAGTCCCTTACAAAAAGCTCAAATCTTATTGAAAATCACCCATCTTATGTTCCTTTCATTAAAATAAAAAGTTGTAAGTGTTTTGCGCCTAAGTGAAACAGTGAGTTGCACCTAGGCTTCATCCGAGGTCCAAGGCACATTTACAATGTGGACATCCTAAGGTTGCATGGTTTCATCCGAAGTTCAAAGTACTTGACATCCCAAGGATTTAAGCACTTTTCTCCTGCGAGGTCACAAGAACCTTTATCCCGCGTGTTCGCGAGCAACTTCCTCCAGCAAAGTCACGAGGTTGTGGGTGTTCTTCATCCTAGGTTGCTAGCACTCAATTGCTAAGGTTGAGCACTAGACATCCCAGTGGTTTGCGAGCTCATCTTCCTATCGAGATGGTGAGCACTTATGTAATGCCGGGACAATTATAAAATAAAGCCCATCTAAAATCGCTACCACAGTTTCTGTAAAGTACAACAAACCCAATTTAAACAGCAAGCTCATATGAAGTCAGCTCATTTAAAATATTTTAATAGTTTCTGAATTATAATAAGCTCAAACCCAACCCGATTTAAAAAAAAGCCCATTTTAAAACTAACCCCAGCCCACAAAACTCAGCCTACTATATGGGTGTTTTGGGAAACAACATAAATGGGCATGGGCATTTTGATAATTAGATTTACCCTTGTAGATGTCAGGATTACTAAAGGGATAAATCTACTCCCTTTTGAGAAAAACAGATGTGGGAGAGAGAGATTTTTACCATGGGAACAATCGAGGGGAAATGGAAATGGTTGTGGCTATGGGAGGAGCACCGACCATGTTCTTCCAGCGAGGAATCACCATGAGTGTTGGTTCATAGAGTTGGGTGTAGCGACTGGTGGGGCTTGCATTGTGGGATGAGGTGGTCACGGGGAGGGTGAGAGGCCAGCAGAAGGGAGCTCAATGGTGTATAGACAATAAGGAACCTAGGATGGCTTTTGGTGCTGCGTGTAGGTCTTGTCATGGAGGGTGTAACTCACGATGTGGAGGAGGAGTGGTTGTCTGTGGTGTATGCTTGTTGCTCTGTTTTGGGTTGTACAAAGCAGGGGTTTGTGCATGAGTTAGGCTATGTGTCTGGGTTGTTTAAATGGTGGTTCCAACGTGAGGCAGAGCCTTGCGGGGTGGCTTCCATGGTCTGCTCGTCTATGGAAGAGGTATAGTGCCTTGCTGGGTAGTGTATGGCTTCGACATTGGGTTAGCGAATTTGGGAGGAGCATTGACGGAACAAGGTGGCTCTGGGTAGCAATAGAAGGGAAGAAGCCACGATGAGGTGCTTCATGGTGGAGACTGCAACATGCTATAGTGGCTTTCGACATGTGCCCGGTAGCTTTGGGTGTTGTGGCCTAAAGGTGCATGGGGTTGGGTAGGGCTTAGGCGTAGAGCAAAAGTTACTGAGAGTGAGAGAGAGAGAGAGAGAGAGAGAGAGAGACGAGATGGAAAGAGCAAGAAAGAAAGGAGTGAAAGATATAGAAAGGGAGAATCGGTGGGGGTGAGGGATTAACTGAAAAGACGTAGGGAGGTGATCATGGGGAGGAGAGAAAAATGGTGGAAGGGGTGGAGGAAACCGTCTTGGTGGGAAGGAAAGAGAGGGAAGAAGATTTTACCAGACGATGTCGTTTTTGCTTCTTAGCTATTGGGTTCTTCTTGGGCTTGGGTCTAAAATAGACCGGTTGCTACATTCTCCCCCACTTATAAAACTTTCGTCCTCAAAATTCGCTAGTACCTCAAGCAAATCCTAAACACTTACCTGTCACATCCATTACATGACTATTTTAATCCTCAATCATTTTTACCAAACCTAATGTTGCAAAATTCTAATCCTCCAATTTTTTTTTATAGTGTCTCACATACCTCCTAATCCTTTAGGCATACGCATTCATGCACATAGTATCGATTGTCATACTCTCTAAGGTCCAATTCAATTAGAGTCATATTGGAACCTTATAAAAAGTAAAAACTTCTCCTTCCCAAATAATATGGGATCCCAAACAATCACACCCACTTAAATTCCTGACGTCCTCGTCAGACCCCTTTGTCGTAGGTGGCAGGGCTCAAGTCTCATACTTCTGGTTTAGATAGGTTCTGATACCATTTATAACGCCTCAATGGAAGGCCCAAACCACATGGCCTATGCTCCAAAAGGACTAGTCAATGATACAATTGGAGTACCATTGGAACCTTATAAAGAGCAAGAACATCTCCTTAAGAAGCAATGTGGGATCTCATGCACCACCTACCCTTATCCTTATCATATAGGGTATCACAACTTATCTTCCAAGCTCGTGAGCTGTTGTACATCCTGAGTTTGGTGAGCACTTGGGTGCAAGCTCATGAGCGCCTCTACATCCTGAGTTTGGGAGGCATTGGCATGCAGGGTCGCAAGCTCATCTACGTTCCAAGCCTGGCGAGCACTCTACATAAGAGGTTTCGATGTAGCGAGCTCCTCTGTGTGCCAAGGTTGCAAGCTTCTCTCTCCCCCAGTTTAGTGAGCTTTTTCTTCCAAGTCTACAAGACTTTCTTTTTTGGGGCTGCGAGCTCCTATGAATTCCAAGGTCCTAATTACCTTTGCTTCCCAAGGACTCCATCTTGTTTACCAAGGTTGAGCTCTTTTTGCTCCCAAGGTTTAGCGAGCTTGTCCTTCCAAGGTCTTCAAGACTTTTCTTCTCGACATTGCAAGCTCCTCGCTCTCAAGATCTTGAGTTTCTTCAGAGTTATACTAGTTTGAGTATTGTGCTTCCTTTGTATTGAAAGAGTCTCTACTTTTCATATGGTTTTTCTGGACAACTTCTATCCTTTCTTTCATGGCCCCATCTCCTTTCACTTGTTCTTGTGGGGGTCAAGCAACCTTTTTGTTTTAGAGGACAATGAATCGATCCCATAGATAGCCCCAAATTGTTGATCAATTTTTCGCTTAAAGTTGAATGCACACAATATGGTTGGATGAGCCCTCCTCTCACGTGGTGGTTTGCAGTACGGATGTGGTGGTGATGTGCATGGAACACTTATTCATGGCTAGCTTAAACATGAATAACAACAAGTAAAGGAGGCCAATGTTTACGTGGTTCAACACTGAGGTCTACAGACACAGTTTTAGGGTGTAAATTCACTAGAAGTAGAGTTTTATACAAGCTCTCCATCCTCATAAAGCTCTCTACAAATGCGCCCATGAAGTTCACATTGTTCTTTAAATATTTTTTTTTTTTTTGGAGCTATCTAGGCTTCATTCTCCCTACGAAGCCCCTTCTCTATTTCTATCTCCCTCTTTTATAGTCTACCTTCTTTATGTCTCATCCTCCAGTTTTATGTATCATCTCACTTGATTTTGGTCTTCTCCTCTAGCTTAAACTCCCATCATCCAACATTATGCTTAATCCTCCCTTAATTTATGTTCGATCAACTCCTTGTCTTCTTCAAATCCTTTCTTCCTCCCTTCCATCCTAGTATAGGGGGCTTCAATCTTCCTTGGGCCTTTAGTGGGCTTTGCACCTTTGCTCATCCAAAGTCGATTTGTCTTGCTAGGAGAGCGTCATGAATCCCCAACTTTCTCTCACCTATCTCCCAGTCTTTCTACATCCTTGCAAGTTGCAAGCTTTGGGACCTACCCCATAGTTTTGGTGCATCCTTGCGGGTTGCGAGCTTTGGAACTTACCTCCCCAATATTTGTGTATCCTTGCTGATCACAAGGATGTGATGTTCGTGACTGTTGTGGGCTGAGGGACGATGAGAGCCCCCGCTTCCCAAGGATGCCTCAAGGGAAGAGGGTGTGGTTGTCATGGTCTTCTCAATGCCAACTCAAGGGAAGGATGCACGGCCTTGAGCCGTTTTCCCAAGTCAAACTTGAGGAAATGAGGTTGTGGCTGCTGCGGTCTTCCCAAGGAAAACTTGATGGAAGGATGTGCAAGCTTCTAGTGTCTTCCTAAGGCAAAATTGAGGGAAGGATGCTTGGGCTTGCGCAGTCTTACTAAGGCAAACTCGTAGGTAGGAGAGTGAACTTAACGTTGTCTTCATGAGGCAAACTCGAGGGAAAGATCGGCTTGGTTGCCTTGGCCTTCTTGAGGCAAAGTCGAGGGAATGAGGTCATTGTTAATGCGGTCTTCCCAAGGCAAGCTTGATGGATGGATGTAATATCCCAAAATAAAATTAGATCAAAAGAATTTTTCAATTTTGGATATATTGATTTAATCTAAAAATATAGGAAATTCTTTGGTTTAAACTAGTTAGAATTTTCATTTCAAAGAGTGAAGTAAATTTATAATCCTTAAAGTGAACCTGAAACTTCTTATATTTTATTGAGATAGATAGGATTTTATGATTTTATGAAAGGTTATTTTATGTGAAAAAACATGTATCACGATAGTTTATGTAAGATTACGATTTCATTTGAAATATATAATATGATCAGGCATGATTTCATTGGAAATCTATGGCTATGATATGATAAAACAAGATATGACAAGAAAGTACGCATGTACGATTATGATGAAATATGAATGTTAAGATATGTAATGGTCTATGTTATGATATGAAGATAGTATATATGTTATGGGCAGATTGCATTGTCAGGTCGTGCATGTAGGTAGTGCACCCAATGTGTCATCCTTATGTATGGATTCCACAACCCGTGGCCACGGATGGAATCAGAATCTACTTAGATTCACTAAACCTAACTCACGAGAGTTAACAAGGGGTACTGGCCTATGACAAGTAAAAGATAAGTTAAGGCATTTTGTGCACAAATCATGTTCATATTTATGTTATTTATGTATATAATTATGAGTATGCATGTTTTCCAAGAAACTATATATTGGTTATTGAGTATTTGACTCATTTTTATATGTTTTTATATTTTAACCTCCCCAAGTGAAGATCTTTATGAGGATGGAGCTACAGGCCAAGACTTGACCCAGGGAGGCGAGGCAGAGGCCTAGATAGTTTATGACATGATCAATTTATGATTTCCAGTTTAATAAGTTACTCTTGATAAGCACATGAGATTTTATTGATTTTAATATGTGCTTTCACATACTCTCTTTCAATTCTTAAGTATTTAAATAAAGATTGACTTATTTATTTTATGGAATCTTTTTTATCTAGAGCTTCCTGAAGAATAAAAGATTTTAAGTCAAGGTTAGTATTACTTCGGTTTCCCGAGGTTCCTAAAAATGGCGTTATTCTTAGGGGTCCTACCCGCCCCTACAAGGCAGGGCCACCCCTTCCCAGTAGGTCCCTGGGGGAAGGGGGGAGAACGGATGGAGGTCCACTCCCGCATCCCGAGCTGTGGATAGGGTACCCCGCCCCCATTCGCCTTTGGCCTAGTTGAGTTATATGGGCCCAAAATGGCCCAGAATTTGTTTTGGGTCACTTTGGGCCCAAAATTTAACTAAAATATATATATATATATAATGAAAACTAAAAATAAAATATATAGATAGAACTATTAACTATATTCTAAGTTTGAACTAATACTATTAAGTATTAACTAATAATCATCACTAAGGCACTAAACTATTACAATTTACAATTATAAAAATTAAGAGAACTAATAAACTATTACAATATTACGAACTCATCTAGCAATAGTAGATATTACAAATTGTACTATTAACTATTATAGCAACATTACAATTAATTGTAAATTAACACAATCATAACATTTCAATTTGATCAATGTGGGGTGGCGTCGTGGTGGTGAGTTCACTGCTGTGAGACTGAAAATCAAAATCATAAAAGTTAATAAGTTATAATCCTACAATATTAATAAGTTCAAAATAAAACAAATTCAAATTATAAAGTTATAAACATGGAACAAAAATCTAAAATACAAAATATTAAAAATACTAACCAAGATAAGATTGGACCATTGGAATTTGGGATGAACATGAGGTTGATGAGCATAGATCATGGGTTCTTAGGATTAGGATTTGGCATATGTATATTGAGAATATAAAAGCTAAAAAACATACTAGCAAAATAATTAGATACTAAAATGCTATATAAAATTATAAATGCAAAAAATAATTAAGGGACAAATTGTGCAAACCATGGCAATGGTGGGTCCAATACGTTGCCATGGTTTGCACAATTTGTCTTAGTTGCACCCCTATCTACGGCTACCTCCCGACGTCTACGGCGGGAGTCACCCCTATCCCGCCCCCAACCCCGTCTTAGGTGCCAGATGCTGGCGGGGGCTAGCCCCCTCCCCTGGAAGATGGGGTAATCCGCCTCGCCACACGGGGCTGGGCGAACGGGGGGTGGGGGTGGGGCCCCGCTGCCCACCCCTAGTTATTCTTAATCTTGGAGAAGCAGGGTGTTACACTTCCCTACTTGATTTATTGTGGAATGTCTCTTTTTCTTAAGATTCTCATAAACTTTTGTCCTTGATGGATGTACTCCCTTAATAGAAGGATGCCAAAGCTATTATAAATAGAGACAAGAGGGTCCCTACCCCACCATGAATTACAAACTCGAAACAAACAGAGCCTATATACTTAATCTAAGAGGACATGATATAGAGGTGGATGGGTTAGAAGACCATTTCAGATTTACTTGATGATTTCAGAAAACCTGGTTTGGAAGGGGGATTGATAAGAAAATAAAATAAAAAGTAGAGAGGGCAAGATTGGTTTTTACATAGTTTACCTTGAAAAAAGTCTTTAAAAACTTAACTTTTATTACATTTCGGGGAAAGCCCCCAAGACTCATTTCGCCTCTTTCTTCTTTTTTTTTTTTATAGAAATGATAATATCATTAATCAATGGAAAATCGATTACAGACAATTATCAAACCATAAGACTTCATAAACACAGTCTGGAATACAATCCCACCAAACATCAATACTTTCAACCTTGAAAGCATTTCTAGCCAACCCTATGAGCTACCATATTGCTCTCCCTATATACATGTGAAAACAAACAATTATCAAAACATGTTACTAGCTTCTTTATCTCATGATATAACACCCCCTAACAAAGACTTAGTCATGCTATCATCATTAAAAGCTTCAATACTTAGCAAACTGTCACTTTCTACAAGAAGCTTTGAAACGCCCATAGTAGCACATTGTTGCAAACCTCTGAAAATGGCAAGCAGCTCTAAACCTTTTGAATCTTCCATCTGAAACACAACTTTACTAACTGCCATAAGAACTCTGCCTAAAGCATCCCTCAAAATTGCCCCAATACCTACCTTATCCCATTCGGGAAAAACTACAGCATCAACATTTAGTTTTAACCAGTCAGATTGAGGAGGTTTGCCACTAATAATGTTTCATAAGTTGTACCCTTTTATTATGCCTAACTTGGTCATAACTTTGCAGCATTACAAAGGCATTCTCAGCTACATTTTTAGGACTACGCAGCTCTTTATCATGCACATTTTGTTTCTTCTAAACCAGAAGCTCCAAGCCAAAGCAAAGAAAACAGTCACTTTCTCATACATATTTATTTCACAAATTTGCAAGGCCATCTCAAACAAAGACATACTATTATCAAAATTTAGCTCAGGTAAATAAGATCGCCACATGCCTTGACTAACACCACAATTTACCACAGCATGAGCGATATCTTCCCTTGCTGCTAAGCAGAATCTACAAGTATCATCTATCAACACATGTTTCTTCACAAGATTTGTTGCAGTAGGTAATCAGTCTTTGCATGCACGCCATGCAAAACTTTAATCTTGTTTGGCACTTTAATTTTCCACAAATGCTTCTAAAGCACTTGTTGATCTTGCACATTTGATGATTCAGCACACTAATAACCAAGCTGAGCATAAATGAACCTGTAACAACTTCCTACACTGAACATTCCATTTCCTTCATGAGCCCAATCCCTCCTGTCTTCTGCATTATCAGAACACAAAGGAACTTTAAGAATATCTGTGACTACATTTGGATTGAAGATAGATCTTAGCTTATGAATATCCCACATTTTTGCATTGTAAACAAATAAAGAATCATATCTAGTGTCATCCCTTCCCATCACCCCTTCCGATAACAAAGAAATATGCCCTGGAATCCACTGGTCCTGCCAGCTATTAACAGATCTCCCATCTCCTATTCTCCACCTACAACCTGCCACTAACCATTTTCTTGCCTCTCAAATACCCCTCCAAGTATAGGATGGACATTTGCCCAACCCTGCTTGCATGAAACTGGCTTGAGGGAAGTATTTCGCCTTTAGTAACCTATACAGTAAAGAGCTATCATCTTGAAATAATCTCCAGCCTTGCTTTGCTAATAAAGCATGATTGAAGCTTCTTAGGTCTTTAAAACTCATCCTTCCATGACTTTTCATCTGATACAACTTACTCCAACTCAACCAATGAATTTTTCTCTCATTTCCTTTTTGACCCCACCAAAACCTTGACATCATACCTTCTAATTCAATGCATAAACTAGAAGGAAGAAGGAAACAACTCATTGTATATATTGGAATTGATAGAGCAAATGCTTTCAAAAGAATTTCCTTTCAACCTTGTGACAACAACTTCACTTTCCAAGCTTGAGGTTTTTGCCATACCCTTTGTTTTATAGATTGAAAAGCACTATTTTTAGACCATCCAATAGCAGGTGGAAGCCCCAAATATTTCTCATATTGTTGTATCTCACAATTGCTCCAAAGGTTCTTGATCTCATTCTTAGTGTCATCACTCACATTACCACTAAACACAATAGTAGTTTTTTCTTTATTAATCTTTCTGCTTTCCTCCACATCAGCATGATAGAAAATAACACTATCATCTGCAAATAGCAGATGACTTATATTTGGTGCCCCTTTACAAATTTTTATATCAAAAATGTCTTTTCTCAACCCAGCATTTCTCGAAAGGGAAATCATACCTTCAGTGCAAATGAGAAATAACTAAAGGGACAATGGGTTCCCTTGTCTTAATCCCCTAGTTGGCAATATGGGACCCCTCGGCTCTCCATTGATCAACATAGAAAATGAAACAGACCTAATACAAGACACGATCAACTCAATAAACCTCCTATGAGAACCCATCACCTCCATAACAAATTTTATAAAGCCCCACTCAACTCGATAGTAAGTTTTACTCATATCAAATTTTAAGGACATAAAGCCCTTTATCCTTTTCTTCTTTTGTTTAAGAAAATTAACCAACTCATATGCAATTAATACATTATCATAAATGAGTCACCTGAGAATAAAAGCACTTTGACTCTCACTTATAATACTAGGTAAGACAAATTTGAGTCTATTTGAAAATGACCTTTGCAATGAGTTTATAGGCCACATTACACAAACTAATGGGCCTATAGTCTCCCATTTTAATAGGACACTTATTTTTAGGAATAAGAGTAATATGAGCATCCCCAACAACATCCCCACCTGAGTTGAGGGCTTGAAGCACTGCTGATGTAATAGTATCCCCAAGAACATGCAAATAGTTTTGGAAAAATATTGGTGGCCTGTCATCAGGACCAGGGGCCCTCATAGGATTCATTTGATTCAAAGTTTCCTTCACTTCATCAACATTAAAGTCCTTCATCAAGTCCAGATTCAAAGTGCTTTCCCAGATAAAGGTTCTAAAGAATCCAAAGAGTCAGTTGAAGCAGTCGGAATGGAACTTGTAAAAAGGGTTTGAAAATAATCAAGTATAACCATGTCTCTTTGAAACCCTTCTTGCCAATGTCCATTGTCATCTTGGATCTTTAAAATTGTATTCTTTCTTTTCTTCTAAGATGCTTTCGTGTGAAAATACTTAATATTATTATCACCCTCTTTAAGCCATAGAGTCTTATAACGTTGTCTCCACATGATCTCATTTCTTTCCAACCAAAGTTGCACCTCATCTCTTGCCAAATTCATATCTTCCATAGAAACTGTTTATGGGCCCATCTCATGCAAACTTTGCATAGCTCTCTGTGCTTTACTATGCTGGGTTTGAACATGCCCAAAACCATGTTTATTCCACACGTGCAGCTGAGTACCACTATCTTTTATCAAATCAGATACATCACCCATATTAGCTTGACCAGAACAACTTCCCCAAACACCTTTAATAATGTCCTCACAGTCTTTCTCACCAACCCACATGGCCTCAAATTTAAAAAACTTTTTAACATGATGAGAATCAGCTACACCCTCCAATTTAACCCAAATAGGTAAATGATTAGAATAAGCTACCAGACCATGGGATACTCGTGCATTAGGAAAACTGTCCCACCAAATAAAATTGACAAAAAATCTATCAATCCTTTCACTAACACATTGATTCCCAGCTTTCCTATTGCACCATGTAGACTTAGGACCTAAAAACCCCAAATCCCTCAAATTACAATCTTCAATAACCTCTCTGAAAGCATAAAGTTGTCTTTCAGGCCTAGGTTTACCTCCTTTCTTCTCATGATGGTACATCAACTCATTAAAATTACCCATCACTAACCAAGGTTCGCCATTAACTCTACATAAAGATCTAATCAAATTCTATGTGTTATGCCTCAGGTGGATTTCAGGGAAGCCATATATAGTAGTGAAGAACCAATGCCCCATATTCAAATTTGAATCTTTAACAACAACATCAATATGATTAGCTAAGTAATTAATAACAAACAAATCTACATCAGCACCCAATAGCAACGCAATTCCCCCTTTTCTATTAGACCAACTAATAGCCAAACAGTTTTGAAAACCTAATTTGAACTTACGGGATTCAAATTCACAAGTGAAGAGTCTGGTTTCCTGCATGAACACTACCTTGGGCCCTTTCCTCTTGACTAAATCATAGAGGTTGCGAATGCCACATGCGTTCCCAAGCCCACGGGCATTCCAACTGAGAATTCTCATGGCTCCTGGCAGTTTGATTTGTTCCACAACCACTACCGATCTCTCAGAATCTGCATTCCTAGTAGCATTCTCATTTCACCTCTGATTTGCGGTATATCTGGATAATATGATTGGAGGTACACATCATCTTCATGCATTTTCATTGCAAACTCTGTTCAAGATTTTTACGTTTTAATAATAATGCTTCTAACATATACGTGTAATAATTAACATGAGAACTGGCGTAGAGTTACCATATGACCCGAAGTTTTGGTCAAAATGTAGCACCAGGGCCAAGGAAACATTGAGTCGATCGCACCAACACACTCAACAACAAACTCAACATGTAATTTTGCCATGCATATGCCGTAAACTAGAACCACAAGACCACATGACCACGTCATGTCGATGTTTAAACTAATATTTATCCACTTTCTAGTACAGGAGCTAAGTTAGGTTTAATTATACAAGAAATACCTTCGTTTCCCAGGGAGGAACTTCATGGCAAAAGGTCGGTTTTCTGTGGGAAATACCTTTTACACACCAAATCTGTCCGTGGGAGGCTCGTGGCGTATACTTCGCCGTAAAAAGTATTATTATCCACGATACCTGTAACTCGTGGATAATACCAATGTTTCAACACGGCAGGTTCCGTGGTAAAAAACTTCTATTTCGTGGCAAAAGGATTCTCGAGTTCTATGACGCTCGTGGTAAATGGAACAAGCCCGACGAGTGCAATCGGTGGGTTTTACATATTATCCACCATTACGTTTTGTGGGAAATATGGATGTCTTGAATACTTTATCCATGAAGTCTGATGGTGGGAAAGAGTTACTTTCCATGAGAGGAATGTTGTGGGAAATAGTTTTGCATTAATGATGAAATATTGTTTCCCACCACACCTAATTTGTAGGAAATGCAGAATTTCCACGAGGGAAGTCTGTCGGAAATTGTATGTGCATAATGTATTTCCCACAACATCAGTTGTGGCAATTAATTTATTTGCCATGTAGTCCTCTGTTCGCAATATCATTTTGTCTTGGGTTTATGTATCCCCTTTTTCCCAGGACCTCTAACTCCTGGGAAAAAACAGGTTTTCTCCACTAACCTGGCACCGTAGAGAATAATTTATTTGCCACAACCAATATCCTTGCGAATAAGTTATTCCCCATGGAGGTATCCTGTCGCAATATCATTTTGGGAAATGCACATGGTATCAGCTTTTTGCCATGCTTGCTAACTCCTGGGAAAAGTGGCTTGTTTTCTCCACTAACCTGTTGGGACCGTAGACAATATTTAAAATTGTCTACATTTTTTCTCAAATTAGGAAATTAAGGAGTGAATCTAAAATGACAACCATATAAAATATGACATAAATTACTCCAAAATACACTGACAGCCATATAAACATGGTATTACAGTTCATATATATAAGTTAATTCAACATTTGAAACTGTTCATTTAAGAAAATGGAAATACATCAATGTTCACTGTGTGGGAAGGCCAAGAGAAGGTCATCAGCGGGATTGTTACAACTATTGTATAGCCCATAAAACAACTATGGCTACTAGTTCTCTACATATATCCATTTGATGAACTTTGCTCCAGATTAAATCTCCATTGCCATCATCAGCATGAGAGAACTCATTTTGATCTGACTAGGTGATAAGCACTAGTTGTACCAATGCAGCCTCTATATCCTACTTGATTCCCGTATGTTGAATGCAAAAGACCTGTCCAGCAGATAGCATACATGATAGAATCATCACATCAAACTCTGGCCTCAGCCAAAAAAGCATTACACTACAAAGAATTAGTATCCTCATGACAATGATCTGAGTAAGAAATCCTCACATACCATCTCCCTAAATATGCTTACACATTTACAATATTGAACCCACGGACAAACCTTATTAAATCCCTTCTACAAGCTGGCAAATATATATATATACTTGCAGCAATATATAAATTGATATAGTACATGAGCTATAAAAATAACAAGTATGCCATACAAGATTTCCCTAGCTAGTATACAATAACATTGGAACCAAATATATCATCAATAGCTGGGTACTGTTTTCACCTCCTTCATTATTAGGGTGTATACTAACACTGTCTTCCACATTAGACAATACCATATATATATATATATATATATATATAATCTAATCTCTATCTCAGTATGCTTTATAAAGTTGACAAAAACATCAAGAAACAGGCTCTGTATAGTCCAAAAAAATAAATGCTTGATCATACTCAATATATCATTGCAAAAAGGTTTCAAGTCTGTTTATCATACAATGGTTATAGGGATGGCCCAATTCCAACTTCAGGTTTGGTTCTCAACCTCAAATTGAATCCTCAAATCATTGATTCCCACATTTCAAAACAGAGAGGCTGGCATAAAGATAGATAAACTGCTATCGTCATTATAGAAGTCTTCTAGGTGTATTTATGAGTGCTAAACAGCTGGGTACTGTTTTCACCTCCTTCATTATTAGGGTGTATACTAACACTGTCTTCCACATTAGACAATACCATATATATATATATATATATATATATAATCTAATCTCTATCTCAGTATGCTTTATAAAGTTGACAAAAACATCAAGAAACAGGCTCTGTATAGTCCAAAAAAATAAATGCTTGATCATACTCAATATATCATTGCAAAAAGGTTTCAAGTCTGTTTATCATACAATGGTTATAGGGATGGCCCAATTCCAACTTCAGGTTTGGTTCTCAACCTCAAATTGAATCCTCAAATCATTGATTCCCACATTTCAAAACAGAGAGGCTGGCATAAAGATAGATAAACTGCTATCGTCATTATAGAAGTCTTCTAGGTGTATTTATGAGTGCTAAACAAGGTACAAAAAAATCCAAATCCCTAAATGTTGTATGAACACCATTTTGTCTGGAATTTGTTGACCACATATTTAGCCAATATATGGACAATATACCATATATTGTCACTAGCAACAAACAAAGGAAATATGACATAAAACTACTTCCTGCATGAACAATGAATATGCATGACAACCTCAATACATATAATTTCCTGCAACCACATTCCATTCGAAATGAGGGTAACATTATTACATACAACCAGTATGTAATGCAACAAGGCCATCATGAACTTGGTCACCTCCATTTTGCTGTACATGTGAAAGACCATAGTTGCTTCTTGCACAATCCTCGTTTTAAATATTGAAAGCAAACTGATCCTAAGTTCTGGTTTAAAATTTTTGAAATTTCTTGTTTGAATCGCCTATGTATAACTCAAAAATAATTACTGATGTAAAATTGACATACTATACACACCATGTTAATCTCCGGGAACCACGTCAAGTATTTTCACTACAAAAACTGACTCTTATCTTCCACCAACATCAGACAACTCAATTAATTCCAACTACTTATTCTTTCAATACACAAGTCAATACCAATAACAGTATCTATTTTTCAGAAACATTGATCATTCCCTTGTATCCATATGCTAACATCATGCACTATGATTACCTTGGCTACTAATAAACTAACTTAGATAAATTAAGCACATACCATCAGTACTGGATCTGGAGCTCCTATCCAGTTATATTTTCCACTTCTCTTTGTGAACTCTTTCTCATGTTCACCTCTGATGGAACAGTTGTCATATACTAACAGAAAATATAACTGCTGCAACCATTCCTTCAATGCAGCTACCTACATGCATGCAGCACTATCCCTGGATAAAAAACAAAATTTGATCAACTTCAACTGTTCCCACTCAGGTACAGAATATACGAAGCCCTACAAACCATAATTATCATTGTATATGAGAAGATACTTACTGATATTGATGATGAAAACCATTACCTGATGCATTCCATCACCAAACATTTGCCTTAACCTACTTCCAGCCACAAGAAACCAAGTTGATATGCCCAACACAAAAGCCCACTTATATAACCACCTTCCACCCTTTCTATCAAAACACCCCCAACCTGCCCACAATACACATCTTACCCATTGACATTTAACACACTTCCATTTCCATAGGGGGAACAAAAAACTCAAAAACTCCCCAACACTCAAAAAATCTGAACCATATTAGAGATGCCTAAGCATCTCCTGGAGTCTCTTGTTGAGACTCCCTATTTGACTCCAACTGTGAGTTTATAGCGTTTAGCACTTTGTCATGCTCAGAAAACTGTTTGCGCAGATCAGCCATATCACCCAAAAGTGACTCTAGTTGAGTCTTGTAAATGTCTGCAAAAGTCTTGTTTCTTACATTCTCCTCAGCTAATCGTTTAAATGCTTTGTTGTTTTGCATAAAAGGGGAGGGCTCAGGAATTACTGCGTGGCCCAGCCCTTGTGCATAGCCAGATTTATACCCTAAGACCTCTTTGAAAACATCAGCAGCAGCATCAGCATCCTGTGCCTCTTCAGTTTCTTTCTCATTCAACCTCTCTACCATCAGATTCTGAAATTTAACATTGCAGGAAAATATCATTGCATGCAGGTCAGCCATGCATTAAAGAAAGGCCTACTTAGAATGAGAAATTGTATCAGCTAACTCACATAATTGTGTTCACTCGCTGCATTGATGAATTTCCCCTTCTGCCTAGACCAGTGTGTTTCTTTGTAAAATGCAATCATATTAGGTACCTCCTCACCCTTCATTTACAATTTGGAAGAAATATTGTTTAAAAACTTAAGATGGACAGAAATTACCAAAACACTCATTTTAAAGGAAACAGTTCTTACCCTCTCTTCCATAATCCTGACAAATGATTTCCTTCCACCAGTATGTTTGACCTTCTATTTTTTCCTATTATTTGTGTTTCTACGAGACTGCTCCTGCGAGAATTCCATAGCTTTATTGTCATGCAGTTACAACTACGGTCCTCAATGCCTCAACAAAACTAAATATATATTGATGACAACTATTAGAGCAATAATAAAACAATATTCAGTTTTCTCAGCATGTATATAACACTATTCATACTTACCTTGAACGTCCCGCTTGCCCACCTATCACATAGCCACTCCCAAACATGTGGCTCCACCGACTCTCTCCGACCAGCTAGTGCCTCCTCATGCGATTCATATTTAAGGTAGTGCTTGTGTAGTTCATAATGGTAGGCATTGTACTTATCAGCGAGTGCATTTACTACAGCCTCCCGATGATTATCTTTTGACCAATCCAAGACAAAATCACCCTGCAAAGCATTGTACAAGTTCACATACACGTGTCCACTAAAACAATCACATGCATAATCATAAATAATAATGACTAGGCTGATATATTAAACCCCTACTCTAACACGATTGATAAGCTCGTGCTTCTCCTTGTCGTCTACCACACTCCAACTAGCATGCCGCATTTCAGCATGTACTCTTATAATCCAGCTCACTTGACTACTGAATATAGTGGCATTTTTGCATGAAGGACCCCTATGCCCATCCTTTATATTTATAGGGATCTTACCAAACTTTCTCAACCTTTCAAATAATGTACCCTTCGCAGGCCCGCGGCCTCATTTTTTAATGGGTGGAACTGTATTAACGACAATAATAAACTCGTTAAATACATAGAATCATGACTAAGGATTATAAACAACAAAACCAGTAAAGATACATGTGGAGTACATCATAACCTTTACCTGCCAAGCCTGTGATGTTATCCCCCTCATTGCTGTCATGTTGTACATCATGTAAGGACTCTTCTACTCCCACCTCTGGTACTGCTTCAGTTGAGGCATCAACAATGGGATCCTCCTCATCTCTTAGGCTCCTTGTTGGAGGCACCAATTCTGGAACTTCGTCAATAGGGGTTGATGCGATTAGCAGACGTCTGTGTCGAAGACCTCGCCCTCTTTTTGATCTAATCACCATTGTTGTATCTCCTGTAATTACAACACAACACTTCAACATGAATATCTAACATACACCAATATAACACCAGTTATCAACACTATACCAAGTTGTGTTAGCTTTTTCATAATTACTATCTACTCCTAATTCCCCACCAACATCATTGTATAAGTTAACATCACTGTGTGAATGTTACTGAAAATATACATGGATTCTTCAGCTTGGGAAACACTTTGCTATTGCACATAAAGTCAGCATCTCACAATAACAGCAACAGTTTTACTAATTTCCCATGTCACCCAACACACCTCATGTCATCTATTCTCAATAATTGCTAATTCCATGCCATCTTAGCCTGGCCATATAGCATAAATTGACTTACTGTTCCACAAGTCACCAATTAATAGTCGCTTATCACATGCAAATACAGTGAACACTCATGGCTTCAACTTATGTTCAAACCCTAGACATTGTCACATAATCATCACCTACATTAACATTCTGGCCTCTTCCCCTCTGGAAGTGAATGTAAAAAACATAGGAAGTTATCATTCTGTTCTCTTTTTTTTAAAAAATGACTTCAACTTTTTTAAAAGATGTTAAAACATAAATAACTGAACTGAAGCCCTCTACTCTGACAAAGAAACATAAAGTAAAAATGAGACCGAATGCAACACACCATCCAGTGGGTAGGATGTTGCTCCCTGGGTTCACATACACTTAGCAACATGGCCCAAGTACCTAGGAGATGCTTCTATGTTAACAACAGTAATGTAAACAAATTTTTTATACTATTTTCTTCTAATTAATCCTTATATTAAAACCCCAGTATCAATTTTCAAACCTCAATATTTGTCAAATTTCCTGCCATATATGAAAAATTACCTTTTTCATATGGGATTCAAAAATTTCAGCAATGAGTAAAGTCAAGTTAAAGTTCCCATAATTTTTCCATTGTTATATCACACAGAAAAAACATGAAGAAAGTGTCTTTGCTCCATTAAGGCAATAATATGATTGTAGGGTTACAAAAAATGTACCTTTTCTTGTCTTTGTTGCGTAAGTTCTTCAGCCAAATGGGTGAAATGCTGTGGTGGAACTTGGGTATTATCAGAAACTGTGGTGTGCGTACTTGGAGTTTCCAAGTCAGATTCAGAACCCACTTCTAAATCTCCTTGCTTAATCACTCAGCCCACTGGAACCCAGAGCACCTTCTATGGATTGGCCTTTGGAACCCACGAAAGTCTGATGTACATCTTCTGTCACTGCAGAGGTCATAGACTGGCAAAACTTCACCCACTCTCCAGGCTTTAAAATCCCGCCTCTTCCAAATATTACTTTCCCGCGTATGCCTCAGCATGCATGTGGTCATATCTCAAATTCATTTGTGATGCATATAGCTCATCAGAGGCCTTGTTAAATGGATGGGCCAACCGTGAATTTTATATCCCCATATTATCACAACAATCTCTTTAATTTGATAAATACATTTAATTCAGTAACAGCTGGCGTTATTTGGTACACATGTTAAGTATATGACATAAAGCAGCATGCAACTAAAAAATATTTGAATTCTAGCATTCATGCATATGGGGCCTGAGAGGCCTTGTTAAATGGATGGGCCAACCCTAAATTTTATATCCCCATATTATCACAACAATCTCTTTAATTTGATAAATACATTTAATTCAGTAACAGCTGGCGTTATTTGGTACACATGTTAAGTATATGACATAAAGCTGCATGCAATTAAAAAATATTTGAATTCTAGCATTCATGCATATGGGGCCTGAGAGGCCTTGTTAAATGGATGGGCCAACCCTGAATTTTATATCCCCATACTATCACAACAATCTCTTTAATTTGATAAATACATTCATCATGTAACAGCTGGCGTTATTTGGTGCACATGTTAAGTATATGACATAAAGCTGCATGCCCCTAACAAAAACATTAACATTTCTATAACATGCACCTTCATATAAATCAAACATTTCTCTTTATTCAAAAGAAGAAAAAATTCTTGATTTCTCTGCCCAACATGTATCTTTCTGTCCAAACCGTGGGGAAGTATTGGAAACCATGTATAGAATAAAGTGGGTGCCAATTTCATATAGATTTGGCCAGCCTGTTTTGGTGACTAGAAACATATTTCCAATTTGTTTTTTATAAAAAGTATTATCAACGTTAAAACTATTCGACATGTAAGAATCTTTAATGGGAAAGGTGCATAAGGATTCTGTACATTAGCTTTTTAATCGTTTACGGTTCAAGAAAAATAAGTTTGTTGATGTCTTAGTGTGTAACGTATAAATCGTTAGTATTTTATACTGAATAAAATTAACTAGATTTTTATTAAATTCATAACCACAAGTAGAAATTAGTCTGCCAAAAACATTTATAATTTTTTCTCAACGTAGATTACATAAATAGTCCTTTCGTCTGGCAAAAAGATTACCGGAGAATGAGATTTGTACCCAAAACTCCTTATGGATTCGAGGGGTGCTTCCAATTTTGATTACCATAGTTTAGTATTGCGTTTTTTATGTTCATCTCACATGGGAAATACTCAATATGATTGGATCATTTCCCTCTGACTGGATGAAAGTCACTTTGATAGAAACTTCCTGCATGTTGCTGCAGTTCTGAAAAATAGAGCCAAACTTTTTGTTTTCTATACAATCAGGTCCAAAATTGCCCCATTTTTTCAATTCTTGTAACACTGCCAAGATTGATTAAATGTTTGGCCTCGGATGTGAGTGCAAAATATTCTAAACTATACCATCTGCTCCATCTTAACTTTTCATGCATTAATTATCCACACTTTGGAATATTTTTATTTGATCTAAGCATGTATGTACATTTCCACAATTAGCTATTCCAAATCCGCTTTATATTTGGCTTCTATATTCCCATTGAGTGGCTGCAGCTCCCTTACTTTACGTGATATGTTTAGGTCATCATTATTGCCCAATTCAACATGTAAACATGGCCAAACTTGACTGACATCAATTCCCACAAACATACCAATTGTGTATGGAAAGTTTAAAGATTAAAGTTTGGACTATATATGAGAATTTGTAAGGTTTGCTGACTTTGTTGTTACTATATAAATCAGTATAGTAATTCCCACCTGTTCATGAGTGACATACTCATTGCCATAGGTGTTGTTTGCACCTGGATGGCAAACAGAGTTACACTCACAATCAGCGCTACCATCATCGAGATACCCATTGTATTTTAAGTGGTAAGTTTAGACACTTCATGTGTATTTTAAATGCTTGTTCAAACCATGTGCCATACAGTTACTTGGGTCTGAAAAATGGTGGTAAGGACAGTTTGAAATTGACCTTACCACCGTTAATGTTTGGAATGGTGTGGATTTGTAATTCCTGTTTAGCAACTGTCCTCCACACCAAACAATTGTTTCTATGTACCAGAATGGTGAATATTTGTAGGTAGTATTCTATTTCTTTTCACTAGATGTGACAACTAATTCATAAAGAGTATAGCCATATATATTGAGAATTGTCTACATTGGATTCATGTAAGAATTTGAGGGACATGATAGACAGCCTAGAAATCCACACCAACCCATGTAGAAGAAAAGAAAATTGATGGGTCTGATTCAACCATGTGAATGTTAGACCCAAGCACAATATTATTGAAATCACAATTTGAATAGTGACTAAATTTTGTAATGTTGCTGGTGCTTTCAAGTTGTGCTTGAGGCCATAAGCTACTTGTATGGACTGCTCAATGTGTGGTCCATTTGGTAGATACCATGAAGCATTTAACTGCCATTCATGACTAGAGTTACAGCAAACTAACAGTAAGCTAAAGCTGTGAACAATCGTACACAGCTGTCGTCCATTGTTGGTATTATAAAGTTGCATCATTAGTACAGTTGAATATTGTATCATATTGAAATTTTTCATTCAGTACCAGCACTATCATCTGTACCTTACTAAATTCATGACTTGAATTTAGCTGTTGTCATGTAAATTGGATGATAGGTTGTAGTGACTGATACCCTAGTTGTATAAATCATGTGTATTGGGCTGCTCCCCTTTTACTCGTGTATTGCCCCATTAATTGTAACATGCAATGTGATGGTTGGAGTCCTTAATAATAGCCATTCAGCTAAATTATGTTGGGTTTCTGAAATGCAAGGCATTCGTATATTGGAAACATTATGAATATAAAAAGGAACAGTACTTGTTGAGAACCATTTTCCAGGATTGCAAGTTAAAGTGAAGAAAGCATACAGACAGTGGCCACATGATATCGAAAAAATGCTTTCACACACGTTTTCTTGAAGTGTGCAAATGTTAATCCCAATGAGTAAAGTCATGCGCTGTCTACAAACAAAATAAATTTAAACCAAGTCAGTCAGCTATATAAATCCAAAAGTAAATATATACCGTTATGATGGTGAATTAATAGTACTATAACAGAATAATAAAAAGCATATGTGTATGATATCCTCATGAATCTATTTGCATGTATGGTGGAATCCAAAGTCGGGTACAGCATTCACTAACCGAAATAGCTATATATGTAGAAGTGCTTAACATTATAAATATAAGTAGCAAAACCATTATCATTAACAACTTGACTAAGATAAATCATCACGAACAATCTAATGCATAATGAAAATGAGGTTTTCATTCATTACCATCGCTATCCCCCTCATCTATGTTCTCCATCCGAAAAGCGTCATTAATGTTTTGATCATCAATGAAGGCCTCATCGTCACTTTCTTCAGCCAATTGCTCTGGTGACAATGTTGATGGATCAACGGGCAAGTGATCTTCATTTACTCGGGTCAGTGGATTGAGAATGTCTGGATTAGTTTCATTAACAGTACCATAATGGATAACATTAGTGTCACTCTCATCTTCTGTTTCAAGAACGTCGGATTCATCATCCATGTTTTGATCATCCTCACTCTTGTGCCGAATATTGTAAACATTCCTATTTGTTATCTTGTGTACCCCGTGCCAACTTCCCCCCAAAGTCGGGTCTTTTATGTAAAACACTTGCAACGCTTGACATGCTAAAGCGAAAGGCTCATCTTTATACCATTGCCTAGAAGTATTGACACTTGTGAAGTGATCACCAATGTGTATCCCCCGTCTCGTGTCGCCAACGTTCCACCAATCACATTTAAACAAAAAGCACTTACGCCAACCCATATAGCGTAATTCTATGATGTCTTGCAACACACCGTAGAAGTCAATTGGCAATCCTTCATGGTCGGCATGAACAACAACACCACTATTTTGGGTGCGGCGACGCCCTTCGAGATCCTTCATGTGGAATCGAATTCCATTCATTATACAACCAGCATATGATGCGACTAGTTGATCTGGACCACATGCTAATGCATATATGTCATTGGTCACCTCTGGGGGAGTCTTAGCATGCAACTCGGCGATCTAACATGGATATTTGACAAATTAGAATTAAGGTAGAAATTCAAAGGTTGTGGAAAGGGATATTTTTTGTAAGTGACAAAGGGAAATCTTACGCGTGTTTTGAACCACGTTGGGAATTGACTTTGGTGCCTACACTCGATGTTACTAGGGTCCTCTTCTTTCATTTTGTTATAGTGATCACTACAAAAACCAAATGCGTTAATAAGTTATCCACTTACAATATAACAAAATAAAATGCAAAACTGGATATAGAGGGTGCACTTACTCCATATAGTCCTCAATCTCTGCGCAATTATTAAGGATGTACCACTCGGCCTTGGCCAACAGTGTGTCGGGTAATTTTGTCATTCTTGCTGCCCCTAATGGGCGAACCTTTTGGTTGAAAACTGATAAACTTGGCTCTTGGGTGGTTTGCCCATTGAAGTCACTATTTCGTTCCTCTCGATTATGTCTAGTCTCGATATCATTAAGGTACATAGAGCAAAATGTCAGGCACTCGACATGAACATATGCCTCAACAATTGAGCCTTCTGGACGGGTTCTGTTGCGGACATACCGCTTGAACTTACCCAAATACCTCTCGAAAGGGTACATCCACCTGTACTGAACAGGTCCTGCTAGCAATGCCTCATCTGGCAGATGAATGGCAAGGTGCACCATGATATCAAAAAATGCAGGTGGGTATATCATTTCTAATTTGCAAAGAATGATGGGGATATTAGCTTGAAGCCGTTTCAACACTGTTATGTCTAGTGTTCGTGAACATAATTCTTTGAAAAAATAGCAAAACTCTATTAAAGCTCCCCTAATATCGGGTCGTAGGTACCCACCAATAACAATTGGCAACAAATATTGCATGAAGATATGACAATCATGGCTCTTCATTCCCATGATTTTTCCTTCAGTAACATTGACACACCGGGCAATATTTGAGGCAAAACCATCCGAAAATTTGACTTCTGACAGACGTGCACAAAAACTCCTTCGCTCAGTAACATTTAACATGTAACATGCAAGACTCATAGAAGTATGATTACCATCATGTTGTAAGTGTAATTCTTTCCTTAGTCCAAGAGCTTCCAAATCCCTACGCGCATTGGCGGTGTCCTTACTTTTGCCTTCAATATTCATCAAGGTTCCCAAGAATGAATCACAAATGTTTTTTTCAATATGCATGACGTCCAAGTTATGTCGCAATCCCAAATCTAACCAGTAAGGAAGCTCGAAGAAGATACATTTTTTTGTCCAGTTAAGTTCATTGGGCATACGTTTCCTCTTCTTTGTTGATTTACCAAACTGCACGTTTGAGACCTCATGTAATTGCTCCATTAAAGCTTGTCCCACTTTCATTATAGGTTGGAGACGGTGTTCCTCCTTACCATTAAAAGTATTTTTTTTCCTCCTCCAACTGTGATCTGGCACCAACCACCTACGGTGACCCATATAACAATGTTTTCGGCCATGCACAAGCCACACTGCATCTGTTTCTAAGTTACATGTAGGGCATGCCATCTTACCCTTTGTGCTCCAGCCTGAAAGATTTGCATATGCAGGAAAATCATGGATGGTCCAGAGCAACGCTGCCCTCAGCTGAAACGATTCTCGTTTGTATGCATCATATGTACGAATTCCCTCTTCCCATAATTCTCTCAAGTCATCTATTAGGGGACGCAGGAACACGTCAATATCATTTCCCGGGTCCAGGGATTAACAATGACAACATCAAGTATGGATCTTTCATGCATGACCAAGGGGGCAAGTTGTAAGGCACAAGTAGCACTGGCCAAATGCTGTACGGTTTGCTCATGTTATTGAATGGGTTGAACCCATCACTCGCTAGACCAAGTCTGACATTACGAGGATCTTGGGCAAACCTCGGATGTTTGTTATCGAAGTCCTTCCATACCCTAGAATCAGCCGGATGTCTCATGAAGTTGGGATCGTCAACACGCTCTTCTACATGCCATCTCATGGCTTGGGCGGTCTTTTTTGACATAAACAGCCTTTGCAACCGCGGCTTCAAAGGAAAATATCGGAGGACTTTTTGAGGTATCCTCTGTTGGTTAGTTGTGCTTGAGGCCCACCTAGATGCATTACATTTGGGGCACTCATCTTTATTAGCATGATCCTTCCAAAACAAGACACAATCATTTGGACATACATGTATCTTTGTATAACTGAAGCCCAAACCACGTTGTAAGCGGCGAGCCTCGTTATATGAGCTAGGGAAAAGAGCATGAGGAAACGCTGCTTGCAAAAGCTTTATAACCATGTCAAACGACTTCACAGTCCAACCACCAACTGTCTTTATGTGAAGCAACTTGACTATGAATGATAGCTTTGAGAACTCTGTGCAGTTTGGATAAAGTGGCTTTCTTGCATCATCTAGCAACTCGTCGAAGTTCGGGTGTATTGGAGTATCAGAGGTGTGTCGTGAAGGCCCTTTGTCTGAATTAAATTCTGTTCTAAAAGAATTATCCATGAATGATCCCACACGGATGTCATCTAGCATCTCGTCTACATCATCAATGTAGTCATTATAGCTATAGGCATCATCACCTTCTTCATCCGAAAATTCTGCCTCGGCCAAAGTTTCCTCCTCGCCATGGAATATCCATTCCGTATAAGATGGATCAATACCTATGATGAACAAGTGATCCTCAACCATAGGAATAGGATGGAAAGTTCGATTTCGGCATCTCCTACATGGACACCTTATGCATTCTTTACCCGGTGCATTGACCTTCGCCATATCTATGAATTGTTTAACGCCAATTGCGTATTCGTTCGAACGCAATCTATCTTCAATATCCATCCAAGCCTTATCCATCTGGTGGAGTCACAGGGAATTGTACAAGTTAATAAGGATATGAGGAAATTCTTGGTAGACTAAAAATACCCAAAAAGTTTGTAATGGGTATTATCACGAAACTAGTTGAAGGAGATCACCAGAGTATTGAAGGTAAAAAACTGTGAGTTGAAGGGCAGGTTCTAGGCTAGATGGGTAAGTAGTGTTATGATTGTAGGGTGTCTCTTGATGATATGCCCAACTCTCTACTTCCAACTAAACATATATTAATTTGAATTGAACTCTGGTCAATTAATTATTACATTTTTCAAAAAGAAGACCATTTGTCAATCAATTTAACATTGCTACCTATTAATTCCTAGTAATTTCCAGTTGTCACATATATATGAGCAACACGAAGAAATCAAGAGAATATATATGAGCAACACAGAGGTGAGGTCATGGCCAAACTTTGCATATATATAAATATATATATATAGATATATATATATATGCAAAGTATTAAGAGTTAAAAGAAACTGCTTGCAGCAAATAATAAATATGGAATGTATATTATGCAAATAAGTTATAAATATTAATAATACAACAAGAGAGACAAAAACCAAGCGGATTCCCAAGGGTTGGGAACCATGCATTAAAGTCTAGAGGGAGCACTTAGGCAGAGGTGTTCAGTGCATTAATATAAATTACAACCACAATAGACAACTCAATTAATTTACGGGGCTACTGAATATTTTGTACAAGTGTTTTTGTTGAGAACTTGGTGTATTTAATTATTCAATACACCAAGACTGAGCATTCAATGCCATAGGTGAAAGCTATTACTTTACTATAGCTTCATAAATTAGCTTTCACCTATGCACGACAAGAATGTTTGACAGAAAAACTGGGACATTGTTAAATCTGGGAACTGTAATGTCCATGACATGATTTCTACAGAAAATTCTCATAACATTCTAACATTAGTGCTACTCTATTAAACACTTGTCATATATTTATGATAAAGTATCAATAATTGCATATGGGATGATATCTTGAGTTAGGTTTGTGCATTGCAACATAGGCAAAAAAATAAATATTCAAAAAGGAAAAAGAAAATATATGGCATAGATAACTGAATATAAATAGTTTAAAAAACTTGAAACCCAGGTGCGTTTAAAGAGCCTCACCTATGTGTTGCAAAATAAACAGGAATTGCAACAGCAACACCCTAAGAAGCGAAAAAAGGGCAGAATGAAATGTCTAGTTGGCAAATGGTAATTAATCAATGCGAAGGCAGGTTCGGTTTCCAAAACCAAGGGAAATTGAAACCAGAATTTTTTTGATTTTAACAAAACCAGTAATGTGTTATGAAATAATTACTATTGTTATGTAGGCATCTAAACACTATTGTTAGATGCCTGAAATGTGGTTAGTTAGAGCAGAAAACTTGGAGAAAATCGTTAATTTTGTGATTTCCAACATCTTGATCACACCATGAAGTTTTCAGTTGCCAGAGATAGGAAGATATGACAACAATGGCTAGTGGATTTTAGCATGTAAAAGTGACGTTCCAATAACTCTACTAAGCTCAGTACCGTGCAGATATTGAAATTTCATGGACCAACCTAATTACCATTCTAATTCTATATCATAACCGAGAGCACTAACTGACCACACCAATCATAGATGGTTTATGATAGATTTGTAGGAAGGTTACAAAAATAAACAGCTCTTTCATGGACCAATCAAATTACAATTATATTCCATAACTCCAACTGAAGTTGCATCGAGATACCCAAATAGAGGCCATTTGAGAATGATTGAGAATAGTTTACAACTACAGTCGAAAATAATGTTTCCTAGACAGTAATGATGCAGATTTAGAATAAAACCGGTACAATCTAAACACATCAATTATAAGCAGGATAGAATCAGCTAGATTTTTATATAAGCCCTATTTATTCTTTTGGCAAAAAAAATGCCAAACCAATATATGCATGCACTTAGACAAAGTTGATATTGCAGACTCGTTGCCAGAAAATAGAAGGGTCTCTATTTTGCCTTAGTCTACATATCAGTATTAAAGGAAACATTCATGAAAAAGCTAGTTTTTTTCACTCATCCTTTATATCATGGGGGTTCTTTGATTACTTTACAAGGTTTGATTAATTAGTTTCACAAATTTTAATAATCATATCGATATTCACAATTTTTGCTAGCATAATTACAAGAAATACTACTTTATAAAAGCCCAAAATTAGCCTAAAAATACACACCCTATTTCATCCTGAGCTCCTAATTTCTACAGCGTAGCTTTAAGTAATGATTCTCACACATGGAGGCAAACAGTATACCTTTCTTCTCAACTAAAATAAACTTGATAAATTGATGAAAGAAGACTGCTGCAAGATGAATATTTTGAGGTTTCTTTTTGCAAGTGACTCTAGTTGACATCTTACTGCAGACATGTTAATTCTAGGACATGAATGAAAAGGTATGTGAATAAAGTTGTTGCATGGCACTTGGGGTCATTAATGATCACTGCTAACAAGCACAAACAATGTATAAATAGCATTGATACTGTTCACAAGCTGCTAGTGATCTCATGATCACTATTCAATGATTCCCAGTGGGGAGGGCGGGGGGGAGATGGTTCTCATACATTTAAGCAAATACAATCTATAGGATTAAAACTTAAGACAATATGAGACAAATTAAAACATGCATGCATGCGAAAATGGATGCTTACCCCACCAGAAGACGGGTATAATCAGCTCTTATTCATCTGGTGGGATGTAAAGGATTGATCAAGATTGTTATCAATAAAACAATATGACACTAACTTTGTAGTTGGTGGAAATTACTCCTGGATTTTTGGAGGGGATATTAATCTTACTTGGTTTCCTAATGAGAGGTGGGGGGATTCAGTTTTTTCTAGTGCTATGGCTACTTTTTGAGATTTAATTTTTGAGGTAAATTTGATAGATTTACCTTTAGTGGGAGGAGATTATTCTTGGTCTAATGGTAGATCTTCTTCTAGGATAGATAGGTTTCTAGTTTCACCTTCTTGGGAGGCCCATTTTTCTGGTTTGACGCAGAAAGTTTTGCCGAGATTGCGCTCCAATAATTTTCCCATTATGTTGGATTGTGGAGGATTGCGAGTAGAAGAAGTTATTTTAAATTTGAGAACATGTGGCTAAAGGTCTTGGGTTTTGGGGAAAAGGCAAGATGTTGGTGGAATTCGAATAATCTTTTCAGGCACTCCTAGTTTTGTTTTGGCTACCAACTTGAAAAGTCTTACGTTAGATTTGATGAGATGGAATAAAGAGGAGTTTGGGTTGTTGGATATCAAGATTTCAGCATCTTAAGGAGGAGTTGCAAACTTTGGAAGAAAATGAGGTGTAAGGGTTGTTTTCGGAAGAGGAAAAAACCAGAAAATTATGGGTGGTTTCTGATTTGGAAAACTTAGCACTAATGGAAGAGATTTCATTCTGAGCAACAAAATTGAGGGTGTTGTGGCTGAAGGAAGGGGATAGGTGTACCAAATTTTTTCATCAAATGGCGAACACTCATAGAAGATATAATGCTTATTGAGTTTCTTCGTGACAGGGACAAGTTGATTAAGGATCAAGAAGATGTTAAGGCCCACATTGTGCATTATCAATCCAGTTGTTTTCAGAGAATTTATATTTTGACCAAAACTGGACAGCCTTGTTTCTAACTCATTAGAGCAGGTTGAACCAGTATGTTGGAAAGAGAGTTTGAAGAAGAAGAAGTTCTAGACGTGGTAAAGGGTATGGACAAGGATAAGGCTCCGGGACTGGATGGATTCTCTTTGGCATTTTTTCAAGATTGTTGGGATGTTGTTAGAGATGATATAATGAAGGTGTTTCTGGATATTTAAAGACAACATGATGAAATATGACATGAGCAAACAAAGCAGCCACATTCAGGTATTTGTTTATAATATAAGCAAAGAAAGCAACCATATTCAAGTACAAAAAAAACATTTCATACGTCAAAAACAACAATACAAGACTAGCAATGCAAAATGTTGTTTATTATTTTCTATCATGATAATTGGGTACTAAAGAAAATTTATTACAAACACGTAACAAAGGTAATGACTGTGGGGTCAAATAGTTCATACCTGTTGAGATGGACGATGTGTAAGAAAAGAGCGTAAGTAGTACCGCTATCAAAACAGAAAAGAGCAAAGTGTATTTACCTTGATATAAACTAATTAAAATGTACATATTAAAACAATAAAGAATAAAAAAAAAAGGGGCTGGAAGGTTGTTTGGTTGTGAAGAATGCACTATTTGTGCTGTAAAGAACTGAAAGGCTGTAAGAAATGAGTTTCAAAGGCCTGACTTGTTAATTTTTTATCGGAACCAGCCCAACTAAACTGACCCCCCCAACAAAAAGTTATAAATAACTGCAATAAAATAGATGAATGGCAATAAAAGATAGGTGTTGAACATGTGAGGTTTTTATTTCCATTAGGACTCTTTCTCTCTGTTGTGAAGAAAATTTGCACATAAATATAACACTAGTATACAAAACTGCATAACAGCTGAGTAATCATAATTTGCCCGTAACATCCACATAAGGCACTAACCATAATTCCAGCATCTACACAGCAGTGTGATACATGTATAATGAATAATGAATAAGAATGATGTTGAAGCATGGATCATGTAGTCTTCTAGCTAAACATTCCACAGATTTCACGATTCTATAAAGCTTTAGGTTCTTCTCCTAATTATGACAAAAGAGCTCTATCGTTTCAAATTTACACAGCATAGAAGATTATATGACAAAGCTAGCTTATGAGACACATGCACGAATAGAAAGTCAGTAATAAGCTGTGAGTACAAACATCAAGACTGGGAAATACATTTGATATGTTCCAAATGTATATGTTGGTCTCCCAAACTCATGAATCCAATCAATTCAAACTATTTTACGAACCACAAACCGACCACACCTTGAAGGGGTAAAATTTCATAACACAATTCCAAATTTAGCACATAACATTCTAAATTTAAAGGCGATGAATCTAAATGTAGTAGTTAAAAGAGTTGAATTCGGAAGGGATCAGAACCTAATCAATGAAACGCAAGTATTTGTCAAAATTATGTATATACGTGGCTAAACAAAGACAATGAAAAATTGGGAAGAAGAAACCGGGCTCATGATCCAGAGATACACACACATAGAAGAGGCAATAATAGGTGAGAGATTTACCAAGGGGGAGAGGGAGAGACAGAGTATTGAGAAGAGAAATCATCAATAGGACCAGATTTGAAAGAGAGATTCACCTTTTAGGGGAGTTGAAAGTAATCAACGCCCTAGCCGTGAGTGGCGAGAACTGGTGGCAGTGAGGTTGAATGGGGCGGCAACTATCGGCAGTCTCGTGGACGTCGAAGGGCGACGACGCAAGGTAACCTGGGACCGTCGACAGTGAGGTTGCAAGGTGAAGGGAAATCGCTAGTTGAGGGCTCGGGGAGTATAAATTGCGAAGCAATTAGAAGTGCAATCCATCGCATAAGCTCTTGTATTAGTTTTAGAAATTACTAATTCCTAAGACCTTTTTACACGAATGAAATCTCGTCGCCTGTGGTTGTTTTTCTCCACGACTTTTCACTTGACGCACGAAATCTCGTGCTATCTGGCAAAACTTATTGTGTCGAATGGGTTTTGTGCCATAATCCCACTATTTCCCACTAGCGGTAGTCATGGAGGAAAAAATCATGGGAAAACAGAGTATTTCTTGTAGTGTTTCCTTCTCCATTTATACTATAATTCTCTCTTACGCACACGAGATTTTGTAGTACACCTCTATGGATTGTATACCGTCATCGTAGTAATATAAAATGTGCATGAGGAACTTATAATAATGAGCTAGGGTCAAAAGTCGATCCACACCCCAATATATATCACGTATTACATATGGAGTTGAGGTATGCATGTGAACTCTTAAACTGATATTACGTACCAGCCGATGTTAAAAGTAAACAAAACCCACTAATATTCAAAGTTTGTTCGAGTTTTGGACACCACACGACAACAAATTAGAAAACGTATTAAGTCAACATGATATGTAGACGTAGCTAGCTAGCTAGATAACTACATATACTTAATTTATATATTGGGTGAGCCATGCACAATCGATCAAACCCAACATTTTCGACCAGTGACTACCTAAATCGGTATAATGCTATGTAAGCATCTTTTAAATTCATGAACGAATACTTATAAATAGAAACTATATAATATATATGGTGTTGAAACATGACTCCATAAATATTACTCACGAAGATCTAGATCAGAATGTATGCATGGCAGCAAGGGAGCGCCACGTACGGTCGAAAACGGAAAAGGAGAATCATTGTTTATTAATGATCATGATGATCTCTTGTATATGAATCATTTTTTTAATTTAGTGGAAATGGGGACATGTGTCATCGTAGCAAGCCATAACAGTCTTGCATGAGACCTCCTAGCTGGCCGGGGGATCGTTTCTGGACGCCAAACATGGAGATCACGATTTGCTTCACTCTTAGGTTGTATTTGGATGTTGAACTGAACTGAGTTGAGTTGAGTTCTTTATAAATAGTAATGAGTTGAGTAGTAAAGAGAATTATGTGAAATTCATCTAAACTGAGTTTAAAATGTGTTTGGATCACTACAAAAAATCTGGCCTTTTCCAGCAATTTTAAAATTGTCGCAAAAAAAATCGCTGCAAATAGATGTTATTTCCGGCGATTTTCAAGTCGCCGCTCAATTTCCTATGTTAAGATAAGTTTAGTACTTTTGTATGAAAAATTGAAAAAATTTGTGGGTCTCACATATTAAGATCTTTTAAGTTGAAAATTATTGTGGGTCCTATGTGTAAGAAGGTTTTGAGTTGGGATTAGTTTAGTAATTTGAGAGTTGAGTGTTGAGTGTTTGGATGTTAGACTCAGATTAAAATTAGACTGAAGCCAGTTGAACTCAGTTGAGTTCAGTAACCAAACGAAACCTTATTATGCCTACCGCTGGGAATTCATGATCTTCAAGTGGAAAGTGATGCTTTTTTTGGTTGTACAAGAGCTTACAAAAGAAGATGAGTCAATGTCCATTTGGGGAAATTTGGTTTTCGAGATTAAGAATATGTTAGAAAGGTTTCCAAAAGTTGTAATACAGCATAGAGGCCGTATGGCCAATGTTGCTGCTGATTGTTTGGCAAAATATTCATGGTATCTACATGACTTAGTGGTTTGGTAGAACTCTTTCCCTGAAATGATTTCACATATCATTGAGCATGATGCTTTGTATTTTTTTTTTTCCTGATGACTGAAGTTTGTTGCTTGGTTATAAAAAATAATAATAATAATGATAATAATTGTATCTCTAATGCGTGTATATTATATGTTTGAGTGTGTGCATGTGTAGATGAAACATGCGTATAATTACGTACATTTTGAATGCAAAATCTAAATCCTAAATCTTTAGAGTGTTTCTGGAAGCCATATTATCAGAATAAGTGACTCACTAATACCTTCGAACAAGCAGCTGGTAGGCAAGCCATGGACCACAGCCAAAACAGAGCAGCAGGAACAAGCAACACGTCTGTTACAACCAACAGCACACTACACTCAACAGAATCACAGCAGAGAAAGTTGTTTAAGTTTTTCTTCTCAAGTTATTGTAACCAACAAGTATTATTTTATTCTTCTTATTCATGTATAAAAGCAACCTGAATACTTGAATAAAATTAGAGAAGTTTTTATAAATTTGTTTCTGCAAACATGGTATCAGAGCCAGCAACTAACGTCATTCTCAACCATGGCAGCATCTTCTTCTTCTTCTACTCTTTCTTCCTTTTCTCATGTAGTCACCACAAAATTAAACAATGAAAACTATTTCCTCTGGCAAGTACAAATATCAGCATACTTGCGAGGACAAGATCTCTACTCTTATGTAGATGGGTCTAGTCTTCCTCCCCCAAAATTTTTATTCACAGACTCAGTTCCGAAAGCTAATCCAGATTTTTCCTCATGGAATCGCACTGATCAATTTGTTCTAAGTGTCCTTTTCTCTTCCCTCTCAGAGTCCTTGCTTGGTCACGTTCTCTCAGCTAAGACTACTCGTGATCTCTGGGTCTCCTTGGCTTCAATGTTCGCGTCTCATTCCCAGGCCAAGGAATTTCAAATTTGCTTCCAGCTCACAAATCTCTCCAAAGGAGGTCAAGCCATGACTGACTACTTTGGCAAGGTTCGTTCTCTTGTGGATTCACTAGCTGCTACTGGTAACACTCTCCCTGACAAAGAGGTAGTCACCTATCTTCTCAATGGGTTAGGCTCCTCTTATGAAGCTTTCATAACTTCAGTTACCACACGGGCAGAAGCCATTTCCTCTCATGAATTATATCAACTATTATTAATTCATGAAAGTTGCTCAGCTCACCACAATAGGAGTATAACCTCCTCTCTTGAGCCTTCTGTTCATCTTAGTGTTGCTGGAAATCGTGGGTGTGGATTCTCACGCAGTGGACGACAAGGCCGTGGCAGGGGTCGTCACTTCCACAATAATTGTGAAGGACGCTCGTCTTCTTCAAATTTTTCTCCTCAGCAACAGTTTTCTCCTCATCGACCAACTTGCCAGGTTTGCAATAAGTCAAGTCATGTAGCACTGCAATGTCGTTTTCGCTTTGATCATGCCTATCAGTATGAAGTTCCACAATCTTTCTCTGCTAACTACACAGCTCCAGACTCACTATCAGACTCCTCTTGGTATCCTGATTCTGCTGCTACACATCATATTACAAATGATTTTAATAACTTGAATGTTTCATCTGAACAGTATAGTGGTAGTGATTCAATCCGCGTTGGAGATGGTTCTAGAATTCCTATTCACAATTTCGGTGACTCTTGCTTCTCATTTACCTCCTTTTCTTTCTTCCTTCGAAATTTATTACATGTTCCAGATATTACCAAAAATCTTGTGTTTGTTCTACGGTTTTGCATTGATAATTCCTGCTATTTTGAGTTTCACTCTTCTCATTTTAATGTGAAGGACAACAAGACAAAGAAGGTGCTTCTCACCGGGCCAACTCGTAATGGATTATATGTCTTTCCTTCCAAGATCATTCAGCCCTCAAGTCCCACTACACATCTTGGTGAACGAACAACATTCTCTCAATGGCACCAAAGGCTAGGCCATCCCTCCTTAACTCTTGTATCCCGAGTCTTACGGAATAAGTGCTTACCTGTTTCTTCATCTGAGTCATCTTTTTTTTGTTCTGAATGTCCACTTGCTAAGGCTCATCAACTCCCATTTTGTACTCATCGAGCAACCTATACTAGGCCTCTTCAATTAATTTGTGCTGATGTATGGGGTCCTGCCCCTTATGTTTCTCGATTGGGTTACAAATATTATCTATCATTTGTTGATCAATTTACATGATACACCTAGTTATTTCCACTCAAGCTCAAATCTGATGTTGTTACTATTTTCAATAATTTTTTACCTTATGTTGAAAGATTATTCAATTCCAAACTTATGACACTTCAAACCGATGGTGGAGGTGAATTTAAACCTCTCACTCAAATCTGTCAAAAAGTTGGAATAACACATCGATTCTCATGTCCTCACACTCATCAACAAAATGGACTTGTTGAAAGAAAACATCGACATATTGTCGAAACCGGGCTTGCCTTGTTAGCTCACTCTTCTTTACCATTCACATTTTGGGCCGATGCTTTTGAAACCGCTGTTCACTTAATTAATATTCTACCCTCTCCTGTCATTCAAAATAAAACTCCTCATTTTCTTGTTCACAACTGTGAACTAGACTATGCTTTTTTAAAAGTTTTTGGATGTGAATGCTGGCCAAATATTTGGCCTTATCTTTCCAATAAACTTAATTTCAAATCAGTGTCCTGTCTATTTTTAGGTTACAGTCCATCCCATAAAGGATATAAATGCTTTGACTTAATCAAGAAAAGGATGTACATCTCTCGGGACGTGATCTTCAACGAAAACTCCTTTCCTTTTTCCAAAAATCAGCCCAGCCCCTCATCAAATTCACTCGTCTCTACAAGTGTCTTGCTGCCCGCATCTTTACCGTCACTGCTCGGGCCTGGGCCAAGCCCATCTTCGTCCAACTTAAGCCCTCCCATTTCCACTCCAAATTATTCATCTTCGTCAAGCTCCAATCCGTGTTCTGCGATTAATTCCTCTGTTCTTCCCAATCCCTCACATGCAACAGCTTCTTCTCCTTTTGTTCCACCGAGGTCTCCCATCATAACCCGTGCCCAAACCAATACCTTTGGACCCCGAAATTTTACAGATGGAACCATACCATATTCCACTCGGTATTGTTTTTCTACCTCTCTTACGGTTCCAGATGAACCTTCTAGTTTTTCTGCAGCTGCCAAGTTTCCAGAGTGGAAGGATGCCATGGACCAAGAATTCAAAGCTCTACAGCAGAATCACACTTGGAGCTTAGTTCCTTCTACACCTTCGGCTAACATCCTTGGTTGTCGGTGGATTTTCAAAACAAAAACCAAAGCTGATGGGTCTTTTGAAAGAAGAAAAGCAAGATTAGTAGCAAAAGGCTACCATCAACAACATTGTTTGGATTATATTGAGACCTTTAGTCCAGTAGTTAAGCCATCCACCATTCGCTTAATTGTTTCCATTGTTGTAACCCGTGGGTGGTCATTACGGCAACTTGACACACAAAATGCATTTTTACATGGATGTTTAACTGATGATGTTTATATGCAGCAACCTCAAGGTTTTGTTGATCCTACTCATCCAACATACATCTGTAAATTGCATAAAGCTATTTACGGGCTTAAACAAGCCCCAAGAGCATGGTTTGCTCAACTCTCATCTTGGCTACTGGATTACGGGTTTAATGCCTCACGAGCAGACCCTTCTCTCTTTATTCTCAATCACTCCAATGTGCATATTTACTTTCTAGTGTATGTGGATGACATAGTCATCACTGCTTCACTTTCATCAGCTATTGACAACCTTATTTCAGATTTGGGACGTGCATTTCCAGTTAAGGATTTAGGAAGACTTTCCTATTTTCTTGGAATTGAAGTTGATCATACATCCATTGGTTTGATGTTCTCTCAGAGAAAATATATTAAAGCCTTACTCACTCGAAGCAACATGCTCCTTGCTAAGCCCATCTCATCTCCTATGGCCGCTTCACTCAAACTGTCAAAGTTTGATTCTCCAGATTTTGAGGACGCCACTTTGTATCGCAGCATCGTTGGAGGTCTCCAGTACCTATCCTTGACAAGACCGGACATCTCCTTTGCAGTGAACAAGATTTGTCAGTTCATGCACTCACCAAAAAATTCCCACTGGAGTGCAGTAAAACGAGTGCTACGGTATCTCAAAGGGACCATTAATCTTGGCTTGCTGTTTAGACCTCAAAACAGTCTTCATCTTCAAACTTACTGTGATGCCGATTGGGGTGGGTGTCCAGATGATAGACGCTCAACTGGAGGTTTTTGTATTTACTTGGGTTCTCATCTGATCTCTTGGAGCTCAAAAAAACAGAGCACGGTTGCACACTCTTCCACTGAAGCAGAGTACAAGTCCCTTGCTTCCTCAGCAGCTGAAACTATCTGGCTTCAAACCGTGCTTCGTGAACTGGGAATCTCACTTTCTAAAGCTCCAACTCTATGGTGTGACAACTTAGGAGCTAACTGCCTGTCAATGAACCCAGTTTATCACTCCAAGACTAAACATATGGACATAGACTTCCATTTTATTAGGGATAGAATTGCATCAAAATCATTACACGTCTCCTTCTGCAGCTCTCATGACCAAATAGCCGATGTCCTCACCAAACCCCTTGTTGCAGATCAGTTCTCTCGATTTCGGTCAAGTCTCAATGTGCATGATACCCCATTGGACTCGAGGGGACGTATCAGAATAAGTGACTCACTAATACCTTCGGACAAGCAGCTGGTAGGCAAGCCATGGACCACAGCCAAAACAGAGCAGCAGGAACAAGCAACACGTCCGTTACAACCAACAGCACACTGCACTCAACAGAATCACAACAGAGAAAGTTGTTAAGTTTTTCTTCTCAAGTTATTGTAACCAACAAGTATTATTTTATTCTTCTTATTCATGTATAAAAGCAACCTGAATACTTGAATAAAATTAGAGAAGTTTTTATAAATTTGTTTCTGCAAACACATGAGTAAAAGACCGTTTAAACATATATGCACGTAGGGTAAGAAATTAGCAATATCTTTTTCAACGCAAGGCAAATTTATTTGGATCAAGCTGAATATATAATAATATATACTACTACTAATAATAATAATAATAATAATTAATAGACAAGTTTTATCTTTTTGTTAGATTAGATAGCGGTAGATAGGATGTAGCACTCCATATTCAATGGCTTTGAATTTGGTTTCCAAGGTGAAGTCGTGTACGTAGGCCTTAAAAAAGGCTCAATGACTATATGAAAAATGACATGAAACGCATGCATTTAGATCAAAACCAATGTTCTTGACCTTCTCGACTACTGTTTCTGGAAGCAATAAATTAGGAACGGTTAAAATCATGTTGGATAAGCAAGAGATCACACTACGTAGGATTTTGATCAAATAATTGTGTGGATTATATATATATATATATATATATATGTATATAATAGTATTTGACCAATTTCTGTGTTTGTTAGATATAAGTGGATGAGATGCAGCACCTGATTTTCAAGGACCTTTTGACTTCGCTTTCCCGCGATGGAGTGCAAGTGTTAAAATAAAGCGACAGGGACAATTGTCAAAGTGAGATGGCTTTTAGTTGTCAGACTAGGGGTTGGTTGACTTTATTTTTTAGGTAAAAACAAATGGAATAAGCTATTCTGCCGGTTCAATTGTATCGGGAATAAAAACATTTTTTTTTTTAATTAACGATTAAAAAATTAATTTTAACTATATTAATATATTTTTTATTTTTTTTTTAAATATTTAAGTATATTAAAAAAATATGAATAAAAAAAATATAACTCAAATATAAGGTGCGGTCCAGTAAATAGAATAACCCAACTCAAAACAAAAAGCTCGACACCTGTCACTATTGGCAACGTGGCTGGATGACATTGGCCTGATTTAAACTACGTTCCAGCTTGGAAAGTTGGCGACTTATAGGTAGACATATGTAAAAGAAGTGACACTTCATCCTCTTTTCCCGATAAAATAAATAAATTAATAAAATTGCTAGAACAGGAAAGGAAAACTGGCAAAAAAACAGATCATGGGGGAGCCAAAATCTGGCTATTCGATCTTTATCTATAATTTAGGTTTCCAAAAATATATATTATAGAATAAATATAAATTCATGCTTTAATTTTTAAATGCATAAAAAAAATTAAACATCAGCTTATTAGTACTCATATTAAATATATTAATATTTTCAATAATAATCACATCATATATTAATTCTCTCGTGCTCCCTAGCTTGTTATATATATATATATATATATATATATATATGAAGGCAAAAAAGAAACATTGTTGAACGGATTTAATTAAGAGGTTTAATCTTATAAAATCTTAATTAGGAGTTTAGAAAAGAATTAATAGCCATTAAAAATATTAGTTAATGCACCTAATATGTCTACGGATATAGTAATTATATAACCATTAAGGTACTACGTAGTCATGAATTCTTATATATCTTCTTTCAAGCTGGTGCATGTTCTTTCTTTTTTACATAAATAATTAGAATCATTGTCATATATATATATATATATATAATATCTCCTATCATGCGACAAGAGACTACTCGATCCATGAATTGTTAATTAAATTCACATGATTGATCTCATGTAAGGATTTCATATACTTACATATATATATATATATATAGGTATGTCGACGAATCCAACAAATTACAAGTGTACGCATTAGTTATATTGAAAAAGAGAAACAAGATGAGGAAGACAAAATGAAGTAAGGAACGAAACATGAACAAGAGACGTCATAATATTCTCTATCTTGATAGGAGACCTAACTATAGTTACCGTCCAATCATTCTCGTTCCGGACATGTAACAAAAAGGTCAAACCCAAAACTTAGTTGTCCTTTCACACTGTGATTACACAGCCAAGGAAAAAGCCAGCTAGCTAGCTTCCCTTTTTGCGCATTCACGCAATAATATTACCCGCTCCCATTCCAGGGCATGCACGTGTCAGCTTATATGCATATATGCATGCATGAATTCAACCTTGAGTATATATATATACATATATATATATATATTCTCTCAATCATATGTATTATATTTATGTACACAATCATGTGCTAGCAATAGAGCACCTTAACTAGCTTAATGTATAAAATATAAAAACATGCATCATGTATATATGTACATATGCATGCATGGCTATAAATCATCAGATCAAAGGACAGTACGTACGCGGCATTTAGGCCGGCGCCAAATCCCTTTGACTTCAATGGATATCTCAGACTTTAATATTATATTTAAAGGTCACGGTCCACAACCCTTAGGATCATCAACAAGTACAACACCTTTGTGTTTGTTTCAGAGAGAGACCACTTTTTGTCTGTGGCTAGTAATTATCATCACCATCGATCTCTCCTACCCTGAAAACTCCTTTTACATCCGTTCCGGATTACAGGACCAATGGGAAGAACACCTTGTTGTGACAAAGATGGACTCAAGAAAGGTCCTTGGACTCCAGAGGAAGATCTTAAGCTCATCAACTATATTCAGCTCCATGGACCTGGCAACTGGAGAACCCTTCCTAAGAATGCTGGTAATTAAGTCATGAAGCTTCTAGTTGCACAATTTTCATTGTTTTTTAATGTTTTAGTTCACCCATTATACACTTTTTGAGCAAATAATGATAACAATTTATGACAAATTGTGCAGAGCTGCAACGATGTGGAAAGAGCTGTCGTTTGCGATGGACTAACTATCTGAGGCCTGATATCAAGAGGGGAAGATTTTCTTTTGAAGAAGAAGAGACCATCATCCAATTGCACTGTATCTTAGGAAACAAGTACGATGATGATCATTGATCTGCTCCTCCTGTAAATTTATATGATTTTTTTTAACAACTCTAATCGATGTTTATATATGAGAGAAATTGTGACAATTATGAGCTTACAAATATTTCTTCTTCCAAACTTAGGTGGTCTGCAATAGCCGCTCGCTTGCCTGGAAGAACTGATAATGAGATCAAGAATTACTGGAACACCCACATCAGAAAAAGGCTGCTACGAATGGGAATTGATCCTGTGACTCATGCCCCTCGCCTCGATCTTCTTGACCTTTCCTCCATCCTAAACTCATCTCTCTGCAACCCATCAATTCTCAATGTGTCAAACTTGTTTGGCACTCAAACCCTCATGAATCCAGATCTCTTAAAGCTAGCCACCGCTATCATTTCACTAAAACAGGAAAACCAAGTACCCTTTACAAAAACTCTCCAGGAAAACAACCTTTTCAACTACTTGATGCAAAACCAAGTCCAACCAGTAGTACTACAACCCAACGATCAATATCAAACTCCACTACAAGAAGGGTTTTCATCGGAGATGACAAACCAGCTCATGCAAGCCAATGTAGAAGGGTGTTGTTCGAACGTGTCAACTTTTGGAAATTCCCAAGAAAACTCAATACCGACAAGCCTGAACGAAGAGTTAGTTTGCCAGCCAAACTATATGTATTGCAGCTCTAATCCAACGGTTCCTGATATACCAGAGAGTTCAAATTTCCAGTCACTATACAATAGCAATCAGAACTTCAGCTTTGAATCTGTTGTATCGACACCAATATCAAGCCCTACTCCCTTAAATTCTCCATCCACATTCATCAACGGCGGCGCTGAAGATGAAAAGGAGAGCTACTGCAGCAGCGCCTTGTTTAATTTTGAAATTCCAGATGGTTTGGACATGGCTGAATTCTTGTAATGGATCAATAATAGCCGGATACATAAGTGATATATTGAGTTTTGGGCCGGGTTTGTATTGTTTTCAGTCTGTCGGTGTTGATAATGAAATTCACTGTGTTTATCATAATCTCGTGCAGAAAAAATTAGATACTATCAATAAGAACAATGAGTAATTGTGACGGATTATTTGGAGAATTACTATTTACGATGAAAATATATTCATTTTAACAGAAAATAGTTATTTTCACAAGAAATAAATAGCCACGAATTAATTACATATACCCTTTGCTCGCAAATCAAATTATCAAGCCTATGGTTTCGTCAAATTATAGGATTATCCACTTTGTTTTAAAAGCACCTATTTTGTTTAATCAATTAAGAGAAAAAGAGAACAATCAAACCCAAGCTACATCCATTTATATTTCAATTTTTAGCTTTCACTAGATAATTTTACCACTACTGTATCCTGGCATGATCAGTTAAATGATTACTTTCTCCAATTTAGAGGCCAAGAATATTAATGTTCTAAATTAGTCGTGAAATATTGAATTGAGATCATGACTTGTTCAGCTATTCTCGCACTGGCCGATTGTAATTTTTGGCGATGTATTTTTTCTTCTGAAGTTTAGGAGTTTACTTGGCTTCATCGCTTTGTTTTCTAACCCCAAAATGAAGCGCATGCAGTAAATTTTGGATCCGAATTATTTTTTATTCAAACATAATGTAACACTAATTTGGTTAAAAAAGAAACTAATTTGCGTGGATATTGTTCGTTCATAACATGACGATATAGGTGGTTTACTTGCCCAAGGGAGAGAGATGTGGCTTAACAATATGATCTTATAGTGTCCCTTCTATGTTAGATTGGTTATATATAAAAACAAATTTATTTTTAAGCTAGCCTCCTTAATTATTGACTAATCCAATTAATACATTCTTCTGGTCACATCGGTTAGCATAAAAAATAGAGTAATACTAGGTACAAGCTTCAAATAGATAAACTTCATATAAGTCATTTGTATAAAAATAGGTCTCACTAATAAAAAATAACTTTTTTACACTTTTTAGGTGAGGTCAGCTTTTTTACAATGATTTATATGAAATTTGTCTATTTGAGACTTGTACAAATTATTTCTCTAAAAAGTAATTATATTTTTATTAGTTTTACAATTCTAGCAAGCCTCACACACCAACTTATAAATATATGTAGAAGTATAAATAGTCGTCCATGATTTTACATAAAGTTAGAACACAACTGTAAAAAATTTGGCCGCGTTTGGTTCTTTGATCAAACTCGGAGTTAAGTTTGATTTAGATTTAGACTTCTTCTAACATACATTTAAATACTCAACTCTCAAATCATTAAATTCACTTTAACTCAAAAACTTTTTATACGTGGGACCTACAACCTTTTTAAACTCAACACATCTTTACAAATGGGACCCACAACCTTTTTCAACTTCTCATAAATATATTTAAACTCATCTTAATATCTAAATACATCTAAACTTATTTTAGATAAGTCCCACAGAATTCACTCAATATAATTCATCTTAATATCCAAATATATCTATTTATAGAGAGCTCAACTCAACTCAACATCTAAATGCAGCCTTAATATTGGGTATTTGTATAGGAAAATTGTGATTCACTTACAACTACTTTACAACTCTGCATAAAATGAAGGGTAGTTTTCTAATATTGAAATTTATTTTTAATAAAGTGGCATGATTATATTGATTTATTGAAAATGAATTGTAAAATAGTTGTAAAAAAATTATAAATATATAATTAGCAATAGTTAAAATTGTCAACTACCATTTATTGCAAAGCTGTTAAAAGAAACGGGTTCAATTCCTAGATCATGGCCGTCAAAAGTCTTAAGAAATATATTTGATGTGTTGTTATATATTTTTCGTATGTAGAAAATATTAAGTGGTTTACATCATCATACTCATCATCATCACCGCCTTCCATTAATCCTCCTGCCCTCGACCTTCCTTTTCAGTCTCAACAACCTACACATCATGTACATACAGATCGAAGCATCCGCGAAGCACTAGCTAGCTGATGATCATCATCATCATGAATCACAAGCTAGCAGCAGCTTTCCTTCATAAAGTGATGTTTCTAATTTCAAAGCTCAAAAAGTGTGATGTTGTCTTTACATCATGCCCACTTTCTTGTCTAACAATCAACGTTTTGATCATCAAAAGGAATCATATCCTCATTACATTCCGGCCGGCCCGTAAGATCAGATAAGACCAGATCGGAGCAATTCATGATATATGTTCCAGTACTCACAAATATATTATCATTAACGGTGAGAACTGAGTAACACGTGGATCTAATTACGGTACTGAATAATATGAGTAGTACTACACTTAATATATCTTACAAATTAAGCTAATTTTTTTTTTTTTTATCATTCCAAACTTTAATAATTTGTCATGCGGAATATTATCTAATTCTATGATCTGGCGGAAGGAAATTTCCTTGGGTGGTCCACCTTTATCACCTTCTGGTGGTGGAATAGAAAAGTGGGTGAACAAAAAAATTAACAGAAAGGCACGGATAAAGAAATTAATCAAGAGAGGCCAGACTCGATCAAATCCTTCTGCCATACTCTTTTGGAATGAATACTAATTTCCTTGCTTCCAAGTGAAGGAAAATAATAGCCGTGCATGCTATCCCAGCCTGCAAGCAACAAGTATCGGATTGAAAATGAAATATTTGTTCAAAATTTCTACTCAAGTTATTAATTAAAGTTATTGTACCATAACCGGATTAGTATTAAATAAAGTTTGTAATTAATGTTCATAGACTTAACATCGATCTTCATCATGATCACGTATCAATCAAGAAGTATATATATATATTAATGTTAATACTTAATTACGTGATAACACAAAAAATATGTGTCGCGAGCTAATTATACACGCGATCGATGACATGACTAAAGTACTGAAGATGAAATTTCCGAGATCTGAGATGCTTAGTGGCAGGAAGGATTTGGGAGGGCTTGGGTTCCGAGATCTGAGATGCTTCAACATTGCTCTACTATCCAAACAAGGGTGGAGGATCCTCCAAAATCCTACATCTCTAGTGGCTCAAATTTTAAAGCAGAAGTATTTCAACAATGGAAACTTGCTTGATGCTAAGCTGGGAGGTGGGCCTTCTTTTGCATGGAGAGGGATTCATGCTGGAATAAGTTTGTTAAAAAAAGGCCTTATATGGAGGGTTGGAAATGGACAGAAGATTAACATTTGGAAAGATAGATGGGTACCATCTCTACCTACACAAAAGATCTTGACCCCTCGAGAAGATGATTGCTGGTGTGAAAAAGTCAGTGACATCATTGATCCTCAACAGAAGAGATGGCAGGAATCTATTCTATCTGAACTTTTCTCTAACCAAGAAATAGAGGGCATAAGGGCAATTCCCATCAGCTTAGGAGATAGAGAAGACAAACTCACATGGCAGTTTTCCCCGAATGGCAGCTACACAGTTAAAAGTGGATACTATCTTGGCAAAGAATTGGAGAGAGAGCAAGGAGGAGAACCTTCTGGCAGAGCTGAGAACTGCCAAGTGTGGAAGTCCATTTGGAAACTCAAGGTTCCCCCTACCACCAAAATGTTTATTTGGAGGGCATGCAGTGAAGCCTTACCTACTATGGCTAACCTGAAAAGAAGGAAGGTGATTAAGGACAGCATCTGTTTAATATGCAAAAGGGAAGCTGAAACCTCTGGCCATGCTTTATGGGGATGCAGCAGTGCCCAAGATGTGTGGTGTCAAGGCCCAAAGAAAGTGCAAAAAGCTTCTTTTCACAGTGACTTGGTTTTTATTATCTGGGCAGAATTGATTGGCAAGCTTGAACCAGGGGATTTAAATGAGGTGGCTGCAACAATGAGAATGATATGGGCAAGAAGAAATGATGTCTTACATGGGAAAGTTTTTAAACACCCTCAAGAAGTCATTGGCCAGGCCAGGGCAGAATTGTCTCTGCATGAAGAGGCTTTCCAGAAGAAGGTTGATGCTAACCATGAGAACACGGCAAGAGTCCACAGATGGACAAAGCCTGCAGTAGGTGGCTTTAAAGTGAATTGGGATGCAACTGTGCAATCAAGGCTAGGAAGGATTGGTATTGGCGTCCTAATCAGAGATCATCAAGGGCTGGTGATAGGTGCACTTCGGGCTAACAGACCTTTGAGAGGCAATGCTTTTGATGCTGAAGCATTTGGGCTTGTTCTGGCTTGTGTTTTTTGTAAGGAAATTGGAATAAGGCAATTCGGTTTGGAGGGAGATTCAAAACAGGTCGTGGACCAAGTGATCCAAGGCTGTCCTAACTGGAGCTTAGGTGGTTGCCTCATATCAGATGCCAAAGCTGCTCTAATCCCAGCTGCCGATTGGTCCATCTCTCATGTGTATCGGGAGGCTAACATGGCAGCTCACAAGCTTGCCCAAGCGGCCCTTGAATGCACTGAAGATCTTTATGACATTGAAACATGCCCCCCTTGTATTCTTCAGGTGGTTACTGAGGAAATGAGGCATTGATCATGTATTTTCCTCTTGTAATACTCCTTCATCTTGTATGTGGTTGGTTTGATTAATGAGATCAGTTTGTTATCAAAAAAAAAAAAACAACTTTCTCGAAATACGAGCTTAATTGCATTATTCAGGGAAGATCTTTAATTTGAGTTCAACCATGCATGCATGGAAGGAAACACGTAAAATAAGAGCAGAGGTTACCAATTAGAAAGAAGAACTTTAATGGTAATTCAAAAATATTCTGTCATGGACGACGTATTACAAAAAAAATGAGAATTTATGATGGATTGTTTGAGATAAGTATAATTATTTACTATGTAAACATATTGATCATTTTAATAAAAAATAATTATTTTTACCAGAAATAATTAGTTTTAAATAATTAATTTTCTTATAATAGCTCAGCCTAAGGAAACGAAAGCCCAATCATATTCATGTTTGAGGTTGAGGCCCAAGATCATGCAAACGTAAGGCAGCTAGCTAGATTGCCACTTGACTTTAACTTTTTTAACATATCCCATTCGAAAACATGAAATTAAGATGCATATTTGTACTTGATCATGAATATATATATATATATATATATATTATATATAACACGAACCTCCATGCACACGACACGCATCCCTTTTTCCATTTTCATAAATAAATAACTTCTAACGATATTCCAAGTGGTCTTAATTGCCTTCATCTACTTCAAAACGTGTTCGACTTTTCTTCTAATTCCTCTTGCAAGTATACATAGGTTGGCCTAAAAAACAAGAAGAAATTAATACAGGCCATGATCAGATGCGACGACCATCTTCAGGCGCATATATATAAAAGAGCCAAACTAGCCTAGTATTTTGTTTAACTAGCCTATAAATTAGGTCTGGCTCCATGTATCCTGAAGCTATCCGACATTAGCTAGCACAATATAAAAATTTTATATGCAGTCACTTTTATGTACTTCTTACATATTTTACTAATATGATTGGTTGTATCATATATTTTTTTAATATAAAATAACTGTTTTAACTAATCACATCAGTAAAGTACACAGTAAATATATAAAAGTGACTGTATATAATAGAATTAGTCAAATTAATGGGTTTTTTCAAATAATATTGACAGTGCTATTTGCATCTAGAAACCTTTTCTGTTTATAATAAGTTACAATAGATTATAATTAGGTACTTGGATAGAGCAAATAATTACTCCAATTAATTGAAAAGGTACTTACTTGATCGCCAAAATGATTTATATATATTATGTGAGAAAAGTCACGACGCATATAAATTAAGGGGTTTGAATTAGATTAATGCTCTCTTTTAACCTACTACGCTGAATATTTCTAATGATTTTTCGAGGGTAGGGTCTGGTTACATGCAGGGAATTTGGAGTGGTTGATAAAGTTCGTTGACAGTTTTTTTGTTTTTAAGCTACGTACAGCTAGGCTGTCCGTCACGCGATTTAATTTTTTTGTCATGATTAATTTGTTTTGTATAATAATTTTCTAATGATGTTCGTTGCTTTTAAGATGGTTAAAATTTTGAAAAATTCTACTTTACCTATTTAATTTATCTACTGATTTAAATTGTATATATTGTACATATATATTATATATTAATTAGGTTGAAAATCTTACCAAACTAATATTAATTCATCAAATTAGTGCTAGCTAGCATGCATATAAATTATTAATAATCCAAAATGGGCAATTCAAATAAAAGTAGTTCCGCTTTTTTTAACAAAAATAAATAAATAAATAAAAGTAGTTCCTGAATGATCATAGTCAACAATTAATGTCACATTAATTATATAATCATATGATGTAGAGGGTTGGAAAGATAGGGGACACGATCGAGCTAGCTAGGCATGCAACTGCACATGATAATCCGATATTCACAGATTAATAGTACTATTGCTTTGAAATAACTTTTTTTTATCACGATTAATTATAACTGGCAGCTGTATATATATATGTATATTAATTTGTTGAAATTATAAAGATTACCTTTGAGTTTGCATTTGGTTCTCAAGAGTTTAGTTTTAAGCTGAGTCTAATATCTAAATACCCAACTTTCAAATTTTTAAACGCATCTCAATACAAAACCTTCCTACACGTGGGATCCACAACCTCTTTCAACTTAAAACATCTTTATACGTGGTACTCACAACCTTTTTCAATTTTTCATAAAAATTGTAGAGGTGTAAATTCAAACTGGAAATCCAAACCGGATTAGACCGGTTGATCCGATTTTGAACCAGTCCAATCCGGGACCAATTATTGTAACTGGAAAATCGGTCGGACCCAGTCCTGTCCCCATTCCATGGTTTTAGGGCCAGGACCAGCCCGGTTGGGAAAAAAGTATAAATTAATATTATATATATAAGTTTTATACAAAATTAATATTATACAAAATATTTTATATATAATTTTTATGTATAATATATGAAATAATTTCATATTATAATTTATTAAATTATAACATAAAATGTTAATCATAAATATGAATATTTGTAATTTGTTTGATCATATACTATTAATATATTATATATAAGATAATGTTATTATAATTATAAAATAAAAGTTTAATCTTAAAAATGAAAACTTAATTGATAATATACTTTAAACATAATATATAGATATATATATATATATTAAATTATTAATAACATTTTATCATAAGAAGTAAGAACCAAAAAAAGAAAGAAAATCACTCAAATATTATTACTAAATTTTGATGGCCTAATAAATTCTCAATATTATTACATTTTATGACCTAATACTAATAGTCTAATACTATATTACTATTAGTAATATACTTTAAGTCTAATACTATATTACTATTACTATTAATATATAAATCACTATACTAAGTAATCACATATAGAATAATGATATAGTTATTCTAATAATAAAAGTTTAATATAGACTACAGTTAATAATAGTCTAATATAGACTATAGTTATAACTTATACTAATATAGATTTACTAAATCACTATAACTAATACTAATATATAGTTATTCTAATACTAATAGTCTAATATAGACTATAGTTATAATTATAATAATATAGCTATACTAAATCACTATAACTAATACTAATATATAGCTAATAGTTATACTAATAGTCTAATATTAACACTATTATATAGTTTACTATATTATATAGCTATAACTAATACTAATATATAGTTATTCTAATAATAATAGTCTGATATAGACTATAGTTATACTAATATAATTATATTAAATCACTATAAGTTTATAACTAATAATAATATATAACTATACTAATAGTATAATATTAATACTATTATATAGTCTAATATATTATATAGCTATACTAATATATAAGTTTATAGCTAATAATAATAGTCTAATATAGACTGTAGTTATACTTATACTAATATAGTTATACTAAATCACTATAAGTTTTTAACTAATACTAATATATAACTATACTAATAATATAATATTAATACTGTTATATAGTCTAATATATTATATAGCTACACTAATATATAACAAATACTATTATATAGTCTAATATATTATACAGCTATAACTAATATATATACTAATACTAATAGTCTAATATAGACTATAGTTATAGTTATATTAATATAGTTATATTAAATCACTACAACGAATACTATACTAATATACTATAGTATTACATATAAATCAGTAAATCACTATATAAATCACTATTGAATTAATCTTTTTAATCACAACATGAGGGATGTTCATCACATCCAAACAATGGGAAGCCATACTAGATAGAACGTGCTTGAGCAGAACCAATCAGCCCCCTTGTGACAACAATCTTGCCTTCCACCCTGCAACCTTAGCCCTAAATTTCGCTACCAAAAGATCCAGGTGGACAGCTTTCAAGCGCCCACATAACATATCAACGGAACCCCCAGATACATGACTAGGAAATTACCAGGTGCATACCCCATTAAACGCACCAAACCACGCTGCCTGGCAGCACTAATTAGTGGTGAGGAAAAAATTGCCGATTTCTCTTTGCTAACCCATTGGCCTGACCAATTTTCATAGCATGATAATACGGTACCCAAACGTCTTAGAGATCTTTTTTCACCTTTTAAAAAAATTAAAATATCATCTGCATATAACAGATGAGACACCAACGGTGCCCCCATAGGATGAAAATACTTACCAATGCGGCCCTCCTCAAATTCTTTTCGAAGAAGCCTTGAAAGAACATCTTGCATCAATATAAATAAATATGGCGACAAATGCTCCCCTTGCCGCAAGCCTCTCATAGGCCAGAAAAAACCTTTATACGACCCATTCATCATCACCGAGTACCAAGGGGAGGCCACACATTCCTTTACCAAACTACAAAATTTTTCCGAGAAACCAAAGCTAGCTAGGACATTAAATAAAAAATCCCACTGCACCTTGTCATATGCCTTTGCCATATCCAGCTTCACCATCACATTTCCTCCAACCGTCTTCCTCTTCAACGCATGAACCATCTCCTGGGCAAGAGTTATGTTTTCAAAAATACTACGACCCGGAATGAAGGCCCCCAGTTCAGCCGAAATTAGTCTAGGCAAAAAACCCGTCAAATGATTCACCAGGATTTTGGAAAAGATCTTATATGCCACAAAACATAGACTTATTGGCTTGAATTTCTCAAAACTCTTGGGGTCCGACACTTTCGGAATCAACACAATATATGACGAAGTATAAAACCTTGCTAACGTAGAACCCGCAAAAAACTCCCTTATGGCCTCTACCATCTCTTCCTTCACAATATGCCAACAAGAAATATAAAAAGAGGAACCATACCCGTCCGGGTCAGGGCTGCTGTGCTGTGGTATCGAAAAAACGGCCTCTTTCACTTCCTCTTCCGAAGGCAAACGACACAAAACTGAATTATCCTCCTTAGACATTTCCAAACCCAGAAGCGAGGATAGATTCGCAGGTTCAATGTGCGGCATCTTTGTGAGAAATTTTGTGAAGTAATCCACCGCCCCCAAGTGGACCTTCTCTGGTGAATCCAGCAAAGTGCCATCTGCCAATTGCATTTGATAAATGACCGAACCATGCCAATGCTGCAATACAACAGCATGAAAAAACTTGGAATTCTGGTCTCTTTCTTTTAACCACTTATTCTTTGCTACTTGGGCTATATGGGTCTCCTCTCTCTTCTCCCAAATATCAATCTCCAATTTGGTGATGATATAATCCGCTTCTATTTCTTCTGAATATTCAAATTGCAATTGGGCTTCCAAAATTGCCAGCCTCGCTTCTAGTTCCTGTATATTCCTTTCCACTCATCCAAAAACAGATTTATTCCATGTCCGTAACTCCAGCTTAAGCCGCTTCAATTTTGCCGCCAGCTTTACAAGTCCCAAACCCAATGTAGGCTGGCCCAATGTCTCCTCTACCAACCTTTGAAATGAATCGTGAGAGCACCATATTTTTTTAAATCGAAAAGGAGATGGGCCGTACCTCATATTAACTAGGGATAATCGAACCACCTATGATCCGATGTCTTCCATTTAATATATTCCATATCCGCCATATTAAAACGTTCCGAAAACACCACATTCATAAGAACACGATCAAGTCTCGCCCACTTCCCTGCAGCCCCCTCCTGCCCATTACACCAAGATAGAGGATTCCCATGATAGTTAAGTTCCACTATGCCACATTCATCAATACACTCATTAAAATCATCCATAGCTTGGGCAGCTTGGGGGCACCCCCCCACATGTTCACGATTCTCTCGTATGATGTTAAAATCCCCCATAACGGTCCACGGATGGCCAACAGACCTTCAACCAACCAAACTCTCCCATAGCTCTCTTCGATCCATCTGAGTGCATTTAGCGTAAACAAACGAAACCAAAGTCCGTGTCCCCTCTAGCAAAAACCATCCCATAATCATCTGCGTTGATTCACTAAACACCTCAAATTCATAGGGAGCTCTCCACAATATCCAGATTTTCCCCCCTACAACCTCATTTGAATAAAAAACATCAAAGCCCAACGAGCTGACTAAACGCTTAAGTTTATCTTCTCTTGCAAAAGGCTCAAAGAGAGCAACAATGGATCCATTATTTTTCCGAATCAAACTATGCAAAACAAGTCGAGAACCTCCCAACCCCCTTATATTCCATGCAATGATGGACTCTGTCATAAATTAAGTTTTGCAGTGCGGGAAGACACCCGTTGAGATTGACGAAGAACTAGATTTTTTTATTTAAAACTTGAACCAGGTTTCAGAACATTATCAGAGCCATATCCTTTATTTTTGGCCAAACCAAGAACATTGTCATCCTCTTCCACATCAGTGCCATACGAAATAGTCTAGTGGCACTTCTATTGCAAACGGTTGTAGATGACACTCCAAATCAAGCACTTCAGATACCATCTCAGATTGACCACGACCCCCAATACTCGACAACTTGTAAGCATCGACTAGGATCAAATCCATAGAAGGACCATCCCCCCGTCCATCCTCAAACACCAACAACACCATGTTTTCTATTTGGATTGAACGATGCTCGCCCGCCTCCTCTTCCTCTCGTGATTCCTCCACTATTTTCATCTCAGAACTCTCTAGGTCATCTCTTGAAACCGCCACTTCATCCTCCCTAGAAACCACCACCTCTTTCCTTTTCACTATCTCCACCTCATCCACGTTCTCATTCTGGTTTTCCTTCAACCCGTCGCCCGAATCCTCCTATGAACTTTTCTTTTTTGGATTCTCTTGCCATATTTTTTTTAGCACCCCTTTTGCCACGTCTCATCCCTTACACAATGACCCTTCAGCAGCTCGACATACAACTGATGTGTGACCCTATCGGCAACACTTTTTGCAGTAGAAACCAGGTCTTTCGTACCGAACCTCCTGCCAAATTTTTTTGTTTGCATTACTATTGGAAAACTCTGCACGGCTCATCTGTCAAATCTATTTCCACACACATACGGGCCCCCAAAGCTCTGTTTCTGTGCAATGTAGCATTATCAATCCCCAAAAAACGCCCAAACCTTGTTGCTAGAATTTGCAAAACATCCATCTGATACATATGAAGAGGCAAGCCAGGCAGAAAGATCAATTGGGGCACTAGCGTTGATTCTTTCCTCAAATCAAAGTCCTTTGTCCATCGAAAAAGTCTGAAAACAGATCCAGCAATCAATCGGCCCTCTCTTGCCCAACCATGCACAAAATCCCGTTCAGTTTGCATCTTAACCAGAACATGATAATCGTCCATTACGCTCATCGTCGGAATCTCCAGTAAACTCCACGACTTAATAATAGCCAACTGGATATCATCAATCGTAGGCTAATACGCACAAACTTCAGGACAAGGGCATAACGAAAATCCTCTGCAGCCTTCGACATCTCTGGTTTCGTAAAAATGAAACTGGGTTCTCTGTCCACATCCACAGGGTATCTCATTGGTACCTTGAACGATGAAGGCATCACCACCTTTGACACGATTTGTACGTATGGCAGAGCCCCTCCATCTCCTCCAGCAACCCCCTCCGATAAAGGAGAGGCAGTGGGTGCCGCCATGGGCTAACCCTAGGCCAATATGAAGCCAAGAAATCAATGAAAAAAGAACGTCCGAGAAAAACAGAGCTAAAACTAGTTAATTGTCATTGTTGATGCAGTTTATTTAGGCTGAGAAGCTTTTGTGCTAATGATCTACCATTATTAATGTTATTTCCTCCATCTCAATATGCATGAACTTGAATCCGCAAGTTGTCAATGGCTAGTGTTTGTGTGTGTTTGTGTATATGTATATGTCTCTGTGTGTGTGTCAGTGTGTACGTGTGTGTGTTTTACAGTTTGTGTATATAGATTAACTCTTTTGAATTTGTATGTATGTTTGTGTGTGTTTGTGTATATGTATATGTCTGTGTGTGTGTTTGACAGTTTGTGTGTGTGTGTGTGTGTGTTTGACAATTTGTGTATATGGATTGCATTGTCTAACCGGAAAATCGGACCGGACCGAAAACCAATAAAACTGGAGGTATCGGTTTAGGAAGGTAACCGGTGCGTAATTGGTTTTGGAAAATGCAAAATCGGTACATACCGGCTCTGTAACACCCCCTTCTCGTAGGCTAGGTGTGTCACGTATTTTTCATGAAAATAAACCCGGCAAGAGATTCTCTAATTTCATAATTGAAAAATAAACTAAAGTAATTTATTATGAAATAAAAGGTCTAATAAAATTGTCTTCCGAAAACATTAAATGAATAAACTGAATAAATTCATGTCATAAAAGACATGTTTTCTTTTAGAAAGTCTGAACTAAAAATAAAAATGCTCCTTCTACTCTTGGCCTGCCTGCTCATAATCATCATCTTCACCTGGGTGGTTAAAAATATGAAAATAAACTAAAATGAGTCGATGACTCAGTAAGAAATCTATCACAACGAAAACATAATAAACATAAGATTTTCATAAGAACTTTCATGCTGAGCTTAAAATTCATGATTGTTCATACTGATGCTTATGCTATGTATGACTGGTTTAACTGAATTAACTGACTGATCTGACTGATTTATCTGATTTAACTGATTTATCTGACTGGCCAACACACTTAACCTTGTGTGCAAGGTTGTGCACCGGCCCCACATCCCGCTGCAGCAAGGGGAACCGCTGATAGTATTCTAGCATACTATGGTGGACCACGACTAAGTTCATGGCTTGCACACCACCCTGAACTGAACTGAACTGCATTGGTACCATGCATCTGAATGATCATCTTATTAACTGATCTTATCTTATCTTGCACTTGAATTTAAGATGGCTTATGTGTCTTATACACATGAGATGCATGACATGATACATACATAATTATAATTTCTGAATCTGAACATGATGCGGAATGACATGATCGAATGCTATGTTGGATGACATGTTTGCATATGACATGCGCGGTTCATAAAAAATGGTTGTCAATGAACTGACTTGAATAATACATACATATAAGCTAACTGTGATGATCCTAATTTATGATGAAATTTACTTACCTCGATGCGCTTCTTCTTGAATAACACTTCGTAACTTGAGACCTATATACCATAAATAACTATCACTAAATTTGTTTAGAAACAATATTTACTAATATCCTACTAAATCAAATTCACAATCTAATAGGTAGTCAAATAAATCTTTGTGTAACACCATAATCAATAAAAGTATTTAAATTACTTAAAATACTAATAACATATTATAATTTAGTAAAATACTTTAGCTATTTTAAAATAAGTCATAAAACTTCAATTCTTAAAATAAGTTTCCTTTCTTAACATAATTACTAACTCTTATAAGAAAACTAATAAATATTAATATCATTTAAATATTCTTAACATATTTCTCTATTTTCAACCTACAACTTTAATAGCATAAATATAACAACATCTATTAAAGTAGACAGTAGAATCTCATTAAATAAATCGTTCAAAATAATTTAAAAACTCTTACTGCTGAAAAATGATATCTAATCTTTCAAATATAATTTAACTATATATATATATATAAATCTAAAATAATTGGTGGAAACATTCGATTAATAAAAGTAGACTCAATCATAATATTATTCAACACTCATAACTTATTCCTTAATTTATTTTTAAAGTATAACATAATAATTTTATTAAAATCTGACTAAATAGATAAAAGAATATTAAATGAACTATAAGCTCCATAATATACCTTTAAACACGTTTTAAATTCCTTGAACAATTTCTTAATAAAATGAGCATTTGACTAATATATTTATTTAATAAAATTAAACTCAACTTTAATTAAAATGACATAATAATATTCATAATTAACATATACTTAAACGTAAGGTTATAAATATAATTATACTTAAAAACACTGCTTCAAGATACTAGATTTAAAAAGGGCATACTTGTAATTTATCCACTTAATAAATTGAAACCTAAAACAAATACATATATATTCTGCAGAAAAAAAATAGAGAGCTCGGGAGAGAGAGGCGCGCGAAGCAAGGGCTCACTGAGAGAGAGGCTGACGTGTGGCGGTTCTGGGTTTCTGGCGGGGGGTCACGGCGGTGCGACTGGGGGCTCGTCTGTGGTGGTGCGACGCCGAAGGAAGTGAACCATGCGGCAGTGTAACCGAGAGAGAGGGAGGAGCACGTGCTGAGCTGGGTGGCTGAGGGTCGTAGGCGAACCGGGATGGAGTAGGTGCCACGGGGAAGAGCTGGTTGGTGGTTTCTGGCACCGTGGGTGGTGCTCCGATGTCTTCTGTGGTGGACTCCGGCGAAGCAGTGGTTCGGTTGCTCTGTTTCGGAAGTGCAAAACAGAGGTGCGGATGTATTCTATGGTGGCCGGTGGTGGCTTCGGCGTGTTTTGGACAACGTGGAGTCACCGTGGATGATGGTTGGTGCCGTGTGAGTGCGATAGGGTTATGGGGGTATCGGGTTTACGTGAATGGGTCCACCACCGGCCACCATAGAATACATCCGCACCTCTGTTTTGCACTTCCGAAACAGAGCAACCGAACCACTGCTTCGCCGGAGTCCACCACAGAAGACATCGGAGCACCACCCACGGTGCCAGAAACCGCCGACCAGCTCTTCCCCGTGGCACGCACGGTTGTGCATGGTCTGGACAGTGGAGTTGCCGCGGTGGTTCTGGTTCTATCGTCAATTTTGGTTGCTGCCGTCAGTGCTTTGTTGAGGAGTAAAACAGGGCTGAAACGCGCATGCATGGGAAAAGGTTTGTCCATGGTTTGTGGTGTATTTAATAAGAGGCTTCGTGAGCTTTTATAGAGGAAAAACTATGGTAGGGTTTTCTCATATGAGTTCGTCTCCTAAAAGGATTCGAATTTATCAATTTAAGGGATAAGGATGAGTGTGAGGTTGTTGCTAACGGGTTGGGATAGGAAGAAAATGATATTTAAAATTCAAACTAAAACTCTAGTAAAAATCTAATAATAATAATAATAATAATAATAATAACAATAATAATAATAATAACCTAATTATCAAACCTAATAAAATATCCGTGTAATTATCTCTAATGATATAGGATCTGGATGTTACAGGCTCGATCTTAAATTTTGTCAAAAATCAGACCGGACTGGTTACACCCCTAATAAAAATTACTAAATTTATCTTAACATCTAAACACACTTTAAACTCAGTTTATATGAGTCTCACATAACTCCCTACACTACTCAACTCACTACTATTCATAAAGAACTCAATTGGCTACGTTTGGGTAGTGAGAATACCTTAGAAGTGTTGAGAATGTTTGTGAATAGTTATGACTAAAGATTAGAGTAGGTTTGTGGGTCTCATTGAGAGTATTTTAAGTTGTTTGGATTTATGAAGTATATTGAGTTGTTAATTTTTGGATATATAGTTAAAAACTATGTGGATCTCATCAATGATTGATTTCTTTTTTAATGATGATTTTATCTATAATAGTGACAAATATTATGGTGATTTTATTTTTTATTTATATATAATAGTGATAAATAATATAGTGATTTTATTATTATTTTTTCTTTTCTCACTTTCTCTCTCTCTCTACTCTGGCCCGATTCTCCCCCACTCCCGATTCTCCTTTAGCCAGCCCGGCGCCATCGTGCGCCGCCCAGCCTCACTGGCACCACCGACGACTCTCCCTCACGCCGGCAATCAAGTTAGCCACCACATATCTCTCCCACGCACAGCTCTCTCTCTCCTCTTCGATAACCCAATTGAAATGAGTTTTACCCATTTCTCTCCACTTGCGCCGTCGTACGCGGCCATCCAACCTCACCACTACCACCGGCGACTCCCCCTCATGCCAACGACCAAGTCAGCTATTACCAATCTCCCGCACGCGTAGCTCTCTCTCCCCTACGATAATTCAACCGAAATAAATTTCATCCATTTCTATCCCAGGCCGCCACCTCCCGTTTATAATCATTATTATAAACTTGATATTTAGCAGTACTATCCATCTCTAGAAACCTTTTGCACAAAATTTTTTTTTCACATTTTCCTGCATGCGCGGACAGTACTTTACGTACTTGGTTTGGCTTGTAATAGTCTATGAATTCACTGCGAGCTGGATGTTTAATATTTAGCTTCAGCCATTACGTACCACCAAACACTACTAGCTAGTACTGACCTTTAAGTATATAATTGGTCATGATGACTCACTTTTATTTTATTTTGACATCGTCATGATGACTCACTTAACTCATCAGGAATATTGCCTACAAAAAAAAACTCATCAAGAATATCACTAATTTGCTGATCATGGATGAGTAGCTAGTGGAAGAATTAGAAGTTTCATCTTTAAGGCAACAACGTCCAAACTAGCTAGGATTATAATAATTAAATATATTAGTTTTTTTAGTAATCATGTACATTGTGCCAAATAGATAATTGACGCGGGAAAGAATTTAGATTAATTTTGACGATTAGTTTTAACAATTGATTAATTCATAGAATACAAGAGATTTACCTAAAAATATAGAAAAAAAATTCTGATTTTTAAGAAAATTTTTACCCACAAACAGATTTTTAACAAAAATAGAAAAATCTTAATAAACTTACTAAAAATAAATACGTAAATAAAGAAATAATAAAACTCTGGCTCAAATCAGGTTCAAAATCACTTCCTAAACGAAAAATGAAATATTATTATAAATGGCAAAAAAAAAATCTAAAAAGGTAGATTTAAAGGGAAAAACAATTGATTTTGGCCTCGAAAACGATACACACCAAGTGTAGATGAGCAACCATGACGTGTGCGCTGAAAAGATCTGTAATTGCGCTGATCTGCCGTCTCAAGGTAGTTCAGCGCCATCAACATGCAATCTGATAGCTCAGTATCATATAACTCGGATCCTTTTGCATCAATAATGGAAAATGTGACACATATCATTGAACAAATAAAAACAATTATCAATATATATTTTAATTATAGGGACATATAATGTCACTTTTATTGTAATAGAAATTTTGGCCCCAAAAAGATTGAAGTACGTAAGAGATTTTTAAGTTTTTATATATATTCTTTACAAAAAACTATATTCTCAAGTCAATGTGTATGGTACACATTGTAGAGTGCATACATGACATTATTTAATTTGACAAATAAATTTTAAAATTTAAAGTTTACAAATCAAATCGTGTCATTTATATGGTATTTATGAGATTTTTGAGATGAACTATTGTAGGTAATAATTGGTTTTAATTACAGGGTAGATCTTTTAATTTTTAGAGAGGGGAATAAAGTGACAGATCTTTTAGCAAGGCAAGGCGAGGAGGGGTTAATTGTACATATGTGGCTTCCGATGAGTTGCCCCTTGGTGTGAGAGGTTTGCTACATTTGGATCTTCATGTTTGCCTAGTATTAGGCCTTAATTTTTTGTTTATGGATGTTTTGTTGTTTTCTTTTGTAGTTTGTTGAGTTTAGATTGGTTTTTAATTGTTACAATTTTCCTCCGTCATAAGTGAAAGTTATTTCTCAATCAAGGATGGAGGTGCCGGCCTCTTTTTTTTTTGTTTTTTTGTTTTTTTGTTTTTTAAAGATGAAGAAAAAGATAGTGTGCTCCTACCATCGTACATGGTCTTAGGCATGGGCCACTCTAGAATTGCATCTGCCTTTAATTGATCTGCATGAACGCTGTCAATAGACATAACAAAATCAAGGAGAGTGACAATAGTAAAGAAAGAACACTTCTTCTGATTGACAAACAAACACTCATTCCTCAGCTTCTCAAAAATAGCTCGGAGGTGATCTAAATGTGACGCCTATGTCGAGCTATAAATGAGGATGTCGTCGAAATAAACAACAATGAATTTCTCCTATAAAAGGCTATAAAACCTTATGCATAAATCTCATAAACATGTTGGGCGCATTGGAGAATCCAAAAGGAATAACCATCCACTCATACAAACCATATTGCGTCTTGAACGCTGTTTTCCACTCATCTCCAGGCCTTATTCTGATCTGGTGGTATCTGCTTTTAAGTTCAATTTTTTAGAAGACCTTAGAACCAGATATTTAGTCCAACATGTCATCCAGGTGGGGAATCGGAAATCTGTACTTCATTGTGATCCTGTTGATCGCTCTGCAGTCTATGCACATACACCAAGAAACCATCTTTCTTCGGTACCAAAAAGGCATGAACCGCACATGGGCTTATGCTCTCATGGATGTAGCCTTTCTCTAATAACTCCACAACCTGACGCTGCAACTCTTCAGATTCTTTGGGACTAAGGCGATACGCAGGTCGATTTGGCAAACTTGACCTCGGAACAAAGTCAATCTGATGTTGAATATCCCTCATTGGTGGCAGTCCAATAGAAGATCTTTTGGCATCAAATCTAAGAACTCTGCTAGCAGCTACTACACCTCTAGTGGCAAATATGGGCCTATGTCTGCTACACTAGTCTCACAAGGCAGCAAAGTGTAAATCACATCTTCACGCTCAATCTCCTCTAAAAACCTGGACATAGAAAGCAGGTTAGTACTTTTGGCTATCGTGGTAGAAGTGGTTCCTTCCGGGCAAGGTGCCAACATGATATTCTTCCCTTTGATGCTAAGGGAATATATATATATATTCTTCTGCCCATTGTGAATAACATTGCGATCATACTGCCAAGGCCTGCCTAATAACACATAACACGCATCCATATAGATGACATCACACCAAGTATTATCAAAATATTTTCTGTCGATCGAAGAAGATACTAGGCATCATCTATTTATTGTTACCTCACTGCCCTTATTAAGCCATGAAAACTTGTACGGCTTTGGATGACAGTCTGTCTTCAACTGTAACTTCCGCACAGCCTCTTTAGACACCATGTTCTTACAACTACCATTGTCAATGATCATTTGCAAACTTTATTGGCAAATGTGCAGGTAGTATGAAAAATATTGGTTCTCAACCAATCGTCTCCTGAATCAACCTTAGGATCTAGTAGACTCTTGCAAACAACCAGGGTCTCATGGCCATCACCATACAACACATATACATCTTCATCGTCATCATGCTTAGGCTCCACCAACTCCTCAGTTTCTTCTACCACTTATTTTTCAATTAGGAGATTTTTGTCTTTCTGATTAGCAGGTTTTCTACACTCAGTTGATTAGTGTCCTTGTTTGCCACATTTGAAACACCTGATATTGGAGTTAGAACTCTAGCCCTACGACTGAAGGGTAGGACAATATTCTTGAGGGTGAGCAACTCGACTATTTTGATCGCTTCTAATTATTAACCTCTTTCTCTGTTGTTTCTCCACAATGAGTTGACATTGGGATGCTTCAAAAACTGTCCATAGAGAGCGAAGACTGAGGACATCCCACAGGGGTTGTCGAAGCTACCCAAATACTGTGCCACCATTTGCTCCTCTGTTTTAGGCAGTTCATTTCGGGCTATCAATTGATAGAACTTTTTTGTGTAATCATCAACTAATCTTGTGCCTTACCTCAACGTGTGAAGTCGCTGAAACAAGGTTCAAGTGTAGCCAAAAGGAAGGAAGTGAACCTTCATCCTTTTCTACATCTTCTCCCAGTCAGTAATCTTAGCTTTGCTCTGCCTGTCTCTGGATCGTCTTAACTACTCCCACCAAGCAGATGCTTTACCCTTTAGATTGATGTGACCAGTTTCACTTTCACACGATCTGAGACTTCCTTATAATCAGAAATTCGCTCCGCTTCATGCAAGCAATCAATAAAACCTTCAGCCTGTAATGTACTAGAAAACTTGAGATGATCTGCTCTGAAACTGAAGTCCCCATGACGCCCCTCCCGACCATGGTGCTCAGAATAGAGCACAATTGTGATAAATGTTCTCAAATCTGGAATCGGAATCGTGATCTTCCATCTCATGACCACCAATATCCTGCGCTGCTAGAGGCTAGGTTAACCATACAACCTGTCTCTGCAAATTCTCAATCATCACATCCTGAATGTTACGATCACAGTGCGGAACTTCCTCGTTCAGAACCTGCCCACGATGACCATGACCACCAGTACCAGCCATGCAGACTGATGAGATATAACCCCGGGAAAGATGCTTCAGCTTTGATGCCAACTGAAGCCGAACATAATTTAGATTAATTCTGGTGGCTAGTTCCAACAGATGATCAACACTAGGGGTGTAACTGGTTTGGTCCGATTCGGTTTTGAACAAAATTTAGGACCGAACTTGTATGTACCAGTTTTGCATTTTTAAAAACTAATTACGCACTGTTTACTCCCATAAACCGGTATTAACTATAACATTATTTCATATGCAATTATTTAGTATAGTGATTTATATACTCATTTATATATAGGTTTAAAGTATATTACTAATAGTAATATAGTATTAGACTATTAGTATTAGGCCATAAAATGAAAATTATAATTAATATACATTATTTACTAATGTATATTAGTATTACTAATTTACTAATGTATTATGTGCTTATCAAAAAGAATATATTAAGAACTTATTAGGCCATAAAAACTTGGTAATAATATTTGAGTGATTTTATTTCTTTTTTGGTAAATAATATTTTAGTGATCTTATTTACAACTTTGGTATATAAATTCAAATCTTTTGATATTTAGGATTTGTTTGCAATTGATGTGATTTATCAATTTCAGTTTAAAGTTTTAAATTAATTTATATTATTATATATACTATATATAAAAATAATATATAATATAAAAAATATTATATATAATTTTAAAAAAATAATTTAAAATATATATTATATAGAACCGGCCAGTTTTGCCATTACGAAAATCAGTTCCAGACCGAACCGGTCCAAAACCGGATTGGTTTGACCTGTTCGGGCCAGTCTTGTCCGTTTCTCCCATTTTTTTTACAGCCATAATCAACATAGAGAAGATAGGATATTTTTCCAAAGACATAAAAAACGACTCTAAAGTTCAATTGAAAATTATCGAAACTCAATAATGTTGAAATCAACCTACAAGTCAGGCTGTAATAGCTATAATTCGAATATATCAGATTTTTACCAAAAATAGCAAAATTACAATAAACACACCAAAAATATATATGTAAATAAAGAAGTAGTCCGCCAAAACTTTGGCTAAAATCGCGTTCAAAATCACTTTCTAAATGAAATATGAAATATTACCATAAAATGACAAAAATATCTAAAAAAGGAGATTCGAAGGGGGAAAATAACTAATTTTGGCCTTGAAAATGATACACATCGAGCGTTACTGGGTGAACACAACATGCGCGCCGAAAAGAACTTTTCGAATTGGGGTCATATACGCGATTCTGATACCTGTAACCATATATAGTTATGGTCAAAATACCAACACATGCTCAAAATTGTCCCAAATCAAGGAAAAATCAATATTTCCTACGATACTTGAGTTTATCTACTGTCTGAAGATAGTTCAACACCATCAACATGCAATCTAATAGCTAAGTATCATCTAATACGGATCCTCCTGCATCAATAATGAAAAATGTGACGTGCATAATTGAACATATAAAAACAATTATCAATATATATTTTCAGTTTAGGGACATATAATGTCACTTTTATAGCAATAGAAATTTTGGCGCCAAAAAGATTGAAATTCTTAAGAGATTTTTAATTTTTTATGTATATTATTTACGAAAAATTATATTCTCAAGTCAATGTATATAATACACATTGTAAAGTGCATACATGACATTATTTAATTTAAAAGATAAATTTTAAAATTTAAATTTTACAAATCAAATCTTGTCATTTATATATATGAGTTACATAATATGCTCTACACACGAATTTAAGAATAAAATAACTCATTATTTCCTAGTTAAGAGACTATTTTAAGATTTTTGGAAAGGATTATATAAATATTAAGTTTCATGATTTTTTAAACTGAGGATGGGGATTAGAGAGAGGGGTGCCCCTTTCTCTAGGTTCGCCCTAATTACACAAGAGATCACCAGCTGTTCTACAATGCATGATTATTACCATTAGTTCACGGGAGTTAATTGTTAATTTCACGATTTGATGATTAATTCTTAATTGCTAAACTATTCCGTTAGTCAAAGCCATCGAATCTCGTGATATATAAGGATAAGGCTGATGATGATTATATATACAGTGGGAATAAACAATGATGAGTCTCTTGATTGGATTTTAGTATAGCATGTAATTTGTGACGGTTTAATCCAAGCTGCAAATATTCAACTTTGTAAACAGTATATGTATATATATATATATATATATAATCTTGTTATATATATTCATCACTATTTTCACAACTATTATAAAAAACTGGTTTAATTGGAAAATGTTTCTCTTAGTGACGGACCTACATAGGGGCGGGGGGCCATGTTCCCCCCCAAAGTTTGAAAAAAAAATTAATATATTTTAGTTTTGTATGATTTAATAAGATTATATTATTTCATATTGTGTTGATTCCCTCTCTAAAAAATTATTTTGGGCCCCTCTACAAAATTATTTTGATCTTATAAATTATTTTGACTAAAAAATAGTATAAAAAATATTTTATTATAATTTTAGCTTTGTTCGGCTCTCCCTACAATCAATTTATGGTTCCGCTACTGGTTTATCTCTTAAAGTTATCATGATCTCTTTGTGAGAAGCCACAATTCCTTCATTCCCTTCTCCTAACATTTGATTGTCCTTTCAACTTTTGTCCTTCATTTTGATTTCCTAATTTCCAAACGAGTGTAACCCTAACTTCCAATTGTGCCCCGCAATGCACTAGGGTTGCTATCCGCACCCCACGAGCTGGCATCCCGCACTGCTCCCTCGCCCTGGCAGGGGGAGCCACTAGAGATCTAGGCTCGCGCCTTGAGAGTGAAGCCCCTAGTCTGGGTGACAAGAGGCAGATTTGGATCATTGGTCCATCCGCCCCCCATCCAAGGTAAATGGGCCTAGGGTCCACTGGGTCCAAAACATCTTTCTAGGCCATTTTGAATGCAGATTCTTAAAAAATAAGTCTTAATAAAAGGAAAAATTATATTTTACAATTTACATATATAACATAAAATTAAACAAAGGTTGTTTAAAGTTTAAAACATAAAAATCTAAGTATTCTAAGCTAGTACAATACAAATTAATCTAAGACTGTTACAAATTAATCTAAAAATATTACAAATTGTCAAAAAATTGAAATCAATCATATTACAAAATAAGAAATTGTATCTGACAATTTGACAAACAAGATTGGGTTGACTTTGAGTTTGAGTCCTAAGATTGAGATTTGGAGGTGGTGGGTAAGTGAGACATGAGATTATAAAACCTGAAACATTAATTGAAAAAAATATTAGAACTACAAATAATATAATGATATATACATATAAAAAAAAAAAAATCAACCGTTACTATCATGGGTAGGGATGGGTCTAGGGTCAAAGGGTTAGGGTAGTAGTAGGGGGATTAGTAGGGTCAACAGAGCTATCACTAAGGCTAGTGGTTGGATTTGCCTCACTGTGCATTCTCGTTGATTGACACAAACTTGACGTACATGATGGCATGATGCAAAAATCACAACACAATTTCATAAAATCATACATACAGTCATGAACAATGAACATCAAGGGGTTTCGATATTGAAACTCCTAAAACAGATCGCTTAATTAAATTAGAAAATTGAAACATCTAACAGTTTGAAACCCTAAATTAATTTAAGGGATTTCAAAATTGAAACCCCAATACATATTGGGGTTCAATCTGAACCCCTAACTAGTTTAGGACATTTCCACAGGACACAAATCACAACCTCATCCTCCAAATGCTTTTATGAATCCCATCCTCCATATTCTAATCCAAGAATTAAAAGTTAATGGGTTGTTAGGATACTTACATCTGGTGAGATCGTAGGAGAGAAACGGACTTAACGAGGGCGTTGGCATGAGGCGAAGACAACGACTTCAGACAATAGAGACAAGTGAGAGAGACATAGAGCCATGGGTCGTGAGAGAGAGAGAGAGAGAGAGAGAGAGGAGTGGAGTAGGAAGTGAATTTACGTATTAACAAAACGATGTTGTTTTGCTTAATGTATAAGGTTTTTTTATATATATAACCTTATATCCTACAGGGCGGGGGATATGTGGAGCGGGGCCACGCCTGGTCCATCCCCTAGCTGGATGCTGGTGAATTGTCCCGCCACCCGCATCTGATTAACAAGGGCACCGCCCAGCCATGGCGGAGGCGAGGTGTGGTAGCGGGGGGTGAGGCCCCATTGCCCTCCCCTACCGCGCACCCCACTAACATCTTCTTTATGCGTGTTGTATTCCACCAATTTAATTTATTAGACATATTCTCGGCACAAAAAGATTCATAAAAGTAGTCCTACAAACTAATGTGGCTCGCATGATTTTTCAGATTGTAAAATTATTTTTACTATAAAGTAAATCTGGTAGATCACATGAAATCATATCAGTTTATGTAATTAGTTTTATATAATCACTTTATAATTATATCACTTTCTTAATTTATTATCTCTGGCATTCACCAATGATCTTATGAGTGTGGTACAAGCGCCCATGATGAATAGGAATAACTTAGAGATAGCAACAGAGGCCATCATACTATCTTTTTATAATGAGAAATACTCTATCCACAAATTGATTATACAAAACAACTTCACAAACTGATATGACTTGATGTGATTCGTCAGATTATAAAGTTACTTTTATTGTAAAGTAAATTTAACGGACCAGATAAAGCAACATCAATTTGTGATATTACTTTTGTATAATTCGTTTGTGGATGTAACAGTACTTTTTTATAATTATTATTCTTAATTTTCTTTGCATCACACATAACACTTGCTATCAACCAATTAGTTGATTATATATATGGCACCGTATTAGCTAGCTAATTTGGATTGCTTTTCATCGTATAATTCCCATGTCCAATTGTTATAAAATTTATATTTCAATTTTGTTAATTTTCCATTTCTTACTCGATGATGAGTGTTTTTGGATGATAATGGGTCTCTTCAAGGTGCAACTTTGGTCAGCCGAAATGTCAGACAAATTAGAAGCAGATGGAGAAAGCAAAGAGGCCCATGCACCGTTGCATCGTGCATGCCATCTCGTATGGGACTCACCGGCAACCGTACGACTATCGATCATATAATGTATATATGGGTCCGTCATCCCGATTTGCAGCACCATCATTACTCCTTTTCCCTATCCTTCACTTTTTCTGCGATCAATCCCCAAACACTTCTTCGCTTTTCTTCTTTTTTTCTTGGTCCCAAGTAGTACTAGACTTTGCTGAAACGTCTCTTTTTCAACCTTAGACATAATCCAACTATATTAAAACATAATCCTTGATCCACAGAATTCTAAAAGTAAGATCCAACATTTTAAAAAAGAAAAATAAAAAACGAACCGTGCCCTTTAATTCTTTATCAATGGCTTTATTCAAACATAGAGACCCAACCCAAATCCCAAAGACACAAATAATAGATAACAAAAAGTAGAAAGTTTCTGCAAAGCTGAGTATTTGTTTGAATTATTTTCCTTTGTTGGGGGCTTTTCGTTTGTCCTCAAACCAGTACCTCTCTCTCTCTCTCTCTCTCTCTCTCTCTCTCTATATATATATATATATGCGACTATTCTTTTCATTTTGTGTCTTACTCTCTTTCTTCTATGATGGAACCCAATAGGGTTTGCTGCAAATATTTGTCCTCTATGAGAAGGGAATATGCAAAGAAGCAACACTACTAGCGAGGACGTTAAATAAAAACAATAATACTGTTTATTTGGTTGTCGTGCACATGAGTACAACTCCGGTTGTAAAGCTGACTGTTTAGGCAGTAACCACACGCTTAAGTCATGCAGATACGGCTGCTCAAAGAGTGTCACACAGAAAATGTTGCACCCCTAGGATGCCATACCATTCCGAGGCAGCTAGCTACCGACTTTCCGGCCCGGCCCCGTTTCATGCTTTTCATTTTCATTTCTTTATTCTAAATTAATTGCTTTTTGCAGTTGGATTGATTACTATTTTATTCTGTCGGTGTGCTTAATTTGATCAAGATAATTAATTTTTTTATTGAACATAGCATAAGTGAGATCAGAGACAATTCAGTTATACATCCAAGAATTAATGTTACAATAACAATATGGTATAACATATATGAAATATGATCAGTAACGTTGTATGTATATATAACATACATATATACATACATATGTATGTTATATTAATGGACCATATATGTTATATATATATATATATAACAGTTGAGTGCTCTGTATATGCAGGAACAGGAGCTGACTCTTTTGATCTTTTCATGACCACTTTCCTACAGCTAATGTTTCTTCTTTTTTATTTATTAATTGTATCTTTTAAGCTAATGATTCATCTCTTTTTAGACTCCTCTCCTGGCCCCCAACACAAATGATCATATTATATACTTCTATACACATACATCATCACTCATCAGCAGCACGAGTGCCCTTGGTAAAGATGAGTACTTGGGGAAGGGGAACCCACCTGCATTGCTTTATCGTTATACGGTCGATCGTGACCATTATAGGCTCAATCTTCCTGTTTTTATACATGCACTACATCAAAGTATATATGTTGTGATAGTAAAAGCAGATAGTACTGTGATTTATGGTGAAATTAATATTACATGAGCAGGCTTCAAGAACATCTTAAATTATCTTCACTAGCAACCAAAAATTGCTGGTAACAAGATTCAAGTCCATATATACACGAGCTGGAACATACAAAAAGAGGATGAACTAAACAAAGGCAATCCTTCCTACACGCCATTGGCATCATGGCACTTGGGTGCTTATCATTGGAGGTGAGTCGTCGTGTCTCAGAGCAGACATTAGGCGCTGACATGGTTGATTTGTCGTGTGAGAAATCGTCTGTACATGGGGGCTAGTACTGATCATCGGTTTCGGTCTTTAAAATCCAAATGATCACATACATATTAGATTTGGATTTTCACTAAAGCCAAACTACCTTTTAAACTATTTAAAAAATTTGGATTTTAAATCATCATTGCTTTGAAAAAACAAATTAAAATTCTTTAATTCAACCTACGTTTCTTTTGTTTGTATTTCAATTACTTATATATTAACTCCGGTTGTTAAAGATTAGAATTTTACTGTACATGAGGATTTGTAAACTTTACTATTAAAGAGTTAACAAGGGTGGCACGACGTAGCGCTCAGCCTCTTTACCTTTTCTTAGATGATTTTTGTAATTTTAAAACGAGTGTATTTAGTAAAACGAGTAATACTATACACTACACTCTCATCCCACTATGTAAATGTGACACATTTATTATAATTAGATGATCATCTAATGAAAGATCATTTAATAGTGACAAATGTGCCACATATTACATAATGAAATAAAAATAAGATGATAATGTGAAGTATAGAATTTTTCATTGACAACATTTTGACTTAAATATCAAAATTATTAAAATTCAAAAGGGAGAAATTTTCAAAATTTGAGTATAAGGATATAAATAGGTCAAATAGTAAGTCACATTAACTGTTTTAATATTTAACATTTAATTTCAGTTTTTCATATTTATCTATGTTTCGATCAAGGTCAAGGTCCCATGCAAGTGGATCTACAGAGAGATTATCGTGCGAACTGTTGTTAGATTTCCTTGTTAACTCGAGACTTGTCTTTTTGTTTAATAAGCATAACTCAAGACTTGTTACATGTGAACATGCAATAATGTAAGGAGTCTGATCCACCCAAGTTTGAATAATAATAAAAAAATAAAAAAAAAAAAAACTTCTGTTTTCTTGGTACAACATTGGTAACCATATGAAGGCTATCCCAATTAAAGTTCCTTGCTGTTTAGCCCATTCCTTTCGTTTTGTTTTCCTGGTCGATTGTGCTTTAGCAGGTACCATTTGATCAACATGCCATTCTTTTCAAAAGAAAAGATTAGATTAATGTTCATTTACACACCAAAAGACTACAAATCCACGTGACGAGGTGTGCAGTAAGTGGTGAGAGGAGAATAGGGCAAGCACTCGGCCAAACAAACAGAGTCCTGCAATCACACACCAAAAAAGAGAGGGCTTTCACATCAAACTCTGAAATAGGTAGGGAATGAAAAAGAAAAGGACACCACAAGCTGCCAAATTTCAGACAGCCTTTCTTATCAAACGCCTCCTCGACTATCCCTCTCCTTCGTCTCTATAATCCTCTCTCTCTCTACCAAACGAATCTCTTTCTGTTCCTCATGGACCCCTCCCTCACTGCCTCACATCTCTTTTCTCTTTTGATCCTTTTAAAAACTCACGAAGATATTCCAAAATTATAAAAACAAAATAATATGATAACATAATTTAATGAGTGCTTTGTCTACTTCGTGACCCTTTGAGCCTCTGAGCCGGTACCCATAACCCGAGAGAGATATCTGAACCTACCCTCCTTTTTCATGTGGATTTTCAACCTCCCCTTATATATCACACTACTCGTACAGACCAGCCATAGGCCCAGAGAGAGAGACAGAGAGAGACCCTTCTAACAATTTTCGTTTACTTCTTTAGGTTTCTCTAACACAGAGCTTTTGAATAAGAGGAGGAGATTGTATCTTGGGAGCCTCGATAAGTGACAAAAAGTTTTACTCCTCAATCTTCATCCTCTTACAAATGCCACCATCTTTGAATCTCTCCTGAATCTTTCCTTTTCCTCTTTATATCATCCCATATTTTCCGAGAAACATAAAGTGGTCTAGCTCCTTTATAAAGCAGATTCATAGTTCAAAGCTCTCCCCTTTAAATCCCAAGTCCCACCTCTCTTTCCCTCTTTTTCCAACTTCCCAAGTGATTTTCTTCCTTTTCCATCCCTTTACCCCTCAACAAAACTTTCCACACAATCGTGACTCCAAAAAAAAAAAAAAAAGAGAGAACTTTCCACTCAATCATATTTTCTCGTTTCCCAAACAGACCCACGAAGCCCTCGCCATCCATATTGAGTCTCTCAACGCCTAAAACTACAACCCAGAAAGTCCATAGCTACTGCTTAAGATGTTCTCTCTTACGATCATCTTTCGGTCTTTTATTTGTTTGTGGTTTATGGTTTACAACGCTCGTGCCGGTTTACTTTCTGAACCGGCTAATGGCCATGACCAGCCGTTGAACCCGGGCGAGTACTCCGTCCCGGCCTACCCGGTTCAGACTCAGACCCAGACCTGCCGGCTCGACCTCTCAAGCGAGCTCTTCGGCGGCGTGAGCGAGGCCTGCGGTAAGAACCTCGACCGAAGCCGTTGCTGCCCCGTTTTGGCCGCGTGGCTCTTCGCTGCTCACGCCAGGTCGGCTCTGCAGGTGTCATCGGCTCCGGCTCCCGCGGCGGAAGAAGACCTCCCGATGATGCCGGACGACGCGCAGAGGTGTGTGAACACACTGCAAAGCTCGCTGTTGAGCCGGGGCATTCGGATTCCACAGCCGAACGCGAGCTGTGACGCCATCCTTTGCTTCTGTGGGATTCGGTTACACCAGATTAGCTCGCTGAGCTGTCCCGCGGCTTTCAACGTTACTGGGTTTCACAATGCCACTCCGACGGTTTCCGTCAGGAATTTGGAGAAGAATTGCCGGAATTCTTCTTATTCTGGTTGCACCAAGTGCCTTGGTGCCCTTCAAAAGGTTAGTTTCCCTCAATTCATATAACTATATAACCGTTTAATTTATGTAAATGATGTGATAATATACCGATCTGCTTAGCTCTGGTTTTGTGTGCGTGTTGACGTATGGAAATCTAGATTGGGTTCTGGGGTTTTTGGTATTAGTCTTGCGAACTGACTCGATAGTTTTGGTTGAGCTCCAAGCATCTTCGTGTGATAATAAATTTTATATATTTGTCCGAGCCTACACATTTTCTTCTATGAAACAGGGAGACTTGTCTGATTTAAGTTGATAGTAAAAAATAAGTAATTGGATTCAATCCCATTTTCTTTCTAAAACCAACCATGATTGAGATGCCTTTTTCGATTGACAAAGTGTAATGAATATATATAAATATATATGGATTTAAACCTGGTGATGATGGCACATGAACACGATGGTGTGGAAGTGTCTGAAAGTAGAGATGAGTTGGAGTTGTTCGTCCTGCCGTTTTCTAAAACAACCAAAGTCGTTTCGGTAGACCCCTTTGAAAACGACTCCATGTTTTGCATCGTTGTTTCCTTTTTACCTAACCTTTTTATTTATTTTTTATTTGGAATGTAATATGACTGAAATGCCCATACTGTACTGTCCATAATTACAGCTCAGGGGTGGATACAAAAACGGGACGGGAGGTGACAAGGCCACTAGCGAAAGGGCGAGCAAGATGTTCAACAGGGACTGCCAGCTCATGGGGCTGACTTGGCTGTTAGCGCGCAACAAAACGGCCTACATTCCTACGGTCTCGGCCGTGTTACGGGCCATAATGTACAGTGCGCATCCGCCGCACGAGTCCACGTGCAGCCCCGATCAGGAGAACATGCCACTCGCCGTGGATTCCTTGCAGTTCCAGAAAGCCCAGTCCTCGTCGTCGCCGTCCATACTTCGGTTTCCCGTTTTGCCACTAATCATTTGGGTTTTCCTGTTCGTGTAAAAAATAAATAAATAAAAAAGAAAAGGTGGCGTCCGTCCGTGGCGTGGCCATCTTCTCTCTCTCTCTCACTGGAAATTTTTTGGGTGTCTTATGTTGTGTCGGGTCACGTGAAGCTAGTAGACAAATGGGCTACCGGGGATGTTTTTGTCTTTTTTGCCCACTGTAAATGTCAGCCCGTACCGAGACTTGATTGACGTGTAGATGTAGTAACGTGGCGTATGGTATGGTATGGTATGGTATTGAGGGAGGAGGGATGGGTTGTTGTTTTAATTTTGCTAAATTTATATTCATAGTGTTACATCAAATCTTATTGCCATATTTTTATGGCACATATTCAAAGAGCCATGTTTAATGAGTTGCCTCTCTACTGAATATGAATTTGTTATGAGTAAATGGAAAATGATAAACTTAAAGAGTGTCAAACAGGGTTAAAGCCAGAGAAATCAGCTTAGATTGCGCGGATTGGATTAACAAAAGTGGGGGAAGCCGTCGAGAAAACCGACTCACGAGGCAACAGGACCATCTCCCTATGACTCAGTATGTTGGTCGCGTTGCTGTGTGTATTTGATAATTTTGGGCTACAATTTCAAAGCGTGAATTTAAAAAACTTGGAAATAAAAAGCCAGAGAGTTGACGTGTATAGACTCGAGGGGTACAATATTCTCTAATTTCACGTGTTTGTGGGGAGAGAATTGAGGTTGAATGTTTGCTGCAAATTGACCAATGTCTAATCTTTGGGCCGGACCACACCACTAATTTGCATATGGAAATAGGACATAAGTTTGATGGGGGCAAAGAACATTCATCCTTCAAATTTATTTGACACTCGGATGCTAATAAGATGAAGAATCAATCGAGTAATTATCAATGAGTTCCCTAAAGAAAGCTGTACATAACATTTCAATTTACAAGTAAAGCCTAGACGTGAATTTAAATATAGTTTTCCTCGACTATCTAAAATAAGAAGATAAGCACTCACCAGCCTTTGCCTATTAGCCACAGCCAGTCGAGTGTCACCCCTGCAAAAATACCTCCTAGAAGAAACAAAACCAAAAGGTTTCCCAAGGCATTCTGCTCCGGTCCCTACGAGAGGATTAGAAGAAACACATTTAAGTTTTCTTATAAACGTTCTTGGCCTTTATAAAAAGCCGATAATGAGTAGCTTTTGGCAAACTAACCTTGTAACCTTTTGGCGCAGAAGTAAGGACACAGACAGTGAGGTAACCATTCGTTAACCCCAAGAAGGATGTGAGCAGTATCATCCATCCTTGGTCACCATACTTGGCCGTGAAATAGAATGCTGGGATGAGTAAAAACCGAGAGAGAATTGCTATCATGAGACCTTTCCGTGATTCCAACTTCAGGAATTTCAAGAGTGGAATGTATCTTCCAATAAGATCCCATGCATTATACATTGCAATCAAAACAAGAGCATACCTGAAAATTTAACCACTTATCAGAATATCACACTAAAACATGAGCACGCACACGTACACACAAACATACTGTGAGAGACCTTGTCCTTCAATTCTCTAATTGGTCATTGCGGGACAGCGAGATGGACATGATAAATTATTGATGTGCATAAGTGATTAACATGGCACTAAAACAATGAAGTATTATTTGATATGCACATACCATGCACCTAAGCTGTGAGATCCAGTATCTTCAGATAAGAATCCAGGGAAAATAGATAGTGTCAGAACATATATCAGAAACATATCAAGTGCATAATCAATGTTCTGAAATAACAATTCTTTGTTGCTTAGCCGCTCAAGTTGTTTTGGGTCTTCCTCAGCCTGCAAAATTCCAGTGTCTCACAAATGATTGACTTGATGAATAATAGGGAAATTTATTGCATGCTATTAGAGAGAGAAAGACATGCCTCTTGTTGTGGTAAGGTTTGGATGCCGCCAGCAGCAAGGTCAGCTGTAACGGTTTTTGATCCTTCTGAGGCTGCCTTTGAACGGTAATACTTCACAATTGCAAGTTTCGGAAAGGCAAATGCATAGAGAAGAACACAAAGAAGCTCGAAAAAGGTGGAAATGGCAAAGAACAAAACTGCATTGGAGCATAAAATATAATTTTTAGAAACATCTTTTCAGAAAGCCCAAGAGTATGCTTGTCTGTCTATTATGATAGTTTACCAAGAAAAAATGGAAAATAGCATTCAAATATTTCAACATGTAATGATTTCTTAGCATCAAGAAGAAGATTAAACACACAGTTGTTTTAAGAAAGATGGACTTAATCAATTACACACCAATCCAATCATAGCATGCACCTAAAGTCCACCATTCCCTGAAGGATGACTATTGAAGTTGAGAAGAACCAGAATAAATGGAAGTAATAGAAACGCAGAAACTGAAAGAACAGGTTTTTCTAGGACCTTTTGTATAATCAGGTGATACAATAAATAACGTTCAAACAAAAATTACTCGTCAATGTCCTCTGTCACTCTTGTATAAATATTACTGGACAATGAAAGTTTTATGCAGTCAACAATGAGTCTCAAGTTACTCGTGTCCAAAACAAACTTGAAATGAGTTGGACAAACCTACAAATTAAGAGCTAGAAGCTCATAGTGGATAAGGATCTCAAATTAATCCAACTATAGTTAACAACTTAAGATGAACAAGTGAATCCTTGAAAGAAACAAAAATAATAGGAATTTGATGATATGGCTCATAATATGCAATTGGAAATTTGTAACTATAATTTCCAGAAGTCACCAATCTGCTGTCATAGCATTAATTTTTCAACAATAGCACCATCAGGGAGATTTTTTCCTTATAATTCTATATATAGGAAACTGAAATAATAGCTATCTGAACATACGTGCACCCTTGCGAAGACCATCCTTGGTACTTTCAAAAGCTGCTTTTGTTATCAACCTCAAAGCAGAGGTTAGAGCCCCTGATGCAGCCAAGCCGGCAAGGAAAGACTGAAAAAAAGGGAAAAGAAAAAGAAACAGTAAAACAAAGAAACTAATGACAAGTTTCTCAAGTCTCAACAGCTGAGAATCTGTTGAACATGTTATGTAATAATGACGGTCATGAATACTGACTTGAATGAATTCAGGTCGCATGAAGGAGAGATCCCCAACCATTCCTCCCTGTACATGAGCATCTGCAACTCCAAAAGCACCGCTAATGGCACATATTCCAATAAAAGTTCCAAGTCCCCCTTTTCCAGAAGTAGCTAAATCCAACTATTGCAGAATAATGATAGAGAAGAAAGGAATAAAACACAATCTCAAAGGATTAATAATTTGTTTCTAAATTAATGGTATGTGTAACCAGATCTGGTAGAATTCAGGAAGGAAAATATTTGATGAGGAGAACAAATTGTACTTACAACTAAAACCAAAAAAGAGCTTATAAAAAACAGGATATAGCCAAATAGGTTCCTTCGTCTAGTATTGATTTTTGCCTCATGGTATGCCAATATTGCAAGTGTTCCAAGGGCAAATGGCTGATATACAAGAGTCAAGACCCTTGCAGAATGGTATTTCTGCAAAAGAAGAAAAGAAAGAAGGTTGATTACTTAGGCAATCCTTTGCTACAGAATCAACTATTGACATTCTTATAATTGAGATTCAGAAAAGGTCTTACGAATGGAGTAAAAAATATATATTATAATTCACCAAATCTAGATCTAGCACATTGATGCAAAAGATATGTGATGGAAACAGTCCAGAGCAAGTCTTAATAGAGGCAAAATGGGTCCTACCAAACCATAAATGATATGTTACAAAACCTATAATCTAATTCAGGGCATAGAGATTGCAGTTTGGAAACCAATCAGAAAAATCAGGATAAATGGGAATTAACAGGCCACGGCTGAATGAAAAATGAAGAGAAGAATATGTAAAACGTTTCCACAGTAAATGGTTCAAAATCTCAAAATTTCTGCAAGTGACAGGATCAATAACTGTGCTTTATTTTCAATTTCCGTGAATTGATCGGGAAAAAGGGTGGGAACAAGCTGCTGAGCTAAGTGGTACCAACCTCTGGTCAACCAATTCCTATTTGCCGTTTATCAGTAAAACAATGAGGTTAGATCACCCATTACACCTTAAATTTAGGTTTTCATATAAGTGTTAGATATCTTCTTCAAGTGCTTCCTTTCAGAGGAGTGGCTTTGCAGGCCAGTTGGACATGAAACACATGCCTTAACAAAACTACAGCCATTATAATAACTCCAAAACCTGAAATAGCATACTAAAAGCCTGAGAGAGACTTCATATACCGGGAACAAGTCAGAATAGTAATCTCCAATAGTAAGCATACTGTTCCACGAAACAAGGCACCCGTTTCCAAGAAGCCAGCATACTATAATTGCCATATACTTTCCCTGTTAATGAAAGCAGATATAAATAAAAATAATCTTTAGATAACCAAGCATACTTCAGCAGTGACAAATAAAGAAAACGAAAGTCTTGATCACAAGCTAAAAAAAATACAAAAACAAAAAGAAAGCTTTATAACAAACCTCTAGATTAGCAGGAGGCACATTTTCATAAGGGGCTGCCATGAATGAATGCTTTCCTTTCAACGAACTCCTACAGCTGATGCCGACAATGTGTGAACGAGTAGTTATTAAAGAACTGGTTCATTTTATTTAAGGCTTTTTTTCCCCATCCCACCTCAGGCCCAGTAGCTAAGTAGGACTTATTCCAGAATTTCCAGGGCATTATTCCAACTAATTGAATAAAAATCCGTCCACGCTACAAATTAAATTGCCTTGTAGTCTTCAATTCATGATGAAATTCATGGCAAGGGGAAAAAAGGAGATATTTCCAACACCCAGAACTACAATTTTCAAAACCAATAATCAATTAAGAAAGAAAAAAAGAACAAGAACCCATTCATCATATGATAAATACATGATCGGTTCACAAACATGAAAAATTACAGTCATTCAACATGAATGAACCTCAACTCTTTAGAATGAGAAATAGAAATCAAAGAAGCATCAATCAGATGAAACAACCAATAGCACATACAAGACAAAAATTGAAACCCAGAGGTGGAACTCACAGTTAGAAGCTGGCTGCGTATTTATGGCCTAAGAGAGATTCTGGTACCTTTTCTGAGAATCTGGAATTGCTTTGTTTTATCTACTCATATACCAGTAGATAATCTAAAAAAGAAAACTTTAGAAATAATAGAAAAGAAAAAGAACTTCTTGTGGTTTGATGATCTAAAAGCAAATATATTTTCAACAATTATAGCGCTGGCTATTTCCAGTTGCTACTGCAATTTCTTTGGTGGAAAATTAAAATCCAAAAGTTTCCGTGTTTGGTCGAATGTAGTCATTCCTCTGGAGTTCCTCCGACTTCCTCGAAAGGGACTCACGATTTGATTAGTATTTGTTTTTGAAAAGGAATCTTTTTCTATTTATTTCCATTTTTAATAATCTAGGTAATGATATCTTTGAAACCGATTTATTACTCTTTTAGTATTTATATTATATTTAAAAAAATTTATTTTATTATTATTTATTTTAAATATTTTTTTAATATTCTTAATTATTAAAAAAAATTAAAAAATATATAATTTTATTAATAATCACTTCTTTAACTATTAAATAAAATTAAAAAAAATAAATATAAAAAATAATAAATTACCTTTCATTTTCCATCTTTAAGTGGCATGCGTTGACCAATTGGATGACGATCACTTCTATTTCATTGAAAATAATTTATTTTGGATATCACTTCTCATTTCTATTTTATTTTTTTTTATTTTCTCTTTTTTTTTTATTCATGCTAGTTTAATATTTTTCCCTTTCACGCAGGAGGTGGACCGTAGAGTCCCTCATTTAGAGAAAACAGAGAAGTACTAGGATATAAAAATCATTATCTCATTAGAAAACATAATTTAATTAGGACACTAAGTTACTTACTAAATATGTTTTATGTCCCTTTATAAAATAAAAAATTATATTCTCAAATCATGTGAAGAGTATGCATACTAAAATGCTTAATTAGATGGCATAATTTAATTTAAAAGATAAATTTTAAAATTTAAATCCTATAAATCAAATCTTATTATTTAAGCGACGTTGATAATGTGCTTTGAAGATTGACTTGAAAATATAATAACTGTTATAATGAACACCATGTCTACTTAATTCTTGTCTCGTTTATTTTTATAACTCCTCTGAATTCATCTCATCAAATTTAATCATTACAGCTTTTTTAAATTCTCGTATAAAATAAAATAAACAATTCAACTTTTTTAAATTTAAAAAAAAAAATATTAAAAAAAAATATTTTAATAATATTTTATTTAACTTTTAATTTTAATTTTAACTCCTCTTATTTTATCTACGAAAATAAAAGAGGCAATTTTCTAATTTCTAATTTCTAGTTTTATATTTTTAATTTCCAGTACCTGTCGTGAGTTTGCATGTACCTATTGACGTGAGAGTTTTGCATATATATGAGCTGAGGACATGTCGAGCCTTAACTGCTCTGATATACAAAGGGAAAAAAAAAAGATGAAAAAATAATATTTAACCCCATCAATATTACTGTTTAAAATTTTCATTCGAATATTTTAATTTTTTTAATTTAATTTAATTTTACTTATTGGTTAATTAAATGAAGTGATTATTAATGAAATTGTATATTTTTTTAAAAAAATTCTTAATAGCTAAAAATGTTAAAAAAATACTTACAATAAAATGATAAAAAAACTACAAATTTATACTAGCGTGGTAAGCGCTGGTGGCCCACTAACACTATGAAAGAATTTTACTATTCATCATTCTTACACACCTCACATCATATTTATTTTTATTTTTATATTTTTTTTAAACCAATTGAATTATTTTTTTTATCATTCATATATTACATATTTAGTAAAAAAATTAAAAAATTAAAAAATAAAAATTATATATAATATGTTATGTGAAGATAATAAATAGAATTTTTTTATTGATTTTATCCTTGGATATGCTCAATGGTACCACCAAACACGCCCGAGCCTACTCTCCCAATACTGTCCATTATTTATTATTGTTTGTTTCGGGCCTTGAGACCACGTGAAAAGCTTGTATGCAGGCATGCATGCATTTGGTTTTTAATATTTTTGTTTTAAATATACTTATTTTATAAGAAAATCTACTTATTCCATTTTTATTGCAAGGTCCTCACCAAAGGTGGAGGAAACGTTTTATTATTACAATACATGCAAAACCCTATGTCTAAATGCAACCTAATTTAACTTATTGTATTCTCATAAGATGTTGTTAAGGTTGTAAATGAATTAGTCTGTTTGATAACTTGTTCGGTTAAATTTGAAATCGAACTTAACTTGATAGAAAAAAAAAATCTTGATAGTGAAAAGATATCCACTCAATTAATAAATTACGAATATCCAATTAAACTATACTCGACCCGACTTAGGGTCATTAAGGCCTAATCATCTATATATGCTCGACTCGACACGATTAAAGTTAGGGTTGGGCTCCGACTCTGATGGAGTCGAAATGCCCAACTCTGACCAAAGTCGGAGGTCAAGTCCGAATTCGCAGTGAATTCTGAATCGGAGTTGTCGAAATCGGAAGATCAGAGCCACAGAGAGAGAGAGAGAGAGAGAGAGAGAGAGAGAGAGAGAGAGAGAGAGAGAGAGAGAGAGCTTAACGGGAGTTGAAATTCCACCAAATATTCATTTGAAATCCCAAACAAAGCAACCAAACCCACCAAATATTCATTGATCAGCGCTCACAATTCAATCAACAAACAAAACAACCAAACCCACAATCTTAATGAAAATGAAAATAGATCATTTAACAAAAAACAGAAGCTTGTTGAAATTACAAAGAAAGATTTTTCATAAGTTCCTAAGGGTGTGTTTGGCTCATGCAAGTAATTAAATTAAAAACCGAGAACCAGAGCTCCAAGCTCTAAGTAATTAGAGTAGAACAAACATAAAACAAACAAAACTCAGTACACTTACCTTCATGCTGCTGACAATGGATCCACCATAGACGGAGGCCCAAATGAGAAAATAGCCCAAGAAGCACTCAATCGTAGCGGCCGCGTGGACCATGGAGACGCACGTTACCGAGGGTCATAGAGGAATAGAGAAGGCAAGGGTAGCCGCCAATGTCCTTGGAGACGAAAACGGTGTTGAGGGTGGATTGATCATATGACTGGGTTGATTTAAGAACCGAGGAGTAGATGACGAAGGTGTAGGATGAACTGCATTTTGGCTAAAGGATTGACGAAGGCATATCACGATTGACGAAGACAACATCCAAAAATTAGGAAAACAAAGGAAGAGAGGGAAAACAAAGTTGTTGTCAAGGAAATGCATAAGGCTTTAGTTGAAAAGAAGAGATGAATATATAGGAGGTGAAAACGACGTCATTTTAAGAGTTTCTTAAAAGAAACGTTTGCAAGACACTGTCTCGTATGCGGGGAGCTCGAACGCGGGTAAGCGTGTTTGCAAAATGCATGTCTACACCGTTAGGCCACTAAACTGCTTATTATCTATATTACAATATTAAATATATTAAGTATAAATATCGAAGTCGGAACTAGGGTTGAACAAAAATTCGATTCGAATCCGAATCCGAATCCACCTCGGCTCCACTCCGAGTCCGACGAAACAAAGTTGGAGATGGATTTTTAGTTTTTCAGTCAGAGTCCAATGTGTCATTAGACCAACTCCGACTCCAAATTTTCCCTCCGAATCCAACTTCGACTCCGAATCCGATATTGTACATATGTTATAAAAATATATACTTATTTATATATATTATAACTTATATAGTTAAATTCAATAATATTCTAGTATGAACTAATTATTATAAAATAATATACTTATGCTATAATATTAGTAGACTAATAATAATTTAGTATATGTAAGCTTCATAGTATTAGTACTATACATAATCAAGAATAAAAATAAGTTAGATATTAGTATTGAAATAAACAGAGTATAATAAGCTAATAAAACATAATACTAATTTACTAAAATATAATAATATGTAATTAGATACTAGAAAGTCTAGTATATAATTAAAATAGAAATAAGTTAGACATTAGTATAATAACATGTAATATTAATGTATAATAATATGTAATTAGACACTATGGTATAAGTCTTGTATTGAAATAAATTAGACACTAGTATAGAAATAACTACTAGTCTAATATAATACGTTACTAACACATAACACTAATTTACTAAAATATAATAACAAGTAATTAGACACTAGAAATAAGTCTAGTGTAGAAATAAGTTATAAATAAATTAAAAATTAGTATAATATAATAATATGTAATACTATAATATAATAATATGTAATTGGATACTATAGTATAAGTCTAGTATAGAAATAAGTCTAATACAATAAGTTAATAGCACATAATACTATAGTATAATAACATGTAATTAGACACTAGAAATAATAGGTAATATTATAGTATGATAACATGTAATTATTTATTATAATATAAGTTTCGTATAAAAACAAATTAGATATTAATATACATGTAAATCAACAGTAAATGATTTAGTTTTGGTTTTTAATCATTGGAAAAACTAAAATTTTAAAGCTGACAATTTTTTTTTAAAAGGGGCTAAATATAAAACTAAAAAAAAGTCTCAAAAAATTCCAAATCCGACTCCACTTCAACAAGTCGAAGTTGGAGTCGGAGTTCAAATTTGAACTCCAACAAAGTCAAAGTCGGAGGCAGATTTAGGAGAATCCAATTCCGATTATGTCTGTGCTCACCCCTAGTCGAAGCCAATCGATTTTGACTCAGACCAAAATTTTCGGAGCAACTCCGACTCTAAACTCTGAATTTTTTTGAGCCCGTCGGAGTCGGAGTCAAAGCGAGAGTCGGTCGAAGTCAAAGTCATCGGAAATTTTGCACAACCCAATATAAAGCTCATTGATACATCGATGAATGCATGAACGAGTTTCAAGGCTCTACTAAGCAACAAGTCTGTTCTGAGCAACAAGCCTCTCTTGTGCAACAAGGCTCTCCCAAGCAACAATGGTTGACCTGGAGAACTAGCTAGGGGGTCACTCTCAAGCACCTCTTGGGCCCTAAAGCACTCACTCGAACTTTCCAGATCTTCATTATCACCAAGACAAGGCTGCCCTCAAGCCTTACCTAGGCACCTCGAGCCCTCACACTCCAGCAAAAGAAGAGAGAAGGGAAAATTCCAATAATGAGTCATTTTAAAGCCACACTTGACACTACAAAAATCGAAATCTCACCAAACATTAGGCCATTTGGCTTAGATTTGTAGGTCTTAAACTCTTGGTTTGGATTATTTACCCTAATCAGTTTGGTTTTTGGTGAAAACTTCTCTGAACAACTGACTTTAAAGTCAGGCACTTGGGACCATGCAAAACAAGCAAACCAAGATTAACACACGTGCATGCAACCAATGTTAACACTTGCACCTCAATAAAGTACTTGAGAAAACTTCCTGCTACCTCAACATAGTAGCCGAGCAAAGCTCCTGCTACGCTAACAAAGCAATCAATTCTCCTATTGCCTCAGCCAAGTGACAACCTACCTGCTGCCTCAACAAAAAGAGCTAGCGCACATGTGACTGGGATTAACTCCATCGCCATAGCTACTGCTAACGGGTTACCTTAGAGAACGGGCATTTGAGTTCCATAACTGCTTTGTGTGGGTTACGTTTGGAAGAACGAGTTGACAGGCTTGACAACTGCTTAAGATGGGTCCAGAGGTCGACGAGCTTCACATCCACTTAGTGCAGGGTGACAACAAACAAACTCTAACTTTAACACAAATAAAACAACACCAACATGAAATCGCCTAAAGAGAGAAAGAAATCCACTAGCGCCAATGAAAGCAATAATGATTTTTTAATATGGAAAACACATTTTTCACTTTCTTCGCTAGTGATTAGTAGTCCTACGCTCTTACAAACAACTTTCTAGAGTCTCTTACAAGGAATTTTACAAGTCTCCTTGAAGTTCGCCCTCAGAGATCCTCATTCAATCGCACATCAACAAAAAAAGGGATAATCTCCAGAGTTTATTTTCCTGCAATTCTATGTTGGAAATCTTCATTGCATCGCACAGACAATAGACAATCAAAGGCAAGTGCTCAGAATTTTCTCTATCACTATTGACTTATATTGAAGGTTCTCAAGGCCTTCTAGTTGGATAAGTCAATCTTAAGAATCACATACATATGTTGGATATGAAATGAACTAGGGTGCAACCCACTAGAAGGCCATTGCCAAGAATAAAAGGAAGATATAAAGTTGATTGATGAAACTGATATAAAGCAAGTACGACCGAGCTACTCCAAATAAGGAAGGAAACTTCTATAAAAGGAAAAGACCACTACGAACGTGGGAATGAGATAACTCTAAAAGGAAAGGCTTATCTACCATCTCGGGGGACCCTTGCTCTAGAAGGTAGGCATCTTCTTCAACTTCCTCGAAACTCTATTTCCTTCATTGTATTGAGAGCTATGTGAGGCCATGAAAAACTGTAAAATCATCCAATATAGTAGATTTTGCCCCCCAAATGACTTGTGAATATAAGCATTTATGCAACCACGTAAATCTACGTCTTTCTTTATTTAAAATTTTTATGTTTTATTTACATTATGTTTCATGTGGATGAATATCTTAGCACTGTATCAACCTTCATACCATCATCATAGGCCATTCAACCGTATTGTTGGGCTTCGACTCGGTTGAAAAAATGCATCAACAAATAGTACCACAATAACATAGTAACTAGATCATACCATAATAGAATGACGATATATAAGATGTTATGTAATATATAATACATAACATGATTATATTTGCTCTCATCTCTTTATTTTTGGTAAAATATTGTCATTGTAGAATAGAGTTTTAGAACTTGATTGTAAAGCGTTTATGTATATGAATGAAAGGACTTAAATCTTACTCTCTCTTTTTTTTTTTTAATTTACTTTTCACATAATAAAGAATTTAATTTAATATACTAAATAATTCCTCCAACCTTGGAGAAATCTTATCAAGCTTGTATTTATAAAGATTGCGTGTTAAATATACAGATCGATCATCATGCAAACTCGTTATGGATATAGTCGATCGTAGTATGACTTATGAAAGCATGTGAACCCATGTGGATTGAGTACAATTCACAGCTGTACGTAGCAGCGATTGATCTCCATGTTCACACAGTACTACAGATTTTTCAAAAGTCAAGCTGATATTCACAACCCATATATCATGTTCACACTCTATTTGAAAATCTATACCATCTCTATCTATATAATATATCTGATCATTAAAATTGATAATAAAATGGAAAAATATATTTAGAAGTCGGCAGCAAATTAAGCAGCTGATGTTGACTTTTTGGTATTGAGAGAAAAGGGGAGACGAAAAGAAGAAAAAAGGACCTTTACTATAGTCTATAGGCAAGTCGGATCTATTGTCCCCAAATTAGTCAAAGCTTGAGGGGTCACTTGCTAATTGAAATATATAGAACTACCACTTATACACAATTATTATTATTATTATTATTATTATTATTATTAAAAATATATATTTTAAGTACTTTTAATTCTTCTTTTTTTTTTTTTTTTAATGCTAGGGGTATTAAAACTTTGTATTAATCGTAACCCATCATTGTTCTACTAATTGTCATGACTTGTCAACCTATGACTAAGAGGGATTTGATTTATTCTTTTTTTTTTTTGAAAAGGATATCCTTCATTTCATAGGTTAATAGATACACAACTTGTCGAGAGCAATGATAGGAAGGACCACATCTGGTCCCTCCTCCATCCAGACTAATTCACTCTCTAGAGATAAACCAAGCTTTGCCAAAACATGGGCAGCTTGGTTGCCAACCCTACGGATAAAAGAAAGTTTCCAGTTTTGGTGTGTCTCCATTATCAGCCTTATGTCTTCAATGATCTGACCTGGCCAAGACATATCTGAGCTATTTGAATTGATTGCATCCACTACATTCTTTGCATCACTTTCAAATTCAACTAGTTCAAAACCCAGTTCCTGGCATAAAGAGACAGCCCTAAAAAGGGCATAGCATTCAGCTAAGTATGCAGAGGGAACAAAAGACCTGGGAGCCGCAAGGGTCACTTGAGCATCTCCTGAGGAATCTCTAATGACTATACCAATGCCCATATGCTGCCGTGTCTTGTCAAAACCAGCATCTAGATTTACTTTCAAGCATCCTGGAGGGGGAGCCCTCCATGTTCTTCTGGGATCTATTGGAGCCATTTCGGCCAGAGACTCAGCCCCCATGCTTGGAGCTGGTCTAGCCTCTTTGAATAACTCTACATCAGCAGCTGCTGACTTGAGCACATTAGAAGGGCTGGCAAACTGATTTTCAAAAATAAGTTGGTTCCTGCGAGACCAAAGTCTATAGCAGATAACAGTGATCAATTCCAAACTCTACATCATTTAATTACGATATTTGTATATTATTGCTTTCCTGCTGGCAAAAAAAAAAAAACTCATTTTCTGTAACGGTCAAAATAAGATAATTTTGTTTAAATAAAGAGTAGTCTTATATGTACTTTTATTTTTACTTATATTTTTACTTATAAGATTCATTCTATTAGTTTTTTTTTTTAATTTAAATTTTGAATTCATTTTATGAATTTCACCTTATTAAGAACTAACATGTAGATAAGTAAGTTTTTTGTAAATTGTTCTTAACTACATTTATCATTTTACTTAAATAAAAAGAAATACATAAAGAATATTAGACAGTGTTTTAATTATAAACACCCAAAACAAGTAGATACATCTAGCTAGCTCACGTCCAAGATTTAGTACCTTATGTACATGACTCCTCATGCTTGATGATAGCATGACATATCTGACAATTTGGAGCTTATTGTTGTTATGTTTACATAGAGCAGGAACAAATATATTGAGGGATTGTTTGAAAACAAAATTGTTATTAAATATTTTCAGACTACTTTATTACTATTTATAAACTATTCTCGTCACTATTCAGAGATCATCTGAGATACTTAATACGTTTGGATCTCAAGATCGTCTCAACTCATCTCAAACTAATCATTGATGAGACTTACTATTTTTTAACTTCTCATAAAAAGTTAAATACATCTTAACATACTTCATACATTCAAATATATATCTCAACCTATTTACATTTAAATACATCTTAATAGGATTCACAAAACACTACTTTTCAAATATCAATTTAGATAATTTGACATTACCTTAGCATCCAAACACATGCGCCTAATACTGCAATGCCTAATCAACAATACTATCTCTAGTAAGAGCATTCACATCCCATTTCCCATAAAATTTCTTAAATTTTAACTAAAATACATAATTTTCTAAATTTTATCCCATATTTTAACTATCTTCAAAAAAGCTCTTGCATCTCACTCCCTATCTTTTCCTTATCCAATTAAAATAACTTTTTTCTATTCATACTTTATTACTTTTTTCTCTCACTGCTATTTCCATTCTTAATTATTACATTTTTTGTCTTTTTCCTCTTCTTTTAAAAAATCAAATTTTTTGTCTTTTCTACAACAGTAATTTTTTTTGTCTTCTTTACAAAGGTAACATTTTTTATCTTCTCTCTAACCGTAACATTGTTTCGTCCTATTGTAATAGTTATTTTTTATTTTTTAATTTTAATTTTTATAAATAGGCATTTTGGTTACAATCACATTCTCCTGAACCTAACCTCTATTTCATCTTGCAAATTTTCAATTTTCGACTTTTTCTCCTACTCACTTCATCAAATGGCTCATTTGTTCTTCTGCAAGTTGTTGCTTAACTTATTCTTTGAAGATGAGTTGGAGGTTTTTCTTACTGATGATGATAGATCAATATCCCAGCGTGGTCGCAATCGACAGCGTCGTAAGTATATTCGGCGTGATCATATTCAAGGGCATGAACAGTTATTTCATGACTATTTTGCAGAACCACCAGTATATCCCTCAAATCTTTTTCGAAGGAGATTTCGTATGAGTCGTTCGCTATTTCTTCGTATTCTTAATGAGGTTAAGGCTTATGAGCCCTACTTCATCCAAAAACAAGATAATTTCGGAAGACTTGATTTATCTTCTATGTAAAAGATAACTGCTGCCATTAGAGAGATATGGTACTACCTTGCTAATGACATTTATCCAAAGTAATCAATTTTTGTCAATACAATTCCATCTCCATAAGGGAATAAGAAGAAACATTTTGCAGTAGTACAAGAATCAGCACAGAAGGATGTAGAGCGCGCATTTGGGGTCCTTCAACAACGATTTGCTATCATTCGTGGACCTTCACAAATGTTTAAGATCAAAGATCTTACATATATAATGAAAGTATGTGTTATTCTACATAACATGATCATCGAAGACGAGCGTGATGATAATCTGGTCCCGAACATTGAGTATGATCAACTTGATGATGAATTTCTAGAACTGTTGCACAATTGTACAACCGAGCTTATGGATTTCATCCAGCGTCATCATCAAATTAGAGACATGTCGGCACATCATCAGCTTCTAGCAGATCTTATTGAACATCAATGGCAATTCTATTCACAACAGTAGACTATCAACATAATATTTGTATTTTCTTTATATTAGTAGTGACTATATTTTAGTTTATCAAATTCCCATTCCCTAGACATGTTCTATCTACAGAAGATGGAAAATATGATTCCGTAATATCAAGGGGTAATCTGTAATAGCTTCTATAATTGTAATGGTCAATTTTCTGTTTTCAAAATATTCATGCACACAATCCAATGGCTACATCTTTAACCTTCTAGAATAAATGTTTAACCGCATCTAAGAAAAATTAAATTGACAGAGTATCAATAACATCCAACCTTCTAACATAAATCTAGAACTGTTCGTCTTAAAAAATTTAAACTGTCTCAGTATCAATATCATCCAACCTCAGTAGAAATTATAAATAGTACACTCATCCATACAACAATTGTTAGAAACAGAAAATAAAAAAAATAAACTATTTCTTTTTTCCAAATTACAACAAATCGTCTGCAACATTGCTGGAAATATATATGTCAATGGTCTTGTAAATCGATCTCTAAAAAAGTATACACACACAAAATTCGATACAAATGTTAGATACGTAATAACAAAGTTTGGGGTATTTTGTAGGCGGCTTAAGAACCGAGTGGTAACATGCTGAAAATTTGGCACCTTCCAATAGCTGTAAAACATGTTGCCACAACTTATTGACAATCCAGATTACCATGCCATGGAAGAGCTAACCAAATTTCCTGTGTCACCAATTTGGATTTGTCATCATCACAGCCAAGCGAGGTAATCCAACAAAGGTTATGTGAGGCACATTACTTTTCGATCACAAGTCTTATACCCCAGTTGCATGCATTTAGGTGAGGCACATTACTTCTCTATTATAGCAAAATTAGCAACATATCACAAAATGACTGCGAAACCTTAATCCTGGTTGCCTTTTGTAAAAAAGTCACAGAATGTTTGATGGCCATCCGGGTTAGGATTACCTCGCCATATGGATCAGGTCTCACTAACACTTGTGAATTAACCCCCCAAGTATACAAATTGTTACGTGTTGTTTAAATGCTATGTTTTGTTTCAATGCCTTGGGTTGGTCTGTGAAAACCCATTTCCTGGTATAAAGTTATAAACAATTAACCATTAGTATTGAAATAACAAATGAGACTTGACACAACACATAAGCAATGACACAACACATAACACATCATTGAGACATAGCACAAGGGCATTGAAATACAACACAACATTGAAACAGAAAATAGTAATGGGTCTGCACAGACCAACCGAAAGTATTGACACAACACATAACATTAAAACACAACACAACATTGAAACAGAAAATAGCAATGGGTCTGCACAGACCAACCCAAAGCATTGATACAATACATAGCATTGAAACACAACACAACATTGAAACATAAAATAGCAATGGGTCTGCATAGACCAACCCAAGCATTGACACAACACATAGCATTAAAATACAACACATCATTGAGACAGAACATAGCAATGGGTCTGCCCAGACAAACTCAAAGCATTGGCACAACATATTGCATTGAAACACAGCACATCACTAAGACAGAACATAGAAATGGATATGCACAGATCAACCCAAAGCAATGACACAACACATAGCATTCAAAAAACAATTCGTCCTCTTGACAAAGTACAAGGGCATTGAAACATAACACATATTTGAAACAGAACATAACAATGGGTCTGCACAGATCAACCTGAGGGTGTAAAGACCAGTCTTGGCATCAATCGAAACATCACATAACAATCAAACCAAACAGAACATGAATAATCTCAGTGGACATAGCAGTAATACCCATTTCCAACAAGAAAAATGAACAAATCGAACCCATATATGTAGCCTGTGAGAAATCTAGGATTTTTTTTTTTAAAACCCTAGATCTCAAAACCCAGCCATGGAGGAACCGTATAGGAGGTCAAATAGGGTAAAACACCTCGATGCAGACAACCATGTAGGATCCCAAATGGAGGAGAGTTCTCTATGGAGAAAACCGAACAGTCGTGACTACACAATGGACATGGAGGAACCCATGAGATTAGGAAAACCGAATGATAGGGAAGAGATTGGACTTACAATGATGAGAGGATGGAGATGAAGTCGTCGATGGTGGCTGCGGTGCGAGGGAGGGGCCAAAACCACGAACGCAGCCAACAGTCGAAGGAAGGGGACGCGGGAGGGAACCCAGTAACCAACCAACGATTTGGGTTTGGGGAGGAACAGTCGATACCCATATTTGGGGATTAACTGTAGCGTCCCCATCCATTCACCACAACATGGGGAATGGAATGGGGAGGGACTTGGGCAAAATCTCTAATTTTTTTCCAAAATTTGGAGATTTTGGGGATATAAAGAACGGGTTGTGAGTGCTCTAAGCTATCATCATCCGTAGCGGTGCGTATAGAATCAACTAAAAGAAAGAGATCCAATTATAAGGATTAGAGATGTCTATTTGGGGAGGACTAGACATGAACACCTCCAACCATTTTTAGCAGCAAATGTCCAACCATATTAGAGGCAAAGTGCCCATATATATTTGGAGTGTACGCAAAACCTTTGTTAGAGTCAACAGAGAGAGAATGACCAAATATGCATGCGAAAGGCAAAAATGCATGCCTCAAAACAATAACACTTCTACACTCAAGGCCCAGCCATTTGAATATATGAGAGAAGAAAGAGTCGAAGAACCATAAAGACAACTCTTAGCCGAAAGTAAAGTTGTCTTCTTACAAAAGATGTCAATATTTCTATTAACCTAGCCGAATAAAATGACCACCAGACTTGAACCAAACAGTCCTTGATCAAATCATTATCATCTCACCTGTTGTATATCTAACGCAAGCTAAGGGAGATGACCCATTAATATATAGAAATTAACATATCCGAATAAGCATAAGCAAAAATAGAAGCAATTAATCTTATCGACAATTCAACTATCCAGCAACCTGTTTTGGGAAAAAATATGTACAATTCATAAAAAAAAGGTATGGAAAGTATGAAGTATTTATAGCTTCTTGGAAAACTAATTACATCACATATAGAACAATATAATAAAGAATACATATAATGTAGCATGCATATACTAGACATTTGAGAGGTGCTACTAGCTAGGTAAGATACCAGTTTTACACCCGCAAAAGAGGAGCTGACACGTATGAGTTGCATCAAAGTAAACAAAACGCTCACATGGTGAATCACGTTCCCTATTTTCTTTTCTAATTATCCAACCCAATTTCTTTCCCCCTCTCTCTCTCTGCTACCCCCACCCCTCTCTCTCTCTCTCTCTCTCTCTCTCTCTCTCCCCTTTGAAATACTCTCTCCTATGAAACCCCCTCTCCTTCTCTCTCCTCCAATTGTTGCCCCCTCAACCGGATTGAGATCTTCAGAGCCCTTGAGATCGCCGAGAGACTCTGTGGCCATCGCCAATAGCTTCACTTAACCGTTCGCTTGTGAATATTTGTTTAGCTCTCTTTGAGGTTAAAACTCAGCCTTTTTACTCTGACTTTTTAGCCTTTTAATTTTTGTTTGGCTACTGAGAAAATGTGAAAAATTCATGAGTCTTTTATTACAATTCTATATGGTTTAAACTCGAGGAAAAGAAAGATTAATTGAGTTTTCATTTTGCCTCCCCTTATTTTAGCCTCAGCTGAATAAATGCCCTTATTTGCCCAAAAAACTATGATAAAGTTCATTAGTGCGTGGGTGCCGTATATATTCTTCAATTAAAGTTTCTCATCAACCCAATGGAACATCGTTGGTTTTGAATCTTTCTTAGTTCATATGTTGCATATAACAAATTCAGCAACAAAGTCGATTTTCAGTCTTTCTTAGTTTATATAGTATGATTTTGTTCTCTGCCAGTTTTGTATGTGGGGCTACAGTATTGAATTATTTTATTTTTTTATTTTTTCAATTTCATGTGTTACTGAATCAACTGATTTTTTATTTTTATTTTTGCTTGATTGAACCAAGCGACTTGTGTTGCGGAGATGAGACGATAGGAAAAGGGAAGAGGAGATAGGAAGAAGGGAAGTTGAGACGGGATGATGGGACAAAGGGACCGGAGAAAGGGAAAATTAACCCGACATACGACCCAATACGAACCTGATCAAAATTTGATTTCACATGACTACTTGAACCCGACATACGACATTTTAGAACTAACAATTCTTTTAATTACAATTTACAAACTCGACACCAACTTAATAAATTAAGGTTAGAGGTCTCATGATCCCTTTAACTAAACGAGTTGATTTAAATATATTACATGAATTCAACTTAACATAACAACATGAATTCATGTTAATCTTAATTTTATGATCATTCTTTTATCATCTCTTGTTATTATATTAATTATTAAAAATATATTTATTTTTTTCACTTATTTACCAAGCATTTGATGTGTCCTTAATAAGTAACAAAAGAATGATGCTTATAAGGATGATGAACAGTATTTAATATATATATATATTTCTTTTGATAGTAAATAAAAAGTAATAGATTGAAAGGTCAAAGTGTTGAATAAGTCCTTTTCTCCTTGATAAAAGTTTTTTTTTTTTTTTTTTAAATACGATTGGAGTCATATTACTTTGCAAGTTGGTGTACTGCAAAATGCATCATCTACGTTATTGATATGGGATGATTTAATTCGCAAGAGTTAAATAAATAATTTTTTTATTATATGCCACACCGAATTTGCAAATCGGGTTTTCAATTCGTTGTACTTGTGATCCTATTAATGAACCATGTTAGACAATAGATAAGCCAAGATTCAGACTCCTCCGAATCAAGTCCAGGATTTATTTCACACACCAGCAGCAGCCCAAAGTTTATCTGATATAACAACCCCATCTTCTATCCCTCCTGATATATAGGAACCATAACAGTTTTGATTAAATCTGTATTGTACATATCCACTTGTAATTCTAACTTAACTTATCTCATTCAATGTAAATCTATATATATATATATATATATATATATATATTCATTCAAATCTTTTCAAACCACACGACATGGGTGCCATTGGGTACAATGTGTTAAAGCCCAAGTTTTATTTCCTCATAATGGAATAAAGCCTGTAGGCCGAGACCATTTCCATATGGGCTGGAAAGAGGAGAGAGAGGAACGGATGTGGCCCCTTTTCCTATCTTAATTCCAAGTTTGGAATCTACTGTTTCATGTATACTAGACCAATTAGATTAGAATTTTGTACCCTGCGTTCCATAATTAAAAATACAAAAATTTTATATACAGTCATTTTTGTATATTTTTTTATACATTTCATTAATATGATTGGCTACGTATTAAAAAAAATTTATGTAGTCAATCACATTACTTAAGTGTATAATGAGTATACAAAAGTGACTGTATATAACAAAATTCTTAAAAATATTGAATATATGATATAAACTTAACAGAATACAAAATATTTTTTTGCGACCGATTGAAATGTTTAAACTCAAAAGACTCCAAGTTCACTAAGATAAAGGTCTTCATTCCTTTTAAACAATTAAACGTTTTTTTTTTCTCGAGATCTAAACAAAACTTAAGCTTTTGGAATATAGATTATGACTCACAATTTGGTGGCAATTAAATTATGGAGAATTGCTTCTCTTACGCAAGTTTCTATAAAAATGGAAGTTACACGTACGTTACTTGGCAATGACAATTAATGGGAATCCTGGTTCAATATATAACGAATTAACTCAAAACATTCAACTTAATTAGAATAAAACTGACTAACACATCCATGTGTAAATCACTTTTGTAGAATTACTCCTATGTAGACCAAGTAATATCTTTCATAATAGACCCTTTAATCTCTAAATAATTGGCATGTTTTTTGCAGCGCCTTATTCTCGCTGTAAAAAGGGCAAAAATTGTGGCAAAATGACTTGAGTCACAATTTTTCCATCGCAACCTAAATGTCGCAAAATATGCTTGACATATACTCTATTTCTTGCTGAAATGGAACCGTTGCATAAAGGTCATTGCTGTCGCTATTGCCTTCCATTGAAACCATTTGTGCGTCGCAAAACCTACGATCATCTGTTCGTCAGAACAAATTATCTTCATCTCGACAATTCGAGATCCTCCAATCAAGTTTGATGCAGTGTTATCGGTTGCTGGAGAAAATGAAGTCTGCGATGCAAAAGGCCATTTACAATGTTTCCCCAAATCGTAGATTCACCATTCCTAGATATGAATTATTAGGTTTTTTCGTGGCAATGGGGGTGAATTTACCAGCATTTTTATTTTCCCCCATGATGATTGTTGTTGCATGCATATATAAAATTTGGATCTTGTAAATTTATCTGGGGCAACCGATAATTTAGGCATGCAATTGTAGGTCCAATATTTGAGAGTGTGCACTCTCAAATGGACCTAAAATTTCCTGCATTCATCTATGGAAATTGGATCTCCCAACTGAGATTGTGCATGCATATTGATGCTTGATCATGATTTGCGCCGGATGGATTACAAATCAATTAATTGGCACCATAAACATTCAAGTTTTGACACTTTCATGAGGAACTAATTTCTCTATTTGTCCGAGTTTTGAAAATCAAATGGGTTTGCACATGATGGGGTTTTCACACACATATATATCCTGATCAATTTGGTCATCATTTGATTTTATATTGCTGCATCTGTTGTTTGCACATGATAGAGCTTTCACATTGTATATATGAAAGTGTGCATATAACATTATTCCACTAAATTGCTTGCAAAACCATTAGACAACCAATGATAGAAAAGAACCTTAAGCAATTGAAGACTTGAAATGATGCTATATATAAACTGTCTGCAGTATGTCATTCATCTCATCTAGAAATTGCTCTTTAAAATTGCATAGGTTATAACTTCGTTTAACAGACATCCCACAATGCATCCATACTTGTTATTTCAACATGCCAGCAGTCCTACTATCTCTACATATACATGTACATACTCTACATAGGAATTTTTACACTGAAAAGTTGTTTGAGATATCGGCTAGCACATCCAAAAAAAGTCATTGTCCTTGGAAGATGAATTGACCTGTTGCAATACACAACAATGTCACAAAATTAGACCACAACATGCATTCCTTCATAACCACCAACCTAGAATAAGTTATTAAAATCCGTATATCATTAGAAATATTGAATGTTAAATCATGCATCATGCAGTACTTGCAATGGCAAAATAAGTACAAAAATGTGTCATTTATCTTTCAGCTCAAAATAGGCTACAAAAATCCCTCCATCACCTTAAATTTATGTTCATTTTTCCTTCATTTAAACTTTATGGTTCAAATGTGATATATTTGTGGTTCAGATGTCAATGTTGAAGTTGATGGTTTATATACAAGCTCAAAAAGCTAGGCGATTTCCTAATCGATATTATGATGACATTTGAAGTTGATGGTTTTTGTGTACTTTACGTTGACAATGCCGTGAACAACCTCTTGAATTCCCACCTAGCCTAGAATTCCAATTAGTTCCATGTGTGCCCCTTAGCTCGACAAACCTGTGTTTGGAAAAGTGAAGTTCTTTTAAACTTTGGTTTTATACAATTTGTGAAAGGATATTTTTATTTAACTTAGTCACTAGAGCACTATAACAATTGTTCTATGAGGAAACACTGTTCTTTTACACTTTGGTTTTATACAATTTGTGAAAAGATATATTTATTTAACTCAGTCACTAGAGCACTATAACAATTATTCTATGAGAAAACACTTGTCTACAAATAACATCATTAAAGCAGAAAAATCTTTTCACAGTGCAATAGGTTATAATTTAAATTGGAAGCTGGCCAAATTAGTTGGAACCTATATTTTTTAATAGCATGCAGTCAATATTTGGATTATAATTTAAAACATGCAGTAGGTCAACCATGCTTTGTTCTGAAACTCCCAACAACACTATTTAACACAGTCTACAACATGTTAGGTGTAAATATAGTATCAATTATTTTACCATCTCTCTATTACTCTTACTAATGTATATGCAACCTAATAAAGGTGGGACACTTGGTGATAAACAGCGACACTTATTTGATATGTAGTGGAGAGGACATGTGCTGGACACGTGAGCAATCTTTGGCTTATCTGTTATGATGAATGAGAGCCGCTAGATCAAAGAGACGTGCTGCAATCTATTGGGCATGTATATATATGCTTTTTAGCCGTGTTAAGGTTTGGTGTGTGTGGTTTTACATTTGGGCATTTCCCTCTGCCGTCTTCGAGAGCTCTGTACAGAAAGAGAGATAAGCTAGGGTTTACTGAGGGAGAAATGAAAGCTCTATTGTGGCTTGTATTTGGCTTGGTATTAGCTTGATCTTGTATAAGATACATTGGCTTTTGAAGATTACTCAATAAAGAATGATCTCTGAGGCTGTTCCTGCCGTGGATATAGGTCATTAGGCCCGAACCACATAATCTCTATTTGTATTCCTTATTCTTTATTCTTTTATTGTTTCTTGTTGATTTTATGCTTTGTTCTTGCTGTTCTTGATATTTTATCTCCAATACTTGTGATTCTTGAGTTGGATTTCGAGGTATTGAGTCCTTCAGGCTATAAGGGACTTTGGTTGTGTTTCTCACAATTGGTATCAGAGCCAGGTTCAATGGGGACCACAAAATTTTATGTTGAGAAATTTACAGGGCTAAATGACTTTAGATTATGGAGAATAAAGATGAGAGCTCTATTAGTTCAACAGGGCTTACAAGATGTTCTCACCTGTGAAAAAAAGGGGCTCTTCCTCGAAAGAGGAATGAAAGGGGAAAGTCTAGAAGGACATTCTCCAAAAGGCCCACAGTGTTTTTATTTTGTCTTTAGGAGATAAAGTGTTGAGGGAAGTAGCGAGTGAGGAAACTGCCGCTGGTATTTGGCTAAAACTAGAACACCTCTATAGGACAAAATCCCTAGCTAACAGACTTTGCAAGAAAACTAGGTTATATACTCTTAAGATGACTCCTGGAACCTCAATAGGGGAACATCTGGATACTTTTAACAAAATCATATTAGACCTAGCTAATATAGATATTAAGGTGGAGGATGAGGATCAAACAATCCTCTTGCTGAGTTCTTTGAACTCATCATCCTAGAACTTTAAGGAGACCATGATGTATGGTAGAGATACTTTATCCCTAGATGAAGTACAATATGTGCTTCATGCTAGGGAATTACAAAATCAAGACGATACCAAAGGAGAACATGGTGAGGGCCTGCCTGTTAGGGGAAGACCAGAAAAGAGAGGTAAGAAAAATAAATTAGATGTTAAGAAAGGAAGGTCTAAGTCTAAAAAAGGAAAACAGTTAAAGTGTTTTCTATGTCACAAAGAAGGGCATTTCAAGGGAGATTGTCCTGACAGAAAAACTCAGGTAGGAAACAAAAACAAAGAGGATGGAGATGTGGCAGTGGTGTTAGATGGGTATGAAAGTGCCGAGGTACTGAATGTATCTGAGGTAGGGTCTGGGAAATAGTGGATTTTAGATTCTGGCTGCTCTTTTCACATGTGTCCCAATAGGGACTGGTTTGAAACCTTTTCTGAATTAGATAGTGGACATGTAATTCTAGGGAATAATAAATCTTTTAAAATCATGGGAATTTGGTATATAAGACTAAAATTACATAATGGGATGGAGAGACTTTTGAGGGAGGTCAGATTTATACCTGACTTAAAAGGAAATTTGATTTCTCTTGGTACACTTAATAATTCAGGTTATTCTTTTAAGTCTGAAGCAAGGGTCCCTAAAGTTACTAAAGGTTCTCTCACAATTATGAAAGGGTAATTAAAAATGGCCTTTATACTCTAGTTGGAAAAACCACTGTGGAGGAAGCATCACCTGTACATAATGCTATTGAGAATAAATCTGTGCTTTGGCACTGGAGATTAGGGCATGTTAGTCAAAAAGGACTTTTCAAATTACACAAACAAGGCCTGTTGACTGATGCTGGCCTGTATAACTTACCTTTTTGTGAAGATTGTGTCTATGGAAAGGCTAAAAGGATTAGTTTTAAAAGGGCAACTCATATGACTACTCAGACCCTTAATTATGTACATTCTAACCTTTGGGGACCTTCTAGAGTAGCTTCTCATGGTGGAGGGAACTATTTCCTCTCCATCATTGATGACTACTCTAGGAAGGTATGGATTTACATTCTTAAACATAAGAGTGACACGTTTGAACATTTTAAAAAATGGAAATCTTTAGTAGAAAATCAGGTAGGCGGAAAACTAAAAACCATAAGAATTGATAATGGGCTAGAGTTTCTATCAATTGAATTTAACATTTTCTATCAAAAGGAGGGGATTCTAAGGCACAAAACTATGAGAGAAACTCCACAACAGAATGGTCTAGCAGAAAGAATGAATAGGACTATTCTAGAGAGGGTGAGATGTATGTTGTCTAATGGTGGGTTACCTAAAACTTTCTGGGCTGAATCTGCTGCCACAGCAATTCACTTAATTAATAGGTGGCCATCTTTTGCCATAAGTTTTAAAACACCACAAGAAATGTAGACTGGAAAACCACCTAGCTATGATTACCTTAGAATTTTTGGATGTACAGCTTATGCACACTCAAAAACTAATAAGTTAGACCCTAGGGCACTTAAGTGTATTTTTGTGGGATACCTTGAGGGAGTTAAGGGGTATAAACTATGGTTAGATGAACCTGTCAGACATAAATGTATTATTAGCAGGGATGTGATCTTTAATAAATCTCAAATGGCTCGGGCACATAAGGAAGAGGTACAACAAAGGCCTGGTAACCTTGGGGGAAATGTACATGTAGAGGTGGAGAGGGTAAACACCCCAACAGATCCTAATACTGGGCAAATCAGTAACTCTGAGGACCTAATTTCAGAGGACTTAGATAAACCAGGTTCTGACTTTTACATTTTGGAAAAAAAAAAAAAAGGGATTGTAAAACCACCACTAAGGTATGGTCAAGTTGAGCTTACAACTTTTGCTTTGACTATTGTAGATGAAGTTGTTTACCAAGAACCAAGAATGTATAAAGAGGCTATTGCTAGCAAGGATGCCATTAAGTGGATACTTGCTATGAATGATGAAATGGAGTCTCTTAATAAAAGCAAAACTTGGGATCTAGTTACAAAACCTAATGGGGTTAGACTGGTGGGATCCAAGTGGATTTGTAAAAGAAAAGAAGGCATACCAAGGGTAGAAGGTACTAGGTTCAAGGCAAGGCTAGTGGCTAAAGGTTTCACCCAAAGGGAGGGAATAGATTTTAATGAGATATTCTCTCATGTGGTTAAGCATAGTTCCATTAGATTGCTTCTGTCTTTCAATGCATATCATGATCTGCACTTAGAATAGCTAGATGTAAAAACTGCTTTTTTATATAGAGAATTAGGAGAGATAATTTACATGCAACCCCCTGAGGGGTTTATAAAAGACATTAACTCTAATCAAGTTTGTTTACTTAAAAAATCTTTATATGGTCTAAAACAATCTCTCTGGCAATGGTATAAGAGATTTGATACTCACATGCTTGAAAATGATTTGAAAAGAAGTTGATACGATAATTGTGTTTACTATAAAGATGTTAATGGAATATTAATATATCTTTTATTGTATGTAGATGATATGTTGGTAGCATGTAAAGACTCTGACTTGATCAAACAAGCTAAGTATATGTTGAAATCTGAGTTTGACATGAAAGATCTAGGACCAGCTAGTAGAGTTTTAGGAATGGAGATTATAAAGGATATGTCAGAAAGATATCTGTTTCTATTCCAAAAAAATTATTTTTCTAAAATTCTAAAAAGGTTTGGTATGGACCAAGTTAAACCTGTAAGCACACCTTTGGGTCAACATTTCAAGTTGTCCACTAGTCAGGCCCTAGAAACAGAATCAGAAATAGAATTTATGCAACAAATCCCCTATGCTAGCATGGTGGGAAGTGTGATGTATGCTATGGTCTGTACAAGACCAGATCTTACATTTGTTGTCAGTGTTGTTAGCAGGTTTATGAGTAACCCTGGTAAGGCACACTGGCAAGCCATTAAATGGTTATTAAGATATATTTCTGGAACAATTAATTTGGGCCTGAAATATAGATCAAATGTTAAGGAAGGTTGTGAGTTAGAGGGTTTTGTAAATGCTGATTATGCTAGTAATGTGGATACTAGGAAATCTTTAGCAGGATATGTTTTTACTGCGTATGGGGCTATTAGTTGGAAGTCAAACTTGCAATATGTTGTGGCTTTGTTAACAAAAGAGGCTGAGTAAATAGCTTTGACAAAGGTCATAAAGGAAGCCATATGGTTAAATGGTATATCACATGAATTAGGCATTTTTAAAAGAAATATTATTGTACACTGTGATAACCAGAGTTCAATATATTTGGCTAAAAACCAAGTATACCAAGAACGGACTAAGCATATAGATGTTAGGCTCCATTTTGTAAGGGATGTAATTGAGTCTAGGGAAGTTCGAGTGGAGAAAATTCCAACTGAGGAAAATCCTTCAGATATGATGACTAAATCTCTGCCATTAGCAAAGTTCAGACACTGTCTGAACTTAATTAACATACAGTCTGTTAAAGGTCTCTAATAAAGGGACATTTCAGAAACAACCAAGATGAGATTAGGATAGAAGTGATGAGTATAATATTGTCAAGGTGGAGAATTGTGAATATAGTGTCAATTATTTTACTATCTCTCTATTACTTTTACTAATGTATATGCTGCCTAATAAAGGTGGGACACTTGGTAATAAGCAGCAGCACTTATTTGATATGCAGTGGAGAGGTCATGTGCTGGACACATGAGCAATCTTTGGCTTATCTTTGGCTTTTATGCTTTTTAGCCGTGTTAAGGTTTGGTGTGTGTGGTTTTACATTTGGGCATTTCCTTCTGCCGTCTTCGAGAGCTCTGTACAGAAAGAGAGATAAGCTAGGGTTTACTGAGGGAGAAATGAAAGCTCTATTGTGGCTTGTATTTGGCTCGGTATTAGCTTGATCTTGTATAAGATACATTGGCTTTTGAAGATTACTCAATAAAGAATGATCTCTGAGGCTGTTCCTGCAGTGGATATAGGTCATTAGGCCCGAACCACATAATCTCTATTTGTATTCCTTATTCTTTATTCTTTTATTGTTTCTTGTTGATTTTCTGTTTTGTTCTTGCTGTTCTTGATATTTTATCTCCAATACTTGTGATTCTTGAGTTGAATTTCGAGGTATTGAGTCCTTTAGGCGATAAGGGACTCTGGTTGTGTTTCTCACATTAGGTATAGAAAGTGTATCTTGAAGAAACAAAGAAAACCAGAAAAGCTTTCAATGGTCACTTTGATTCTAATAAAATAATCATCACTGAATGAGTCATATATGACCTGTCAAAGTTGGATAACCACGATTAGGAGATTAAAATAGTAGTATCCCTCCCTCCCTTTTACACTTTATAAAATATCATGTACTACTTTTGAGATGAACACACATGGAAACTATATTGTGACTAGAACTAAAATTATTTTACTAAATTTATAATAAAGCAAGCAACCACATTACCTCTCATGCATCCTTCATCCTTTCCAACAAGAGTAGAATACAACACTGTAAAATGGACAAAAGTATTACTACTAGTACTTCATTCGCCCCACGACAACTTCATCAAAAGGTAATCAAAAGTGTAGGTCAAAATACAAAAGTAGTTACAGTTAGCAAACACAGGATGACTAAAGAATTGCAATTTGAGTCTTTCTCTGAGACTCTAATTCTATCTCCACTTATAACATTCTCATGTTTACACGTGTCTTATAATCTCGCATATGCTCCCTCAAAACCATGAAACCTCTTTCAATCGCTTCAAGCTGATTTTGGTAAAATTCTGTAGTTTTCCTATTTTTTTCATTTTCCTCAACAAGACTTTCATACTCCTCATTGGATACTCCAAATACTTTAGTTGATTTGAGCATAACAAAGTGGCTTAACCCTCTGAAATACCCTAGTCTATGTCTCAAAACCTTCCTAAACATGGTTGTTGCTGCTTCATCTGTGCAAGCCTTTGACTCTTTGGCATTCATCTTTTGAACCATCAAATTCTGTGGAATGAAAAACTCAAGTTAAAATAATACTAGCATGTAGTACAGTTGTTTAAACAAATATATGCTCACATAATTGTCTTTGTAGTTGGCGTGATAAATCTTCCATTTTTGTTTGACTAATGCACATCTTTGTAGAAATCAATCAAATTCTTGTCCTTCTACATGAACATAGCCATACCAATCAGTCTTTTTCACATTATTCTAAATATTGAGCAATTAGCTTTGGCCACAACATCCAGGTTAACTGATTTAATGTCACATACATTTCTTTCCATTAGTACAACAAAAGATGTCCTTCCACTTGTGTAGTTCACCCTTTGTTTATGTCTATTTTCTCTATTTTGGATGGACATTTTCTACAATAAAACAGAAAGTTCTTCAATTTTTTCAATTGTCATCAATTACTAATAAGGAAAGGGTTTAACCTAAAATAGTTATGTTATTTTGGGGAATTATAAAGTAACTTCTCCAAATTGATATTTATAGATTGGTTTTTCCATGTTAATGGTCCTATAGAACTATCAATTTAGTTGAAATTATGTATCTGTTTTAGCTACAACTAATCATTTTACTATTTTCAACAATTAACTTAAATATGGTATGCTTACCTTGAATGATATGCTTACAACTAATCATATTACCTTATGACATATGAATCCTATACTAGCATGCTTTCCTTATGACATATGAATTGTAGCATGCTATTGCATTGGTTGGTATGTTTTTATTTTTCTTTTTATTCTCATTCACAAATTAAATAAAGATAAATTCTACATTTTATCCTTATAACTTGTTATTTTTAACCATATAAGTTTCGTAATGAAAAATAATATTTCTCTTAGAGCAATGAGTGAATGACTAATGCTACAATAAAAATTCTTTTTGTAAGTCTTTTATAACTTTATTTCAAATCATGAAGGAAAATTATTTAATATTAAAAATTAAAATAAATTTTTAATATTTTTAATGAAGTGACAATATCATATTGGTTAGTTGGAAAATTACTATAGAAGTGTCATCCTTGTAAAATAATTATGAGTACCCACAATCTCGTTCGCCCTTTCCAAATTTTGCCTCCATCATTGTGGGCATATCTGGATGTTCTGAAACAAAAAGAGAAAAGAAAGAAAAACCCATCCCAAACCCGATACACACACTGCCTACACGTTACAAAACTTTCTCATAAATATAGTTTAGCCTATCATCAAGAATCGAAGCTTCCACCAAAAATACCTGGCAACCACCATCACCTGAAGCAGTAAAATTCAATTATAATGACGTCATTCCTGATAACTTAACCATTATAGTGGGAGTATGTAGAAATAGGTAGGGTTGTATCATGCAACCTTGGAACAAAGGCCCCCCTTCCACCTCTTTGATGTATGGAGAAGCCCAAGTAGCTTTACTTGCCACCCAAGAAGTTGAGTTCCTTAATGCTGACAAGATCATTATAGAGGGACACTAGAATCGTTCATGCAACCATCATTCAAGTAGAACAAGACCTAGAATGGAAAATCAATTCCATCATTGAAGATTGTTGCTCTCTATTGCAACGTTCTCAACAATGGTTTTCTACTTAGGTCCCTAGAAATGTGAGCATGAAAATACACTAGTTTGATCATAGGGTTGTTACATCACTCTTTGTTGGAGTTCATGGAAATCATACAGAGTGAAAAAAACATATACCTCAAGGTCAGATTTTGTAATTGGTCCACAAGTGACTCTAGTTTACAAGTCTTCAATCGATCCGAGTTTGTCTTCACCAGATAGTTGAGTGTGTTACATAGGAAAACTAGAGACACACTCAAACTACCCTCAACCTAGATGCCTCTTTCACTAGAGAATGTTATTTTGAAAAGATGATATTTTTTACTCTAGTCTAGAGCACCAGAAGAAAGCCATTAATGCCATAAATCCTAGCGTAACACCTTGCCATAATGCCAAGTGTTATATGCTTGGGAATCGAATGGGGAGGGGCATGCCCATATGGCCGCCCCTTTTTCTTCTTACATCTCTCACTCACACATATTGGGTATAGCCTCAGGCTAGTATCTCCTACTTTATTCTTAATCTTATTTATATAATCAAATAGGTCATACAATCACCAAGTACATCTAAAAAAACATGTGTGAGAGTACTATACCAAGTCTCTCATAGAGAAGATCAACATAACGACATCCCTAAAGTGTTTCACATGCCCTAGACTCATTTGATTGCATCTAATCAAGCATATTTGACCCCTCTCGAGTTCAGGAAAAACTTAGAACTAAGCTTGATCACTTTTAAACCATCGTGATATGTTCACAAATTTTGTCACTATGATATTGTAGCGCCAAAGTTTGACATCAACAAACACAATCGAGGATGTGTTGATGGATATCCTTCACTTCACCCTCATGTCACTCAACTTTAGTCTTATTGTTTTCCCAGCAATGCCTTTTTAAATTGTATCAATCATGGAAATATATAACATGTTAGAGTAGCAAACATTAGAATTTTATTACATAGTAAAAGGTCAAGAAGGGCACTCAAAAGTAAGAATAAGACTCACACAATGAAGAAACAGGGATTGCTCTTTCTCAAAGAGTGTATATCCATATCAAACACCATACAAATCTTAGCTCAATCGCCATTTTTGCATCTAACTTGAGTCTCTCTATTTGCCTACCTTCAAAGTGCCAAAGCGGTTCTCAAATCTAGTTAACTATAAGCAACATGGATTGTGGAATGCCCATGCATGGTCCTCTTAATTATGATGGATCTCATATTAACTCCTACTAAGGTGACATATCTTTGTTTCATGCAACTTATATCTTATTGGACAAGAACCAAAGGTGATTGCTCTTATGAGTAAGACAATCTTAGCCTATTGACATATCTTGTGTGTATCCAAGACATGTCATATGATCAAGAAAAAAATATCACATTAGATTAATATCTCAAATGAAAGTTTACATTAATTCATAAACTGAAAGAGAAATGATAATTATAATTTAAGCTGTCTTAAACTCCTAACATTATCCATAAAAGTGTCTTTCACTATGGACTTTTAGAGGAGATTAGCAACCATGTGGCTGGTATGATGATGTTTTAGGATCAATTCCTTATGTGCAGCCATGTCTTTGATGTAGTAGCATCAGATATCAATGTGTTTGATTCTTCTATTATATTCTGGGTCCTTAGCATATGTGAGAGGAACCATGCTATAGCAAAAAATCCTCATGGGATCAGAATTACCCATGCCAATGTCTAGGTGCTAAAGGAACCTCCTCAATCAAACATATTTTCTGATTTGTTGGTGAACATGCTATGTACTTCGCCTCCATGGTGGACAAGGCTATGCAAGGTTGTTTCTTGCTACTCCATGTTATGATACCATTGTTCAGCAAGAAAACATACTTAGTTGTGATTTGCATTCGTCTATGTCATTACACCAATCAAAATCACTATAATCTTTCAGTTGCAAATATGAACTTTTATAGGACAATAAATAGTCTGTTGTCCTTTTGAGATATCTCAAAATCCTCTTAATTGCTTTCGAAGGGGCCAATCAGGGGTTAGATTGAAATCTACTAACAAGCCAATTGCATAGCATATGTCTGGCCGAGAACATATCATTGTGTACAACAAGTTGCCAATAGTGCTAGCAGAGGGAACACGATCTATCTTTTCTATTTCTCTTGGATTCTTAGGACACATTTCTTGGGAATAAGCTTTAGCCTTTGACAATAAGGGTGTCAATGAGTTTACACTCATTTGGAAGCGCTCAAGAAACTTCTTTATGTAAGTCTCTTAAGACAAACATAGAAGTCTATTTGAACAATCTCTATAGATTTTTGCCTTGAAAATGTATTTTGTTTCACCCATGTACTTCATCTCAAAGTTGAGCTATAGTCACTCCTACAACACTCATTCCCTTGTGATTTCCAACCAATAGAATGTCGTCAACGTACAATGACAATAGTCAAAACTCTTCTTGAAAGATTTTACATAGGCACAATGGTCTTCTGTATTCGTAGTAAAATAATTCAAGAGAATGACTTGATAGAATCTGAAATACCATTGTTTAGGTAATACACAAAGTTACATACCCCATACAAGATAATTAATATGCAATGTATCCTAAAAGTACAACTAGCAAAAGGCAATATTCGTAGAGTATTAAGGGTGAAAATATAACTTATGCCAGAATAACTAAAAAATTCCAATGCATTAATGGATATCATATATTCAAACCAAATCTTACCATAGACTTATTACAGCTAAACATAAAAGTCTTCATGGTTAAATCAATCGCTTCATGTGTTCTAGAGCATGAAGGACTAGGGCTATAAACGTCAAGATAATGTTTAGTCTTTTCTTGAGGTCTAGCTCCTCCCCAATGAGTTGGATTTACCGCTCCATCCAATCCGTACTTCTTAAATACAAACACAACTTCAATCATTCTAAGTGGAATAATAGTGGGTCCACAAGGGGTGAGATTTACTTGAAATCTCAGTAAGTTAAACAACCAACTTGCTCAAAGATAAATTATGCATGAATAATAGTAAATATGAAATGCAGAAAAATCAGTGTGTATTTCCCATCCAGATTCCTTAACATTTTCAGAAAAACTGAGACGTATATTTTCATTCAGAGAACATTTTTACTTCAATCGAAAAAAAAACATAATTTCATCATTATTAGAAATTCATATTTAATTGTAACATCATAACATGTGGTATCGTCACAATTCTGTAACGTGTGATCGTAGTACAATTCACATTGAAACTATGTTGTCTGCGCACTCATTCTCAATGGAATGGTAATATAACATAACATCGTAATGTGTACACCCACCAGCTTTAGGTGTTATAACATTTGATTTCGCTTCCATTTTCCTTGAAAAGAACTCATTCGAAGTACGTTGACTGTTTTTCGTCAACTAAGTGGTAACCATTTCATTCTTAAACACTCTAGAGTGGACAAAGAAGTTTCACTAAGATAATTCCTCATCCTAGCATTTGGGGTTGTGACAAAATTATTTTTCATGCTATGTTTAAAAAAATGTATTTCATAATATGTACATATGTAGGAAGCTTTCATGTAAAAATGAAATTTAAATGCAATATGCTAAAAATGGTAAAATATAACATATGATGCAAGTATGCACTTAATGTATCATATAATATGATATTTTTTGCTCAAAATGACAATTATAACATAAATGAGACATTTATCAATAAATCATAAATAATTTATCAATGTGTAAGTTAGAGGCCAACTTACAAACTTCCTAAATTTGAAAATTCATAGCTGATATGAACCCGCGGGAATGGAATCTCTTGAACTCACAATCAATTTGAAAACTTCCCAAGAAAGCCAAAATCAAGTTAATTGATGGAGAATTTAGACCCGATAAGAACTCGTTTCAAGAACCTAGATTATATTAAAATCGAGACCCATTGAAAAACCTGTCTCAAGAACCCATATTACAAGGAGGAACGCCACAAAGGTTGTGATTTACCTTTGATAAGTTCAAACTCGTTCCAAATAGATTGCATCAATTCTTGCATTGTCTCATTGATCTTCTTGGCCCTTGAACTTGTAATTGACCCATCTGGAACTTGCAAAAGATCTTTAAGACTATGCCTACTTTGGTTACCATCAATAGCGGTTGAAATCAAATTCATGCTAAGTTAGGATTTATACTACTATGGATAAGGTTAACAAACAAATGCTTCAAAAATGGGTATTTACAAAAAATATCCCTAAATTTTCCAAAATTGTCATTAAGACCCTAAATTTTCACTACTTGCATACAAGACTCAAATTCAAGTAAACTTCTTGGACCTCATATTTTTTATATTCCAAAACCATCTATATACTTAGAATTGTAAATTTCAAAGTGAAACTAATCCAAACATTCTAAACCTATGGCATGCACTCTAATTGATACTTAAATGTGTTTTCAACTATTGATCTATTTAAATGCATGTTTATACAACTTTATTTAGTCACAAACAATCACTAAAGTCCTTAATGATATGATAAATGTCAATTCTTTGACAAGCAAGTTCATCCCAACACTTAATCATGGCCAAAAACCTTAATCTTCATTAATTCTTCATTAATGAAGCTTGACGTTTCTAGTGTAATTCACAAAGACATACTTTCAAAACTCACCCAAAACATGAATTTTTGTTCTTATCCTAATCAGAAGGTTTCTAAATGCTTAATGATCAAGGCTAGGAGGAATAAATCAAACTTCATGCCTTAATCACAACTTACTTAAAACCCATGCACATTTTGATGATTAGAACAAGATAGAATTTAAAACCTATCATGGCATGCTTCTAATAAAAAAATCAAATATTCCATGATCATTCTAAGACATTAATAAATCATATCAAAATATGCTAAGACATGCCATAGCTAAAATTTCCACTTAAAATAATTTAAACACTTCAAAAATATCCTTAATGAACTCGGTTTTGAATCAAGCATGGTAATATTTTCTAAATTCACCCAAAAATTTCTCTAACAGTTAAAATCACAACTTGACATGTACACTAAGATCTAAGGTAAGAATAATTACAAATTTCGTAGCCCGCTTAAGTTCCTAGATCAAGAACTCACAAGAACTTCAAGAACACTCAAACTCACTTACCTTTCAGTTTATCTCAAAACTAAAGGGGAGGACCGCTCTCTATGCTCTAGGAGGAGTTGGAGATGAGGTGTGGAGGAAATGAGGGGGTGGAGGGGCTTTTTATAGGTGGCTAAGGGGATGGAGACGTTGGCATAAGTCCATGGGGATTCAAGGAGATGGGTGGTGGTGTAAGGGGCTGAATTTTCAGATTGTATTTGATCACACCTTATGTCACTTGTGCAGAACGAAATAGTGCCCTAAATCACCATGATTTCATCACTCCATGTGCTAAACTGAACCTAAGGGTGTTGGTCAAGTCTTGGTGCAGAAGAAAACCAACCAAGGGGCTAACATGTTCAAATTGGTTTTCTTTGAGAAGATTTGTTAATTGTCTTGACTCATTGATACTCACCAAATAATGCTTCCAAGTATAAAAGCATATTTAAAGCAAACGGAGCTTCCAAGGTCATCTCCACAGGGACAACTTTGTCAACACAATCAATCAAACAAAAGGTTCAAATGAAAAGCAGTAAAAAGATGAAAGTGTATGGATAGAGTTTCGTTGTTGAATGTATTCAGGATTATTTACTGCAAAAATGGGATGGATTATGTGCACTGAATTTGTACAAAATGTAGGATGAGTTTGTAATTTGTCATTAGGAATGAGGGATTATAATTATTCTAAAAGAAAACATTAATTCAAGTTAACATGAAAACTGCTTTTGAAACTTTTAATTTCTTGAAAATGGGTTGATGAACAGAAGCAGTCAACAAAGATAAAATAGTTTAAAGTCTTTGGAAATCGAAGATATAATTGCTAGGAAAGTAAACACTAGGGATACAGGGTCAGGGTTTCCTCAACCATCAAGTTGTTGGTCACGGGGTGCATCTGCTTGTGCCAAACCAATCACGATATTAACACTTAAACTCAGACAAACATTCATTCTCAGATTATAACCCCAGTAAAAATAAACCTCTCACTATATTAATCATCCTTTTCATTTTAAGACTTTAGGGCTGAGGGATCCTTAATTATTTCAAGGTCCTATTGTGCCATGAGTCTACAACATGTCAAGAACAAGAAATCATTCAAAAAAATCACAGTAAATCATGAATGAAAATACAGAGAAAGATTCTTGCTAAAGATCGCAGCAACCAACAATACTCAAAAAGGGGAAGAAAACCCCATTCCTTGCAACCCTAGTTGCAGAAATTAGCCTAGAATCATCCTGTAAAAGATGATTCCAAAACTCTATAAAAACCCTAACAGAGCAACGTTTGTAATAGAAATAGAAAGGAATAAAAGACACTAAAAACAAAGCAGCAACGATCCCCTTCAACCTTGCACCTTGGAACCTTTTATTCCCACTTCCTTTCATCATTTCTCATTCTCTTTTCTCTAACCATCGCTTTTCCCATTTCTCTATTATGCCCTCTCGACGAACCTCGGCTTCGTCCCTTCGATAAGTGCATAAAGAGGAAAAAGGCTTTGTGAGATAAGGCTCGGCTGGGCATGGGGCTTTTCGGTGGTCTTGGGCTTCATGTGGAGCTGGGCTTTCAATTTGTTTAATTTGGTTTTTTCTAACACCTACACATTCAAACCATTTGCTAGCCCATGAAGAAAGGTAAGCAAATATTGAAATATAACTCCCAATCTTTTCAGCCCAAGAGACAAGGTCCATTTTATCAGTGTAATATTTAGTCATATTTCTATAACTAATCAACCTCAACTGTCTCACTTTCAGCAAGTATTTGAAACAAAATATCTTGACAATCACTTATCATCATGGCTAATTTGTGTAGGTGTAAGGTCAATTCTTGAAGGCTTTTTCAGGTGGTAGAAGGTGGAGGGTTGGCTGCCATATGATCATGGAGGTGCTGCTCAAGGAAGATGAAGCAATGGAGGGTGGTTGCTGAAATGAAGTTGTGCACAAAGCTATTCGATTTTGGTGCCTTCTTTGGGTTGAAAAATTGGTCAAAACTCATGATAACCATGAGGGCCTCTTAGGGATTGGGTGGTGCTGGAGGTGGTATGGGGTGGTAGCTCATCCATGGGCAGATGGGTGGTTAAATCTCAACCGGTTCCCACTCAACTAGTCCTTTGGATGCAAGCGATTTTGGTTTTTGGTTTGGTTTTTGAAACCAAATTTCGTCCAAGGCTTGGTTTGGGTTTAAAGGGATCATATGAGGTATTTAAGGACCATATTACCCTTGAAAAAAGGCACAAAATGATTGGATTTAAGGGCAAAACAGTCCATTGCACACAAATGGCACACATGTGTGCCGATTGGTGTAGTTTGGAGTTTGATATGTCATTTCTTCTAATGACATGTTTGGAGGTTTATCTGGGGTTCTAATAGGATCTAAGAATGATGTAATTGAATAATGAAACAAGAAAATTTCATATAAAAAAGGTTAAAAAGATTAAGAAAGAAAATTAAGTTCTAAAATATGGTTTAAAGATCACTAATCATACGTAAGTTGATTACTGATCGTAACCTAATTTCAAAACTTAATTTGGGTACTTAGGGTATGATATGGGTTTGAGAAAACCTATGGTATGGTGTATTGTGCCTTCAAATTGAAGAGTGAAATAGAAGAAAAACAATGTTTTGGGCCTTGTGGTCTTAAAAGGGCTATGAGTGTGGGTTAATGGTCCAAGAACTTTTGGATTTGAGTGAATGGGGGTTTTGTTTCTAGATTTTGAGGGATTAAAAAAGACCTCAAGATCTACAAAGATGGAACTTGAAAGACTTACCTTGACATAATCAAGTTTGGCCCAAAAGGCCTTATGCATACTAAGTTGGGCCTAATACCATGGGTTGAAATAGTTAGGCCCATAGTCTTGCATCCAATAAGTGAGGCCTAAATTCTTATGTTTTCTAAGTTGGGTCTAAGGTCTTCACTCTTACTAAGTTAGGCCTAATGGCCTTATGTCCTTTTCATTGGGCCTATTTTCTAGTGTCCTCCAAAAAAGGCTTAAAACTTAATATCTCCCAAGTTGGGCCTAAGAATTCTTAATATCTTAACCTTAGCTCATCATATTCTTAGTGCATTAGGGCCTTAAAGTCTTATTGCCTCGACTAAGCCTTTATACCCAAAAAGCTTGGACCCTTCGTAAACCACTCTTTGGGCCTTCTCCAATTCCATCAAATATTTAACCTAAATTGCTTAGCCTATTAATGTGACAACCATCCAATATGCCATGTGTCATTCCCTTATGGGCATCTTGGCTTCTTATCCTCAAAATTAATAAAATATTAAAAATTCTCCAAAATAATATTGATAAACCAATCAAGCTCCAAAAAGATTCATTTTCCTCAAAATAAATATTGCACTAAAATCTTCTAATAATTATACTAAACCCAAAGTATACGGTCCTATTACTAACTCAAATATCCAAACTTGTTCTTGTTCTCAAATATCCCAACTCCTAATTAACTAGGATTAAGACTACTAAAGGTTAAGGTCTAAGGAGCTTTTTCGGCGGAGTGTTACATTCTTACTAATCCAAAGTTCATAGGGCGGCCTAATCATGAGGAAAGGGAGGGAAGCCGATTGAGAGAGAGAGAGAGAGAGAGAGAGAGAGAGAGAGAGAGAGGCACAAACAAAGATTTACTCGTGGTGAGGCATTGCCATAGATGACAGAGGCAATGGTGGATGATGAGCTGGAGTGGCATAAGACGTGCATTGTATTTGGCGTGGGCAAGGTCGACGAGGGTTGGGTGGAGAGTAGTGGTGTGGGCAGCATTGGTGTTTGGCTTGGTGGTGGAAACTCACAAAGACTAAGATAAGGGATGAACAAATAATGATAGATGAAGAGAGATGTATCAGGGGGCTATTGGTTTGTCTACAAAGAGAATAGAAAAGAAGTCAGGGGGAGGGGCAGCGATGGAGAGGGTCTTGGGGATGAGCTTTGAGTCTTGGGGAAACTAGGCCTAGCCCTACGAGCTAGGTTGTTACAGAACTTGTTGTTCATTGATCAAATTGTTTTTTACCATCTTGAGTTTGCAAATCATGGATGGCATTGCTCTACAATGCTGATTTATTGTGTGTTTATAGGAATCAAATCTCATGATCAACCCACACAACCTCGTGACAGAGATCCTCCTGAAACACACTTTTAGTGCTTGCCACATATTCTGAGCAATGATGTACTCCACTCACCAATATGGTCATTGTGCATGTTGTTTAACATAGTAAAGCTCTCACATCGATCATTCTTGAGTCAATTCTCAAAGGACTCCTGATCCTTTTGGTGTTGTTCTAAATTCAATTTTAAAGGATTAGATCTTGTAATGCCAAATATCATAGTTCTCTTTTAACATCTCCCTTTTGTTCAAGTTGGTAGCAATATTCTTGAATGACATTTCACTACAAAAAAAGGAACAAATAAGATGTTACACATGCACACACCCCTTAAGAAATTTTTCGTGTCAATCTAACTTAAAAAGAAAAATAATTTAGGCATGTCACAAGATCGAAAATTCACTAAGCTTCCTAATCATATCTTGACCCACAATGTCTAATTATTAACTTTCAACATAATTTTTCGTGCAAATTTGAATTGTATGGGAGGTAAAACCAATTTAAGTTCAACCATATTCCCACTATTTATTACTTCCCAAAACATTTGTAGGCCAAAATAAATAAAATACCTAAACAAACTTTTTGATAAAATAATTTCATAAATCACATGTTATCAATTCAAAAAAAAAAAATAATAATAATTTACATGTAGTTTCATATCAAATAATTAAATCTCATGTAATAACGTTGAATAAACGGATAAAACAGAAAAAGTACATGAGAACAAATAAGTATGCCAAAAAATAATTATCATATATATTTTTCCGGCACAACTAATAACAAGTAGAAACATACAAAGGCAGCACCAAGGTTGCTCAGTGAGCCTCTGCTTTCCTTTATGTGGTTATAAAAAAAACGTACAGAGGCAGGGAAATCCGTAACTATGATAGTTATTCTCAAGACAAGCATTAGCCATGACTTGATCAGAATGTCAAACGTAAAACCATGGTTATATTTTATACTGCACAACAAACAGAGGCTCAAATGCATAAGAAAAACAAGGGTATCCAACGTATAATAACCAGAGGCTCGATTATATTCAGAGATGAGACATGGCATGCTTATCTCATAATAAATGCAAGCAAATAATAACATAGTCATGCTTATATTATGAATAAAGTAGAGGAAACCTTTGCATGAACAGAGATGCTTGTTTCACTGAGAACAACATTTAAATGCACTATGATACCAATGTTGGAGTTCATGGAAATCATGCATACACAGCAGAAAAAATGTATCTTAAGGTCAGCTTTTGTAATTCTTCCACAAGTGGTCGATCAGAGTTCGTCTTCACCCAATAGTTTGGTGTGCTATGTAGATAAACTAGAAACACACTCAAACCGCCCATAAAGTAGATACCTTTTTTCACTAGAGAATATTTTTTTTTTTTTTAGAAATGATCGATATTTTTTACCCTAATCCAGAGCACCCGAAGAGAATGATCATAAAATCCCTTAAACAAGGGGATTTTATTTGACAACATTCAGCTGGCCTTAAAGGCCAACCATTATTGCCATAATCCCAAGTACTGTGACGCCTAGCCATAATGTCAAGTGTTATATGCCTGGCCGGGAACCGAATGGAGAGGGGCATATGGGCGCCCAGCTTCCTTTTCTTACACTCTTGAAGACATGTATATAGCCTGATGATCCCCTAATTCATAGTTGTTTGTACTGGTCTCGACCAACCTTAACTCTCTTGTTATTTGTTGTTTACCCATGGTTCTTACGAAAATAAAAATTTACCAGTACCAACAAAGCTTTCATTTACACTATTAGAACTACTCGTAACGCTATAAATTAATATAAAACCATTGTGGATATATGACCAAGTAGACATGCACCATTTAACATGTGCTCAAAGGGCAATGATGCTTTTATGGTTACAATCATAGGGAGAATTTCAGTCTTGCTCTCCCCTGGCCTTTACCCACTAATTTATTAAAAAGAAAATAAGAAAATACAATGTTTCGTTTTTCCCCTGTGAACACCTAGCTAGTATAACACCCAGCTGCCTCCATCCCAGCTGGACAAAAATGCCTTGAATTTAACAAGCTTAAATCCCTGCCCCATGGGCTGAACAACTTAAAACTTGTCTTTGATGGACAGAAGTTCATTAGAAGTTACTCCTACAACTCAGACTAGTCCAGCAGTCAGAAGAATTGAATTAAGATTGTCTTTTACCAAGCTAGTGGTGGTAGGCAGTGTCAGTGCCTTCCAAAGAAAATAGAAAATAATTGATGAAGGTTTCTGATTTTGTCCCTTGTAAGTAGAAGATCATGGTCCACTTGCTTGCCATACGACCCTATAAATTATATATATTGCATGCGAATGCAAAACTATAATGATGGTGTTATGTGCATGGGGGTTATGGCGTGAAACCACCACTCATCATGTGCCTCCACGTCTCTCTCTTTCTGTCTCTGCTGTTTTTCTCCCCCAATTTTCCCTACTCTTCACGTTATCATTCCAAGCGTGCAATCTCTTCCCCTGCTCAACCCCTGCCATTCTCATTCTTTTGTAAAGCTATCATATATATATATATATATATATGAACGTATATATATATATATATATAGAGAGAGAGAGAGAGAGAGAGAGAGAGAGAGAGAGAGAGAGAGCGCAAAACGGGCAATATTAGTCTTCCAATGAGTGAGAAAAAAATAAAACAAAAAATGGGTTTCTTTAAGCTTTCTCTTGCACCAATGCAGTGCAAGCTGAGAATCCTTCGTTATCGTCAAAGAAGAAGACACCCAACAAGGAAAGTAAAAGGGAAAAAAAAACTAGTTTAAATAAACAAAAAGTGGAGTGTACAAGTGGGAGCAAGCTTGAAGCAACACCCAAAAGCGGGAACGTTCTTCGATGCCATTTGGAACTGAGGAAACACTTAAAAAGCTCCTTGGCTGCTTCTGATATGTTTAGGTTTTTGTCCCCTAGATGATAGATCACTCTAATGTACTTAGAACTTCTCCTATATATACTCAATGCTGAATGACATACTTTATTTCTAATCACTAAGGATTAACTCACAAATAGAATCCTGCCCTTTTCCACCTGCATGCACCCTTTGTTCCTTTACTTGGTTGAATGGCTTTGGCAAGAATTGTTGCATTTAAAAATTTTTAAAGTTATAGATTTTAAACTTTTTTACAAAGCAGTTTTTGTTTTAATAACATTGCGAATGAATAAAATAGCATGTGAAACCTTTATATACTAAGAAACGGGACAACGCTTGAGCCCCACAAAGCAGTACCGTTGTACTCAAATGAAGATTGACACCTTGAGAATCAAATGGTGGAGTGTGTGGATCTTGTGATCAGTGGCTGAAAGTAATAGTACTTGAGTGATTTTCAGAATTTGGGGAAGGGGAAAAAAACCCAATAAAACATATAGACAAACCATGAGGCCTTCTATTGCCTCATATCAACACGCGCGTACATTATACAGCCGATTGACTCACAATACGGTATGCATGACCACTATCTTAATGGTACAAATTCATACAGATCCTTGTACATAAGTTGTGATACCCTAAATGATATATGATATGGATAAGGGTAGGTGGTGTATGAGATCCCACATTGCTTGGGAATGAGAAGTTCTTGCTCTTTATAAGGTTCTAATGAGACTCCAATTGTATCATTGACTAGTCCTTTTAGAGTATAGGCCATGTGGTTTGGGCCTTTCGTTGGAACGTTACAAATGGTATGAGAGACTATTCCAACCAGAAATGTGGGACTTGAGCCGTGTTACCTACAATGGACAGGCCCGACGAGGACGTCGAGAATTTAAGGAGGGTAGATTGTGATACCCCATATGATATATGATATGGATAAGGGTAGATGGTGTATGAGATCCCACATTGCTTAGGAATGAGAAGTTCTTGCTCTTTATAATGTCCTTTTGAAGTATAGGCCATGTGGTTTGGGCTTTTCATTGGGGCGTTACATAAGTACTAAGATTTTAGCAAAATATATTTTATCGTTGAGATATAAAATAAAAATCTACTTCTTTCCATCAATTTAAACTTTTGAGATAAGTAGTAATTTAAAATAATATCAGAGCAGATGTCCTGAATTCGAACTTTAACTCTATTTAATTAAATTTTTTAAAATTAAAATTTTAAAATAAGTGATGATTTAATACTTGTAGACTTTCTTAATACAGTGGATTGGATGAGAAATGATTTATCCTCAGAAGGAAGTGAACTAGCAAACCGGTTTATTTTTTAAAAAGAAAATAACACTAAAAAAAAAACTCTGAAAATTAAAAAGAACCTACAGACAAAGACAAGCTTCTCCCATCATTTCAAATCTTCATCAATGGCAACATACGTGAAACATAACAACCAACATTAGAGGCTGATAAATGTCAAGGGGGGTGAAAGCATGCCGGTATTCATGATCATGGGATTGACAGCCTGATAATTCCTCATTACCTATTAATTAATTATTGTGTGGATTTGTGTCTATTCAATTGAAAGAACAATATAGCGCCTACAAAAAAAAAAAAAAAAAACTACCTAACTAGTAGTAGCAGTGTTTTAAATTTCGTACCGTATCGGCCGGTACGGCCGAAATTTTTCGTTTCGGCCATCCGGCCGGTACAGGTACTATATTTGTAAAATACCGGCTAAAATACCGGCCATACCGGACTAAATTTCGGCCTGTAGGCCTATATTTCGGCCTGGGTGTTTTTTTTTTTTTTTTTTCGTTTTTTCAAACTACAAACTTATTTTTTAACCCCTAATTCAAACTAGACTATTTATAATTTTTATATATATGTATTTATATATAATTTATTTATATATAGACTATTATTTTAGAATATAATTTATATATATAATTTATTTATATATCGATTATCCCGAAATGTTATTCCGAAACGCTATCTCGAAACGGTACCGGTATCGAAATATTTCGTTCCAGTGCCTTGACTGGTACGACGTCCGGTACGGTATTCAAAACATTGGTAGTAAGTAGTCAGCTAGTCTCACCGAATTTGACAAGATCAAGGCCCATCACCCGGCCGCATGCATTTTGTTCTAACAATCCCATGAATTTTCTTTTGGAAGATGGCTGTCGTGTCCTTGCATGCCATATATATGCATACGCATATGGTTATTCTGCCTTTGAATCTCAATTAGTCTGGCATTTTTACTTCCCACTAATGGCTCTTTATAAAGTAGAAAAAAAGGAAAGAGCTCATGAACAGGCTGACAGGCACTATATAAAGACATACTTCAACTGTTTTAAGTGTAATACTGGTGAATAGTTCTAAAAGCAGGTGCATTTGAGAAGTATGTTTCGGCCCTTTTTCACCCAACAACGACCATTAATTCATATGCAGGCAGCATGACTTTTAGAGTGTGTACTTGTTGTTTGTGTTGCCACAACTTTTAGCTTGACCAATTGGGATTGAGATATTGCACGAAAATGGGTCATTGATTTTGGACACTAGTTGTTAGGACATTGATTTCAAGCAGATGATCGATCAGGTTGCTCCACTTGTAATCTTATTGGCTCTAAATGGTCATATTTAGTTCATCTCTATTCCAACAACATTTGACCCTTCTTAGTTTTCTCTCTCTCTCTCTCTCTCTCACCCAAATAAATCGAATGTGTTTATAAATCTTAGTTGTCAAACATTTCACATGTAATACATATGGGTAAGTGCGTTCAGACATGATCTGATGATCACCATCAGGCATCAAGCACGTTTTACTTTCACAAATTGCTATATATAGTTATATGACACGACTATATATGTGGACATTACTAATGTGTACACAATACCCTCTTGGACAATTTTACATGGTACCTATTGATTATCAACAATGGTCCCCGTAGGCAGGTATTATTGATGTAAAACTCACCCATTTGTAAGTAGAGTTGCACATTTTTTCTTTTTTCATTTTAATGAAGAGGGAAAGCCACATGTCCATGAGGGACCCCACCCCAATTTTATTAAAAGAAACTCTTATTTATGACGGATGAATACCGTAGAAACAACTCCATACCTGGGGGTAACAAATATTCAAAAAAAAAAACCAAACCCAGGTATCAAAACAACCAGAATAAAGTCCTAAAAAACAATGTATACATATACTTATTATTTAAAACCTAATATAGGAAAGACCCCATTCAATTCGAACAAGGCCACAAAACCGTCTCTCTCTAAACTCCTCACCCATAAAATCTAAATTCTGACCCTTAGCACCTTCCTTGGAGAGGCAATCCACAACCATATTAGATTCACGGAAGATATGACAAACTCTAGCATTCATCAGCCGAAACAAATGAAGTGCTTCTTTCCAGAAATCCCAAAAATATCAATTACCTTTGAATCCAATTCAATCAAAAAATCCTTAAAACCAAGTTGGTGACATAATTTTAAAGCATCAAGAAACGCCCGACACTCCGCAATGGTATTAGTGGCATAAACATACGAATGAGCAAATCCCGAAATAACTTTGCCTTGATCATCACGGATTACCCCTCCCCATCTCGACAAACCTAGATTACCTGCAGACCCACCATCAACATTTAATTTTATAGCCCTCGCAACAAGCCTAGACCAAGCTATTTCCTTCATCGGCTCCACTCTCACCAGCATCACTGGGCAATTTAATTCCTACAAAATAAGAATATCTCTTCTAGAAAACTGCATCAATTTAGTTAAAGAAACCGAAAGTTTCGCAAATAAACTCTTCACTACTCTAACAATCAGCTTCCAATCATAAAGTGTCCCCTCCATTTGCGCAGCACATCTCGCCCCCCAAATAGCCCACATAATAATAATAGACTCAGCCCTATACAACAACCCCACTTGAGAAGAGGTAGAAGCCCAAAGCCACCATACATTTACCACCCCTTGCCAAGTTCTATGTTGCAAAAGAACAACCCCAAACACCCCTGCAAAAAAATTCCAAACACATCTAGCTCTTTCACCAGCACACAACACATGATCTAGAGTTTCCACTTGTGCAACATCACATCAATTACACTTTGACACTATAGGAATACCAAGCTTACAGATGTTCTCATCCACCGGAAGAGCATGAAGTCGTGCACACACACAAACGACATCTTCTTAGGAAAGGCCTTTTGCCAAAGCCATTTCTTCTATAAACAAATAGATCCCCTATTTCGAACCAATTCCCAAGCAGATTTAGTGGAGATTTCCCCATCATCCGATGACTTCCAAACATATAAATATGGACCATCACGATGACGTAACGGAAAACTAGCAAAATTCTCCACCATCACTTCCCCAACTAAATTCCAAAGAGTAGGAAGAGCCCAGCCATCACCAATAATAACATCCCGGATTCTCAAATATGGGTTGCTGACTACCATTGCCAAATTAGCAACCACGCCATCCCCCAATCAATTATCAAACCAAAAACTTGACCCCCCTCCACGAATTAAACATCTCGAATTATTAATGACCATTGGTAGCACTCGTAAAATACCTCTCCAAAATCTCGAACCTTTTAAGGACGAAATCAACGAAAACAAATGGTCATTCCCATGGTATTTCGCCTTAAAAAAATAGCCCACAGTGAGTCCCCCTTCAACAATTTCCAAGCAAACTTCATAAGCAAAGAAATTTGAATATCAGATAGATCTCGAATATCCATCCCCTTTCCTCCATCGGCAAACATATTTTACTCCAAGACATCCATTTTCGCTGTTTTAGACCCCCACTCGACCCCCATAAAGAATTCGCAAAAATCAGCGTAAGACCCTTTATCACTCCTTTCGACAAATTAAGCACATAGAGCATATGAACCGATAAGCTATTTAAAACATGTTTTAAAAGAACAATCTTTCCACCAAAAAATAATAACTTACATTTCCATCCTGCAAGTTTTTTTTCTATATGGGACGACTTTGATTGATGAGTGATATCCTTATCAAGAGAGTTGCACTTACTTAGCCTGCGTCCCTATTTGCTTCTTGCATGCACGACAATATAGTATTTTTAGGCCAGCAAAAAATCGTAAGAAATATGATGATGATTTTCTTATTACATTCTTTCTCGGATGGTAGCAAGTTATTATCATATGACATCTTAAGTTGAGTTAGATATGTAATAGATCTCTAGTGTTGAACTCGATGCATGCGCGCCTTGAGCAACGCCCTCCCACAATCCATGTAACCCAAAACATCATAACTCGGTGTACTTCTGCAAACTCAGAGTATTTCGATTCCTTAAGTGAGCTTAGCAACAGTGTCCTAACAATCAATCAGCCCTACGTATCCCCGTCTCTAATTGGCTTATACTTCTAAGTTCTCCAATAGTTCAATCTTATATTATTACCAATTTACCATGCACGCATATTAAACCCTATCCTCCGAATTTCACTCTTGAGAAGAGAGAAGATACAGCTAGACCTTAAGTTCTCTCTCTCTCTCTATATATATATAGTTTATTTATCTTTCACCCTCACCCCCTTGATTGCTGAGCCTAGGCATTTTTCTCATTGACTTACATTTTAATTAATCAAACCCCCAGAAATATGAAAAACGCTACCTGCTCCCGGAAACATATATATATATATATATATATATATATATAATGCAAACCTTAATTTTGTATGTATAAAAATGCCATTGTCCTGTCCTATTGATAGTCACTTCTACTTGTAAGGGGAGAGGCCCCCAATCAATACAAGGGGCGCATGAAAACAACTGGTTGGTAATATTTTGGAGTGGTTAGTTTGGATAGAATGATATGTGATGAGATGAATTGAATAAAATATTATTTTTTAATATTATTATTATTTTAAAATTTATAAAAATTGAATTATTTATTATATTTTATATAAAAATTTAAAAAAATTATAATAATAAGTTAGAATGAAGTGTTATAATTTATGTACCCAAACTATTAATTCCGGAGAATGGCAGACTGAGATAATAAAGACTTTCCCTTGAAGTAGTTGCATGGTTTTGTGTGAAGTTGAGACATTTCAAACTTGTCGTTATCCTTGTATTTCTAAGGCTCATTGGACTAGATAGTCTATTAATACCACTAAATTGTTCTGTCTTGGCAGAAGGTTGCCAGCTTATTAGTTTATATATGGATATCATGAGTTGTATATGATCATTCAAATAATATTCACAAGTAGGTTTCAAACACCATTTTGATGTTCTCTAAAAAAATTTTTATTTTATCTTTATAAGTAACATTTTATTAATTAAAAAGAGATATGCAACGAGAGGTTAGGCCGGTTTTGATGTTTAGAATATCTTAATATATTCGTAAATAATAATAAAATGATTTGATTTAAGATATTTTATTAAATTTTGAGAAAAGAGATAGAAAAAATTAAATAAAAATATTATTAAGTGAACATAATTTTTTAATATATATTTTTTTTAATTTGAAAAAGTGGTATTATTTTGTGTTTTATTTAGGAGTTTAGAAAAATTATAATGATTAGGTAATAATTAGATAAAAAAATTAAAAATTAAAAATTGTTGTGTTTAAGTAATGTTTGAGAATGAAATATTTAAAAATATTTAAGAATGAGTAATGTTATATACATTCATGAGTTGTGTAAGTGTTGTGCACTCTTTTTGTAAAAGAGTGAGATCCATCTTTAAAAAATTAATTTTTTCATATAAATTTTATATTTATTCATTTTAAAAAAAAATATGCGATACTTACCTGGTCTATAATTATAAATATTATTTCTAGAATAGTTTAGATATATTGTGATGCCAAATAGAGCTTAAAAGATGTCTTGTCACATCAAAAACAATGCATTTAATTAAAATAAAAAAAGGACAATGGAGCCAAAATTATAGTATGCGTGTTATGGTATGGTGGATCGAAGGGTGGATATTCCATTTCCATGGTGCGTAGCTATTGTTGGTAGGCATAAGGCTTAATTAGTGAAGTGAAACTACCCTTCTTGCCTCATAGAAGCACATGCCTACGAAATTGACAATATTATTCTCAAAGGAGACTCTCGATCGAGAATGCTACATCATGAGAGATTGGTGAATCGATTCCACGGTGGCTTGGTTTGGTTATTCAAACTAGTTATTAATCTTTCTTATTTCATATAATCATTATAAATTTTTTAAATTTTTATATAAAATATAATAAATAATTTAACTTTTTCAAATTTTAAAATAAAAATTATATTAAAAAATTATATTCTAATAATATTTTATTTAATTTTTAACTTTTATCTTATCTCATTTTATTTTATCTATATAGCCAAACGAGACATGACACTACTCTTATATCCAATGACTTCTTATAGTCAACCGACTCCGTTACAACTTCTTAGAGCACCAATTTCATTAGGAAAATGATAGGGAGATTGAAAATGGTGATCGAAAATGGTGCTTTCAATTTGACTGATTATGTATTTATTTTTATTTTTTTAATAATTAAGAAAGTAATTATTAGTGAATATGTATATTTTTTTAAAAAAATATTTAAAAAATATTTGAAAGACAAAAAACACGGATGAGTTGTACTCATCTTGTAACTCTATTAAAAAAAAAGTTTGCTAAGAAAAATACAATGCTAATTGCTAAGGTTGAAAAAGTAAATAAATAAAAAAAAAAAAAACAGACAAACAACTAGAGAAGTTGAACAAGAACATCTCCAATTATTTCATCAGAAATAAAGGTTGAAAAATTCAACTGTTGGCGATAAAAGGAAGTCAAAGACAGTTAAAAATTAAGCCTGACTTTTTTACTTTCTGTCCAATCCTCTTAGGACGTACCTTGAGCTCCTAGTATGGCTCTAGTCATCAGATCAGTACCCCCCACTCTCACCTCCTCATTTTCCTTCCCAATAAGAGAGAGAAGATGTCGATGCAGAAAAGAAAACACTATAAGATAGAGAGCTGCAAGCAAAGCAGTGAAGTTCAAGTCTCCACGCAGCTTCTTTAAATATAACACACAACTTTCTCAGCTTTTCTTTATCACTTTTTTCTTTTCTTTTCTTTTAACAATGTCTTGCTCGCTCTATCCTCAATCTCAGCTCTGAAAGAAACCCTCTTAGACTCACCATGGAGTTCGATCTTGAAAACCCATTGACTAATTTGCATGAATCCCGCTCCGACACAATCACTTCTCTCTTCCACATTGAATCTGATCACATGCCATTAGAAAACTACTTGCAGAGTCTCCAAACCAAAGGTTTTGATATCTCTGTTCGGCGAGAAGCTATCTCTGAAATTTCAAAGGTACTACTCACGCTGTTGTTTGAGTTTGCTCGCTATCTATAATTACATTTTCTTTTTCTGGGAAGAAAAGATCAACAAAGAGAGGAAAACAGTGTTTGAACTCTTGCTTGAAATATATACTCCCCCTTGTTCTTTAAACGACCAGAAGCCATTAATTTGTTATTTGTGTGTAATGATCTGTGTTTTTTTTTTTTTGGTTTTCAGTTCTCTTGCACCTTCGATCCGTTCTTATCGTACCTTGCCGTCAATTATCTTGATCGGTTCCTGTCTAGCCAAGGGATGCTGGTAAAAACACCTACCACCCAGCGACTTGCATAGTTCATCATCTTTCTTGAACATTGTAAAATATGTTGATGTTCAGTTTTCTTCAAGATTTTGGGTTTTGAAAGTACATATATGTTATGCTTTTAAAAGCTCCAAAAAAAAAAAGAAAAAATGTTAATATTTTTTGGATTATTTTATTAAAATGAAAAGGTTCTTTCCCTGGAATGCCAACATAATTAATGGTACATTACTTGGATTATTTAAAGACTTAAATCGCTGTGAGATCTAAGAATCTTGGTATAACAGCAACCAAAGCCTTGGGTCCTAGGGCTTCTTGCAATCTCCTGCGTTTCTCTAGCTGCCAAGATGAAGGAAACAGAGTGTTCTCTCGTTGATTTTCAGGTAAAAATCTACATACCAATGTCATGTAAACCAAATAATTGAAATACCATATTTTATTATTATAATTCAGAAAAGCTAACCTAACTCCATTTGCTGCTGTTGGAATAGGGTGATGGAGGCTTTATTTTTGACTCACAAACAATAGAGAGAATGGAAGCCCTCATATTGGGTGCTCTAAAATGGCGAATGCGCTCAATCACTCCCTTTTCTTTCATTTCTTATTTCATATCATTTTTCAAACTTAGAGACCCACCATTGAGGCACTCTCTCAAAGCTCGAGCCACTGAAATCATATTCAAAGCTCAAAATGGTAATAACCAAAGCAAAACAAAATTCGCAGAAAAGTCAACACGCCATTGGGTTCTTTTCCTCTGATTCATAACAAATCTTTATTTCGTTTTCAGAGATTAAGCTTTTGGAGTTCAGGCCTTCAATAATTGCTGCATCAGCGCTTCTTTCTGCTGCTCATGAATTGCTACCCTTGCAATATCCCTGCTTTAGAAAAGCAATATTCTGTTGTTCATATGTAAATAAAGTAAATATTCTAGCTTTTGTCTTTTTCAAATTTTCTTGTCATCCTGGTAATTTTTGGTCAGCATTTTGAAAGTATTTTCCGCTTTAATAAATTCCCCAAGAAAGTAGTCTAGCAAAATGAAATGGTCTATAAAGTTGTTCATGTGATGCTCTTTTCCAATACTTTTTAATATGTTATTGATGATTTTGGTGCAGGAAAACTTGTCGCAATGCTACAATGCAATGCAAGAAATAGTGATAGATGGGTACGAGTCAGTGTTCGATATGGTATCGAGCTCAGGGACACCAGTTAATGTGTTGGATCAGCACTTTTCAAGCTCCGAATTAAGTGGAAAGACTAATGGCAATATCACTACCAATACAATTAAAGCAGAGAGGGACATGAAGAGGAGAAAAATCATTGATCACTATGACAATCTCACGGTCCAGATTTCTCGGATTCAACAATGCTGATGAGCCTGATTCTGCAGCAAAATCACTGATCCAGTTGAGAGTAAGAGTACCTGCTTCTAGTAAGAAAGATAAAATGAAAAAAATAATAAGAAAAGAGGAAGAGATGGGTGAAAAAGACGTTGATCTGTCATGGGCAAAATCACTGTTTCATTATCTCTGTATGGCCCATTTCTTTGGCTGAAACTGATGTGGAAAGAAAGAGGAGAATTTTTGTTTTGCATTTGTTTTTCCTAGGGGCCAAACGAAGACAAAACAGAACTTTGAATTGTAGGGTTGAAGTTTGCGTTTCTGTTTTGGTTCTACTGTGCTTTGTGTTAACTTCTGGCAAAGGAATAATAAATATTGAAAGCAAAATGATAGTTTTATTGGAGAATAAAACAGCGCTGGAATGCAATGGTTATAAATACTTTTTTCTTTTTAACATGGAAGGTATTTTTTTTTTTTTTTTTTTTCAGATACTTAATCCTTTTATTTACTTATTGGGATTTTTTTTTATCGGAAATAGACTTCATTTCATTCAATGAAACCGAAGTTATAATTGTGACTAATAAATACAGGAAAAAATCCATATTACAAGTCAAACTACTCATCTGTTTGGGATGAACAGATGAAGAATGACAATATTAGGGGATGAAGCACCCCAACATACTCAAATTCCTTAGAAACAAAATCCTCTCATCGTTCAAGTTTCTTCTGAAATGTCAAGATCTTGCAACATTTAATAGACCCCATGAAAATTACTAATCATGTGATTCCTTTGATGTGAGCCGTTTGATGGTCCCCTCCCTAATGAGATTTCCTTTTCAAAGAAATGTGCACCCAAAATTTGGAGATTTTCTTTACCTGTTACCTGGAAGATGATAGTAACAGTACATAGGGATTTTGGACCACTCTTATGTAATATTGCATCTCTTTTTATACCAAGAATGAATATGCAAATTTCTACATTGTGGTGCTACTCATGGGTGGTGACAAGGAGCACCCACATGGCTTATTAATTGCATCTTCGGCAGGATTAATCAATGCCATCCATCCATTAACCACCAAAATGCTGCTATTTCTCCTTTCTTTTTGCTTGTTTTCTTTAAGGATGTGGCTGCGCTGAATACTGACTCTGACTTAGGTTCCCTCAATCCAGAGACCCACCCATCTGCTGCAATTCTAACCCTCGAGATAGTTAATCCTAAAGATTCTATCAGCTTGCTAATATAAAAATTATTTGCAGAAATTCTGGTTTGACTTGAAACAAAAGTGATCGATCGAAGGTCTTGTGGTCTCCCTGTAGTGTCATTTTAGGTGAGCACTGGACCTGTTTTTTCCTCTCACATCCATGGCGGGGGTAACGTGGTTATCGGTTGTGGTCAACATCATCCAAGTCCAAGAGTTTGGTGCACAATTTTTTTTTTTTTTTTTTTTTTCTGTTTTTATAGTTAGGTGAGCAATTAAACTAACCAGAAAATCCTTCACATATTGTTTTGATCTGGATGATTATTTTTTCTGGTTTTACTTACTTTCTGCTCCTTTGAGGCTCATTGTGGCGTGGTTCGATGCATATTTATATCCCAAGAATCACAAACCCATGAAGCTAGTAATAATTCCTTACCAGTTACCACCTAATCTAGGCCTAATTAGATCGTGCATTTAGTATTATGAAGCAGGTAATATTGCAGACGATTTAGATACAGAGAATACCAACAGTTCTATCATCTATGTTCTCTATTTTTATTATTTAGTATTTCAAAATTCAACCCTTGTCATCACAAAACAAGACTTTTAAGGCCTGGCCAATTTGCGAGGATAATGACTTAATCATTTCTTATATATATATATATATATATATATATATAGTTTTTTTGGTGTTATAATATTAATTAACAGATAGCAGCCGGGCAAGGATAGATGGAAGAACTCACATTTATATTTATGGGGTAGTTACATGACTTCCTAACCATGATAACTACAACATGATTTGATCTCATTCTCATTTCAGTACTCCACACAAAATGTCTATATTTTTCAGTTTACAAATTCATTTAGGCCCTGTTTGAATTTAGAAAGTGTTTCATCTCATCTCAACTCAACTCATCTCACCATTATTACTTTCTCATATTTTCACATAAAATATAATAAACAATTTAATTTTTTAAAATCTCAAATCAATTTTTTCAAATCTCAAAACAATAATAATATTAAAAAATAATATTTTCAACTTTAAAACCATCATTGAATCCAAACCTGCTTTTAAGATGTGGCCATTAAAATGGATGGAAAATTGGTTAATTGTAAAATTTGAATGAAGAATGTAAAATGGGAAAACTATTAATGATGATTGTTTTTGGTGCAAATTCCAACTTTTTGATCTAGTTTAGTGTACATATTAATAAATAATAGATGATAGTTTGCGGGTAAAAATTGTAATCTCGCAATTAAACAGCCTATATTATACAATATTAAAAACATATATATTTGGTGAAGAAATTAAGGAACTTTTCCCTTAATTACATGACAATAAACAGATATCAATGGTCCAACCCATACCAAGAAATCGCCGATACTTGAGAAAAAGCTGCTAATTGTGAGAGTTTATTATATACGTGTATATATCTAGCTAGCCCAGTTTTGATCGAGCACAAGACTAATTGTAACGCTCTAGCGCGCCCTTTTAATTTACGTACCTTGCAGATCATGGAATTATGAACAATTGAAAAACAGACATCGTAATGAAATTAAAAGCCCGTACAAATTCATGGTGATATGGATTCTGACCATAAAACTAAAATTGGTCTAGCTAATTCAGGCATCACCTTAGCAAAAACGAAACTTTCGACAGGAGAGAGAGAGAGAGAGAGAGAGATTCGTGTGGGACCAATAGTTAAAAACATCTGCCTCCTCAGAGATTCTCCCCATCTCCAACTAAACAGTACACATGAAATAAATAGCAGAAGAGAAGATCAGATTTGTAGAAGAGGTTGGAGGGGAAGTTTCTTGGTCTGTGTTGTCTGTCATGGATGCATAGCTGGGCTGTGCTATGAAACACAGTGCAATTAAGTTCTAGTTGCCCGGTACAGAGTCACATGTAACTCGAGAGATGCTGTATGAAGTTTACAATGATAAAGCCTCCAATGTTCATAAATGTAGAGGTAGCCGTAATGTATTGTCTCTTTTTGCGTTCGTGACTTTTAGGGAACCGGACAGACTTGGCTACTACGCTGGACTAGAATGTTTGGGTTTGTCTCCTAGGCGGAGCTTCGACGGTTAAAACCTCTTTTACTGCACATTATACGTTGCATGGGACAAGGGTCGCTATTGCTATCCACCCATCAAAGATAACCCATTCTCCAATTTCATGGGACGTACGTTTTAATGCCAACAGCCTTATCTTTATGCTATCCAATACCACTTAATTTGATACAAGAACTCTGAGGTTTACGAAACATGAGTAGACTCAAGTTCGTAAGGGCCCATGGGCTACTAAAGTACTTTAATTACATTGGTTATGGACAGAGAGCTAGCTTGTGGCTCTATCCAAGATTGATCGTGTCCACTGTCCATGTCTTCCTTACGTTCGGGAGATCGTTTTTTTTTTTGGCACTGTATTTATATATATAATTATATATACATACATCTATGTAAATATTGCATTTTTAAAACATTAGTGATACAAATGGCGGTTGAGACTCTCAAATACAACCAACAAACAAAAATACAACTAATTAAGTTTCGCAATTGCCTTAAAATAAGGTTTTTAAATATGTGCCAAAGGCCAAAATTAAGCAAGTGATTCTTACATGTGTTGGGGTTATCCCACATCGGTTGTGGAATGGTCTGGTAGTCAATTTATAAGTGTAAGGGAAAACCCAACTCATTGAACTAGCTTTTGGAATTGAGAGAGGCTCATGACCGCCCAACACTAGTATTAGAGCTCAAGTTTATCAATGATCTCAGATCAACAGTCCACTGAAAAATAGGTTGTCTCTACTCCAATTTGGGGCCCGATGTATAAGGAAGAGATTGTTGGGATTATCTTACATCGGTTGTGAAATGGGCTGGTGGTCACTTTATAAGTGTTAGAAAAACTCTCACCCCTTGAACTAGCTTTTGGGGTTGAGAGAGAAGCATGGCCAACTTTTGCTTTGATAACATGTTGGAATTAATATGCTTTATTGATCACACAATGAATATGCCATACAAGGTTGTCTATATATGGGAGCCAAAGGCTATACAAGAGACCTTCTCAAACAATGTAAGATTATAACACTTAACTATTCTCACAAGCAGAAAAAGAAGAGCATATATATGCCAAATTAAATGGGATGTGAATGCATGCGCGCCTTGGAGGATATGAGTCCCAGGGAGGAGACCATGCAGGGACTCCTCCCCCTAGCCAACTAAAACCAAAGAAATGAGGGTTAACTTTCTTGAGGGGAGCGGGAGAAAGAGCAAGGCAAAGGAAAAAGGGAGTGATCTAATACTGAATCTAAATCACAATTGCAATCAAAATAATGCTACGCTGTTGAATTCTTAGCTTATACGTACAGACATGTTCTAACTATGCGCATTTGTAATTAATTCTAATTAATTAAGAAGACTCTTAAAATTAATAGTTGATCAAACAAGAAATTAAGAAACTATATTAATTTTTTTTTTACCAATGAAACTAATACGATGGTAGACTATATAGGCATTAATGCATGGACCGAAGTGTTTTTTTTTTTTTTTTGTTCTTATTGATCGAAGTGTTAATCATGTAAACAAGGAATTTCAGAAAGTATTAATTAATTAATAAGACGATCTGATAATATGATCATTAATTAATTGCTAAAAATTAATATATGGCAATTTTTAATTAAATCCATAACGTTTGATTCAGTGCAACTGATCACTCGGAACTCATTATAAAATTTCAATTTCAGTCTGCCCTTCTGTAAAAAACCACCATTAATTTGGATGGAAATATTTATATATATACACAAAAACAAAACCATTAGTGAAGTATACCCTTGATATGCAAGCCTGTTTTTTGATACATCATTGAGGTGGGTTTTACAATGATGAAAAAATATTGGTATTTAATTTTTTTTTTTTTATAATAATAATATATAGATCCCGCAATAAATAATGTGCTGATATACCAAACCTGAAAATAGCAAAACTCTTATATAATATCCGACTGCAAGTTTGCAAAACTCTTATATTTTCTATTACGATATGTAAGTTTCTAGATGGCTTCTCTCCATCTCCTAGTGTTGCTTTATTATAAGTCATTAATTGTAAGGCATTGATATTCATAACACCTTCTTCCATGGTAATCTCGTGAAGAAGTCTGCATGACCAACCCTGACTAGGATATTGCAGGGAAAGGGAGAGGGTTATGTTTGGTTAGTCACCTCTGACTATCTTATTACTATTTATTATTATTAAAAAATTATTCATTATTTTTTTACTATTATTCACAAATCATCAGATATCACATCAGCATCTAAATGTAGCCCATGATGCTTCATAACACCAGCTTCTTCCGCTATGCTGCCCGGCTTGGACTGGTCGGGGTTGCAGGCTTAATACCAGCCATGAAAACTGGCCTACTATGGCCTCATGACCATTTGGATACTTTGATACATCAAGTCTTCCCCTAGGCAAGGCTGCCATCCAAATGCAACTTACGTTTTATATATGCCTACTAAGATTTTGACTTGACAAGCTGCCACATTTCACAAAATTTAGTTTTTCACAATCGCACCAATTAAGGACAAGCTGCCACACAACTCAGCCTCTCTCAGATCCCGCTACTCTCTTCGTCGAACCATGTGAACTCCGTCGGTGTTGTCCTTGGTTGGTAAGCTCCTGTCCTCTTTTTAAATCTTAAACATACCAATTACACCCAAACTCTGCACTCCGCTAGCTTTTTGGTCAAGATTATAAAGTTTTAGTTTTCTTGGGTTCATTTGTTGGTTCTGGGTTCTGAACGTACAGAAATATGGTTCTGGTGAGTTTAAAGTTCAGACAAATGATGTTCACAAAATTGACTTGCTAAGATAAATTGCTGGTCTAAAATTAACTACGTACTTTATAAGTAAAGGAACGAGTCCACTAGCAAGAACGTGTTGATAATGTTCTTGTTCTTACTCCTAATTAGCAACTTTACCATTTTTAAAACTGCACCAGGTTTGCTCAAAGTGGATTTTGTTGCTTGATGTGTTTATTACATTGATTCTCATAAGAGAAGGAAAGAAATCATAATTTGGTAACTTTTCTGTTCTGTTTTGTCCCCAAATGATTTTCATTATTCAATTATCATAAGCTCCCATTGATTAAAGCTTTCGAGCAAACCAATACTCTTTCTGACCAAATCTATCAGATCTATACTGGCTTAACTTTTAGCTATTCTATGAAAATTTCTGGATTCATGATGTTGCCCTGTGCTTCATCCATTATTAAATTAGTTTTTTTTTTTTTTTTAATATCAAATGCTCTTTATGCTTTTGCATTTGAGATTCAACCCTTGTGTTTTGACATGTATTAGCAGCTTAATTTACCACTAGCAGCTTAATTTACCATTGTCACATTAATGGTTTTGATTACGTTCAGAATCATTGGACTAAAGGAATAGATGCTTCATATCTTCCCTCTATTGAGAGTTGGATAATATAATATTTTTACTGGCAGCACAAAAAAAAAAAAAAAAACATGACAAAGAAAACAATAACAAAATCTAAAAACCAAACCTAGGAGTGTGATACAAACACCATTTTTTCCACATTTCTCAACACCTCCTGACTGGTTTCTTTCTTTTTCCCTGAGCTGATGTGGGCTGATTGGTTTGGTCTTGTATGGCTCCCTTAGCAGTCAACGCACTGTTTATGTCAAATATATTTATGTTATTATCCCCGGCTCATTTTCATGACCAGCAACTTGACATGCTCCCTCTTGAAATTATGTGTCGTCCTCCTATTAAGCATCCTAGATGCTTGTGGATTTCTTTCATTTCTTCATCCTTCAGCTCAGGAAAATAAAAGGTTTGAAATTTTTTTTGCTCTTTTGTTTGTTACTAGCCAAACCAGATGAATTAATATAAAATTTAATTCATCCCTTATATAGGTTTCTCTGTTTTTTATGAAGAAATAATGATGGAGATCGAAAATGGGATTGGACAGCAGTTTGGACACTTGCAGGATTGAAGATTTATAGAAATAGTTGCAGCCAAATAGTGGCCGTGGGAGCTGGTTTTGTCTTTGTTGTCTTTGTTTACTCTCAAGTTAGAGAAGTACAATACTTTGTTGTTGTTTTAGTTTGGAAAATGAACTGATGGATTTCCTTCCATAGTTGTATGTTGAGTTGTTCAGATTAATTATATATATATATATATATATATACACATATATTCCATTAAAATGCAACTTGATATCGCCCTTTTGATGCTTTGCACGGTCATATTTTGTCCTCATGAATTATCCCAAATTCCAAACCACAAATTCCTTGGTTAAGTGACTCGGGCTTAATGGGACAATGCAATTGATGGATTTCCTTCCATATTTGTTTGTTGAGTTGTTCAGATTAATGAGTCTAAACTATGAATTTCCTTCCATAGTTGTATGTTGAACTAATGGATTTCCTTCCATAGCTGTATTTTGAGTTGTATGTTAAGTTGTTCAGATTAGAAAAGTACAATAATTTCAATTGTTTTTTTTTTCATAGAATGAGGTGCTGCTTGGCCTGTACAAAGTAAAACATCAAGTCATTCTATGTGTACACAATAATTGAGCACAAGTTCTGTCATAACTAATTCTTTGCTACCAAAACATATCGTATTGTATCCAAGCGCTAAACATAAATACTAAGTCCATTACAACAAAGTGAGCAACTAGTTGGTCGAGATTATACAAAACAAAGTTCAAAAAATAAGATGTACAAAGTTCCCATCTGCATGGGGCTTCACTGTGATCATATCAAGTACAATGAAATTAATACATAAATAATTCAATACACACGAAGTAGTGAGCATTCATGACAGATGTCTGCTTCTTGCTGTTGAATAGCGACTTGGTTGTTGTGGACTCCCAACTCCCTCTTCACAATCTCTTCCTCACTTTTTAGAAGCTCATCCTCATTCCTTAACAATTTAGTTTATATAATTACAAGTTATTTTTCTCTGTCTTCACTACTATTTGCCCATTTGAAATAATTGTAGTATGGTAATCCCTAATGACTAGCAGACAAACGATCGGTTGTTACATATCAAAATTTTATACAAATCCAAGAAACGACAATTTTTAAACCATTGTTTCTACCTCTATATTGTACTTTGGACACCAAAAGACTGATTGCCCCAGATTGCTTGGTGTGTTTGATGTTCTAAGTGGAGTTTTATGACCGCAGATGCACATTTAGTCGTTCCTCAAAGTATGCTTAAGAAGAGAAGATGAAGAAATTGACAATGATATTCTATATCTAAAATCGCACAATATTTATGTTTATGTCCTGGTTGTCTAAGTGTACAACAAACAATCACCACCATCTTAAACATGAAAAACAGCATTACAGTAATACCCACATAATCAAAGTAAGAGACTAAACATAAGCAATTGTATAGAGCCATCCAACACTCAATAAATTACCACTCAATACATTCTGACCCAGGTGATTTGTTTCTTCCCACATTTGAGTTTTGACCACTTGTTTGTGTCCTTTTTAATCCAAAAACCATCCTCGTACCTAAATTAAAAAAATTCATCTAACAAATACAAATTAAAAAACTTATTTTTAACCGAAGAAATTGCATTCTCGAAGAGAGAGAGATACCGATGGTGACTGAACGGCGTGGACAATAATTTACCTCAAAGAGGATATTGGAGACTGAACTTGGGGCTTGCATAATGGCTTAAGGTTAGGACATGAACGATGAGGGAGTAGTAACAGATTAGAAACTGAGAAGGGAGTGGTCTAAAAGCTTGGGGGGAGATGGGGAAGAAGAAGGGAAAAACTTGCGGAATGAGAAAAGAATGAAACGCACCATTTCATTTAGGACTGATTGAAGCCAATAATACCCCAAAATCCATTTTTTTCATGAAAATCCCATCTTTTCGCAAATTTTTGCCATTCGTTTTTGGCTCCTGCCCATTCCACAAGACGCACCATTTCAATAACCTAGCCATGCCATGTCATTTTCATGCACAAGGAGTGCAAGAACTCAACTAATTGTAGAGTTTTTCATGATAATGATCATTAGAATATGAAAAACTCTCTATGCAAGAGAGTTGGGGGCAGGGATGCACATGAACAAACGCTGGAGTCTACATGGAAATTAATACAGTGCGTTTTAGAATTTTTTCCTTCCTAGTTTTTGAAACCTGCTCCCCCTCCGTCTCCCATCTCCATCTCTCTGATTTTCCCCTTCCCAGTTTTTGAACCCTAACCCCCTCCATGTCGCAACCCGAGATTGTAAGGATTCTAACAAGATGATATTCGAGTGTTTACAAAAAGAGATTTGAAGCTTCTTGTGCTTCTCAAACTGAAGGTAGCTTTGAATTTAATGTTTCAAATTTCTTTTTGGTTAGTGCTTTTGGAAAATTTGCTTTGCTTGAACAATTATACGTTAGAGCTAGCTTTTCTCTATATTTGGGGCATTTTTTTTTCCTTTAATTACAGCTAATCAAGGCTTGATGTTTTCTATTTGGTGCTACTTGATATGTAGTTTTGTGTCGGTTATTGGTTTGACGGTCCACCTTGTTAGACTTTTTAATTCTTGTATTTTCTATGAGTCTTACAACACTGGACAAAGCACCAACGGGGAACTTGGCAATTGTGCACATTTTTTTATTGGCTTTAGTGCTATAAATTCAAAATCTAGATTGTTCTTTATCATTATTTTTTTTCCCATGAATGTTCTCTACTTTAGCTGAGAATTCTTTTTATTTTATTTTTTTCATTTTGGGTAGATATTTGCTTAGATGGTGAAGAATGGAATGATGGGCTATTGGCAATATTTAATGCCTGATTATTTTACAGCTAAAGATGGATTTATAAAAGAATTTACTCCACATCAAATAGGCCAGTTACATTGCTTGATACATGAGCATCTGCAACTTTTTGTTCAAGTATTTTCTCTGTGTTATTGACTCTTCTAGGCAACACGTTGCCTCCCAGGTTTGCAAACTGATTTTTACTGCATGCTATTGCTTTTCCCAAGTTGATGGCTTTACTTCTCTTGATTATTTAATCAGATTTTTATTTCTTGATTATTCATTGTTTTTTAGTTTTAGAATGCCTTCATGTCACCTTTTGAAGAACTAGTTTAGAAAATAATTCTATTGAGAGAATGGTGTCTTTAGTTTCCAAACCAAAAGTTGAGGAAGCGGGCTTGTATGTCAGTTAAAAGCTAGGATACAAGCTAAGGCTTCAACGAATGAGGTGCTTGTAGAATCCATTAAACTGGAGTCAAAAGCCAGTGAATTCAGACACCATTATACTGCAAAGTCATATTTAGAATGTTGTGTATTATGGAACTATTTAGAATGTTGTGTGTTATGGATCTGTTTAGAATGTTGTATATTATGAAACTGTTTGGAATGTTATATATTATGAAACTATTTGGAATATTGTTGTGTCACTGGATATAGGTTGATTTAAATGCATTAACTGGGGAAAATGGTGTACTTTCCTGATCTAATTACCACAGATTAATACCTGTTTGGACATATTGTACAAATTGAAGAGTTATAATCTTTCTTCTATTACATTTAGTTTAGCTTCCTCAAAATACACTACTGTAATATTAAAGATAGTAGGATTTGTGATTACTACCATAAGCTACATATTGCAATCACGAGTTTACATATTGTTTACAATCACAATACATCTCCAAAATATACTTAATACATCTCGATATCATAAAGTAAAATCTCCAGCAATTGGTTGTGTTCCATCTATTCCAAGATGCATCTAGAGATGAAACAAAACGGAATCATTAAGTACATTTTCTTGAGTCGCAATCATTGGTTCGCCAAACTGAGTTTCACTAGAGTAAAATATCTAGGGAATGTTTCCACGCGGCTAAATCTCTGGAAGTCTACTCCATTCTCATTCTCAATTTTCTTCCTCAATGCATTATTGAACTAATCAAACAAACTCTTTTAAGTTTATCCTAACATGAACATATCCATAGAAGAAAGCATTCATGCTCTCGCTTTGTTGGTGGTAACCATGCATGTAGCATTGGACAAATGGTGGTAATTACGCATGTGGCATTGGTGGATGGCAACCATGCATATAGTTTGAGAAACTATTATAAAATGGTATTGGTAGCACCTAACATGGAAACCAATAATGATTATGAAACGAAGTTGTAGTAATATAAATATAGACATTATTAGAACAATCAAATGGACTTGATAAATACATGGGTTGTAGGCCTGCAGTAGGTGTTATAGGAGATGCGTGCTCCTTCCCTTTTTTCATATATCTAGAGAAGAGTTATCATTTTAAAATATTGAAAATCATTTTATAACATGGTATTGGGTTTGCACACTTTGAGAAGCAAATCGAATTTCAAAAAGAAAAATTTCACTAGACACCAACCAGCCAAGGGGACCCCAAGACTATGCAAATCCCGCAACATAGATGCAAATGAAAAGCATCACGACAATGGCATACTACTTTGGGCAACTAACAATGTTTTCTATTTCAAAATGGTAAGGGAAACTTCTGTTTCAATAAAATTTCTCCCCAACGGCAGGGGCCTTCCAACAGTGTTTTCTATTTCAAAAAAAAAATTCCCCAACATTTCATAAATTGATCAACATTCTAAAGATTAAACAACAAATTTATGAAAATAGACTTTCATAAAAATGGAGAAAATGAACCCTCTTATCATAAATGACGATAAAGACTAGTAGAGATGAAGTGTTCAAAACGGCAAGAGATAACGTCAACGATGACTTGTGAGGTGCGACGATGAAATGTTGGCATCAAACGTGCTAGTGCGAGATGGAGAACGAGAACATATTCTCTCTTGTTTGTTTATTTTTTTATATATTTTTTATGTTTTTTTTTAAAATTTATTTTATTTTTTATTTTTTTAAAACAAGCTGACATGACATCCTCTCCAACATCTGCACAAAGTAACCTACGGTTTTGTTATAATAGGGACGTGCTACGTCCACCGCTTCCAGCTCCTGCTGGAAGCTTAAGTAATATTTAAATAATAATATTAGATACAAGTTTCAAATAGATAAGTCTCGCAATTTTTTATAAAAAAATGAATTTCACAAACAAATAATATTTTTTATATTTTTACAAGGTGGCTTCCATTTAAAAAAAAAAAATGCAGAACTTATCTATTTAAGATTTGTATAAATCATTTCTCACGTATAAAAATTTCAAATTATTGCAATGAAACGAAAAACATAGAGTGGACGATAATTAGTGATATATAAACTAATAATTTAATTAATAATATAAACTAATTATATTTTAATTTGCTATATTAAAATCCAGTACTAATTGAAAAGACCAGATAAAAGGATTAAGAGGGAGAGAGCTAGGGTAGTATATTAAAACAAAAAACAAGTGTACTTTCGGCCATTTAAAATAAAACAAAATAAATCCTAGGTAACAGAACGCGCATTCCCGACTATCGATCTATATATATATATCAAGGAATCCACATTTACATTGAAAGCGATCGAGCTAAGATCAATTCTAATCCTTTCATTTTAAAAGAAATACAAGCAAACTAAAAAAAAATTATATATCCTAATTGTCCAAATCATGTCCCATAAACACTATCCTCTGATATATATATATATATATATATATATATTTTTTTTTTTTTTCCTCTGCAATCGGCACCGCCTAAGTGAAGCGTACTAATTAATATGCAAAACAGAAATGGACACAAAACTTTCTAAAAACCCAAATCCCAACACAAATCCGAGACATTATTATGATACGAAGCATATGGTGATATGAATTCCCCATCAAATAAGCTGGGCGATGGACGGTAATTTGGTACGAATGTGTTGTCTGCTACAAATGGTTCAGTCCAGAAATCTCCACTAAATTGATCAAATGTTTCCGACAACCCGAGCTGGCTGTCTTGATCTACAGCCCAATTTACGCCAGTCGAAATTTGATCGTGAGGAGAGCTGGTGGAGGAGGTGAAATCACTTGAACATTCTGTTTCCTGGGACAATACAGAGCTCTCTAAGATATGGTGAGACGGAGCATAATCAGCAGGAACATGACTTTCAGATTCTGAGTGATCTGTATTAATTTGGCTTTTTTCGCTGTGGGAAGCCTCACTGAGCAGACGGTCTTTCACCTCGGCCTTCCTCACGTTTTGCTTTGCACGCTTCTTTAGGTGGGTGTGCCAATGGTTCTTTATTTCATTATCTGTTCTTCCTGGTAATTTAGAGGCGATAATAGACCATCTGAAAAAGGAAAAAAAAAAAAAAAAAAAAAGCGAAAAGGTTCAACTGACATAGCTCCACCAAAAAAAGCAATATTGCAAACATTATTTTATCATTTTCCGTACAACATTTCATGAATAGTGTTGCCGCGTAGTCAATGCTTGGAACGTGTCTTGCATAGTGATTTGATTGAGATTCATCTTCTTTTTTGGCAAGTAATTTCGCAATTCATTGAACATGTGAAAAAAATCGTACTTATTCCCAAGTTCTTCATGTAATTTGAGGATGACTTCGTCTTCCTCTTTGGTGTAGTTTCCCCGTTTTACATCTGGCTGGAGGTAGTTCATCCAGCGTAGTCTGCAACTCTTCCCGCACCTTGATAGACCTGTGTATTAAAGAAAACCCAAACCTTAATTAGCATAAAAACTTTTTCCTTTCTCTGATCACTTTCCCAGTAATATATATAAATCGGCTTTAGAAGACATGTAGAATTGACATGCCTTGATTAACTAAATTTTATATATGAATCATTTATTAAGAGATGGAAAGGGGAAAAAAAACACACAAAAAACAAAAGAAATTCAAATCCGTACCAGCAAACTTGGGAAGCTCACGCCAGTTCCAATGGCCATATCTCTGAACATAAGCCTTTAACTTGTCATCTTCTTCAGGACTCCACGCACCTTTCTTCAGTCCACTTAATTCGTCATAATAGGGGGATTTCACCATAATCCCTATTAAGGTACGTTGATTGATCCCTCTGATATCTTGATCAGATGATGAAGTTTTCTTGCAGCTCAATGAAATGGTTGCATATCATGAGCTTAAATGGCTCAAAATAGTCCTCCATAAAACGAGTGCAGCGAGGGTTCTGTTTAGATAATAATATTATAAACGAAGAGGGACCGACAGAAGACGCAATGAAACGCATGCCCTTTTTATTTTATCTTAAAATAATAAATAGGAGAGTGACCATGAACAAGAAGACTCGTAAAGTATCACATGAAACTGACAAAAGAGGTCAATTGCTAGGTTAAAGCGCATCACTATGTAATGGGCCGCATGATTTGATCTCCACTACACATTAAATCACACTTGCCATCTAATTTTCCCGTACGTTAATGGCATCTCCTCCTCAATGCAAATGGAGATCAAGATTATCCAATATATAATATATCATAATTAAGCAGATGATCAAAGCAATTAATATCCTCAAATTAATTAAAAGGGTGGATGATAGAAAAAGAATATTATTGCAGGAAGGAGCTTATAACTTTAGAAATATTCCTTCCAAATGCACAGGAATCATCATCCCAGCCTTCTATAAACAAAATTAAATTAGTTAATTTTGAAATCTGTCAATGGCTTGATGACCTTATAGCTTGTGAATAAGCAATAATACATGATCATTAATTATAGTAGCTAGTGGGGTCGATCAAAATGTGAAAGAAGTACTACTGGACCACTTTAATTTGCAATTAATTAGAAACGTGACATCCATGCAAATAATTGATCCCAGCTTAACCACACATAAGATGCAGGCAAATGGTATGATATATATCCAGGATTACTATACTAGCTAGGTAGGGTGACGTCACATCAATAATAAATACGTCGTCATAATTTCAAGTAGTTGAGAGTTTGCTTGTTTCGTGGTCTATATTGTCATCATGTATTTCAGTTCAACATGTGAAATTAATCATGTATACGTAGTTCCCTAGCCTGATATGGATCTCAGAAAATATTACAACTAGCTGTCATGATGACGATGAAATTATTTGATTTTTGTGGTTATAATTAATTAATTATAAGATCAGCTCAAATTAATCACGCAAAACTAATATACTTATAATAATATATTCCTTTAATTATAAATTTGCTGACGCTTTATTATATATAGCTAGCAAGACTTGATGCAGGATCATTATAAAGACTAGTTCAAGAAAAGAAAATAAAAGAAAAAAAAAAAAAAAAGAAAGACTTCATGAATGAAAAGAAAGACTGACTGTGTGAAAAAAGGAATTATTATTACGACGGATGATCAGTACTACATCATGAGCTGGAGATCATCTGAACCATCCATGCATGCATCATTAATTAATTGCATAAATATACAACCGTACTACTGCAACTACTTTATATATATAGGTTATTAATTACTCAAATGTGTAGACATGATATTAATCCCATGTGATCATATTCTATATATATATATAAATATTTATATATATATGTCTATTCATGAAATTATGGAATTTTTCGAGTATTTGATCTAATTTGAAAAGCAAAGGTAGCGATCAATGGGATGGGGAAGTTTCCGACGTGTCTCCTACCCATATATATATACTTTATTGATTTAGTTACGTTGAAGCTGACGTTTTCTAGAATGAAGCTAGCTACGAGGAGAGGCAATGATGGCTTTAGATGACGTGCTGAGGAGTGATGTCATTCCCGCCCAATTTAGACCAAGAAATCTAAAGTTCCTTTGGATTATTAATAAATTGAATTAGGAGATGTTTGGATTTGCTGGACATCTCAACTCATCTCAATTTATTTTATTATTATTTATTACTATTCAATAATTTTAACTCACAAATCTCACAACTATTCACAACTCATTTCATTACTATTTATAATCTATCTCAATTCATCTCAAGTCATCTTTAATTATCTTCGAATCCAAACGTATCCTTAGTCGAATACGTCAGTAGTGTCTGAAAAGAAACACTTGCAAAAAGAAAAAAGTAACAAAACCCGAATTCACACCAAGTTGAATGGGCCATGAAGAATCGAATCACGTGTAACTTGCGTCAACTATCAATTTTAATTTCGCGGACTTAATCAACCGGCCGGTATTTCGAGGACTTTAATTGACCTCGCATTCTATCTTTTCTATTCATTTGACGCGTCAAATTAAAGCTAGCAGCCTCTTTTTGGATTCAAAACTTGGATTAGATGAGGATAATCCCGGAGCAAAGCTGCATGCAGGATCGGCCTAGCTAAGAGGGGAATCGGAACTTGGAAATTCTAAAAGAAATAATAAAAAAAAAAAGTTACATTTTCATCTTGAGAAAGCATTCCTAGCTTCTATAATCTCATGTCGTACTTAATTAAACTTATTCAATAATATTCTATTTATAATCTATATGATGTCTAGCTATAAGATACGTGTAACACCATTAATACCATAGAGAGGACGTGTATATATATATATGCAGTAGGGTGCACACTATTGTTGTGTGATCACTCCATGCATCTATATCTCTCACTTGATCACACAAAAATGACGAATATAGTTGTGGTGTTTACCTCGGTACCAATATTGAATTTGCTACAATTCAACTCTCATATGCAACATCTGCAGATTGACGTCAGATCACGACTAGGCCTTACATGCGCACGCTTTCGTAATTAATTACCTTATCTAATCACAGCCTTTACCATATGCTCTCCCACTCGTTATATATTAGACGTGACTTCATTTCACTGTCTTTTAGTGAAAAGCATTAATATTATGTAAGTGAGTAAATGTTTCTGTCACAATTGACGACTTTATAGTCAAATACATGAAATATGTACCGATCACCTGCACTAAACTTTTACTAAGTACTTCCTCTTAAGGCCATTTCTCGATATTTTTCTTAATTACCTTATCAATGACTTTGGAATTGATCAACTCTTTTCTTGGGTAATCTTACATAACCCCATTTATTTGGGTGTCCCAAGACTTTATCATGTGGTTACTCTACCTAGGTATATATTTCAACCTTATACTAGCCACATGCTCTCAAATTTTTTTCAAAGACAATCCTTAGTTTGTGGGATCAGCTACCATTTTAGTTGACCATAACCTCACATCTTTCTACTATATTTAAAATATAGTGATAATGCATATTAATGTATTTTCCTATGAAACCATGTGCTCCACTTTTTATTAATGAGATAAAAGATTTATTATTACTAATTAAACACATTGACTGATCCAGTAGGTGTATCCAAACTTAATTTCAATAAAGTGTTTTATCCATACCTCATTAGTAACTGCAGTGCTACATGCAACATACTCAGCTTCTATTATAGACTTTGTAGCACAGTCATGCTTCTTACTTAACCAAGAAATTGCTATACCATGCACCAAATAGAAATATATATATATATATATATTTGTAGATTTTCTATCATCTATATCATTTCTAAAATTAGGATCACTATAACCAATTAATTATTCTATATCACTGATTCCAAAGCATAATTTCATATTTTTTGCACATTGTAAATGCCTTAAATATTTTTTTTCTTACTTGTCAATGTTCTTTACCCATATTAGATTGATATTTACTTACAAATCCTACTATATGACAAATATCAGGTCTTGTACTTTCTATTATATACATGAGCCTTCATACAACTTGAGCATAGAGAACTTCAAGCATTGCACTTGTTTCTTCCTCATCTTTCGTACACATACTCTTACTCAAAGTATTTCCTTTACAAACAATTGTACTTAAGGATTTACAGTTTTTCATCCTAAATCTTTTAAGCACTTTGTTTAGATATTTTTTTAATCTAAATATATATTTTTTGAATTCCTATCCCTAAAAATTCTTATACCAAGAATATAGGTGGCTTCATCCACGTCTTTCATTTCAGATTTTTCTAAAAAATTCTCTTGTTTTATTCTTCATATGCAGACAATTGGTTGCTAACTGTATATCATCAATATACAATAATAATATTGTTATTTTCTTATCGTATTTTTGTGTGTACACACATTCACACAATGATGTGGACTCATTTCATATCCATTTTAACTATTGATTGGCGAAATTTCAAGTACCATTGTCTTGAAGACTGGTTAAGTCCATACAATGATCTCTTCAGTTTGTAGACTCTGTCCTCATGTCCTTCAATTTGGAATCCTTTAGGTTGAACTATAAAGATTTCTTTTCACCATTAAGAAAAGTTATTTTAACATTTGATTGATGTAATTTCAAATTCATTTTTACAATTATAGACATGATTATCCTTACGAATGTGAATTTTGTTATAGGCGAATATGTGTCTACAAAATCTACACCCATTCATTCAATGAATCCTTTGACGACTAAGCTTGCTTCATATCTTTCTGAACTTCTATCAGCATTAAACTTCTTTCTAAGAACTCACTTACAACCAATAGATTTTCCATCATTTAAAAGTTCTATTAACTCCCAAGCATCACTTTTATTAGTCGATTCTAATGTATCTATGGCTTGAAGTCATTTACCTGAATCAATATTATTGATTGCCTAAAAAAATTGAAGATCATTTCTAAACTTTCAATACTGTTTTCAAAAGTATAGCAATCTTGAAATAATGTTGATGGTCGTCTAGTTTGATAGCACTAGTGTAAGATTTGGAAGAAAATATAATAATAATATAATCGTTAGAACACTTATCTCTGGCTATCGTTGATTAAGTATTTGTAAGAATTGATTATTTATGGATTACAAACCCTCACAGATTTCTATATGAAGAGTTTTGGATAGCGCTTTTCAGCCTATCTTTTTATGTACATGAATGTTGTGGTTGATGGAATCTCATGATTTTATATATAGAGAGGCCAAGACCCTTATTCACAACTTTCTAAGTGTTGTTTCCTTCCATCAAGAAACGTAACTAGTTTACTCCCATTATCTTCAATATAACTCTTGAGAATTGATTTTAATAAGATTTCTTGTTATTTCCGTTACTATATACTTGAGTAGTTTCAGTATTTGATTCAGTAGAAGCTGTAGAGCTTTGTTGATTCTCTAAAATATTGAAAGAATCTATCTGATCAATTGAAGTAATTATGTATGTATTTTCAAGAAAGACAGCATTCCTGCTTTCTATAAGTCTTTTTCTAAAGTGATAAAATTGATAACGACTCCCATTATTTACATATCCTATAAACTTGTATTCCCATACTTTACTTTTTAACCTATCCCTTAGTGGCATTGGGATAAGTACTTGTACTTTACAACCCACACTTTGAGTTTGCTTAAATTTGACTTATGGCTTGTTCATATCTTGTAAGGTGTAAGGGGTTTGCTTTGATTTTAATTCTATTTAATATGTATGTTGCAATTGACAATGTTTCACCTAAAAAATGTATTGATAGATCAGTATATGCTATCATAGATCTTTTCATATCTAATAGAGTTCTATTTCATCTTTTTGCAATATCATTTTGTTAAGGTCTTTATAGCATAAATGAATATGTTTTATAACATTTGATTTGTAAAAATAGCTTCATATTCACCTCTCATATCATTGTTCAAACTTTTAATGGGTTTATCCAATTTGCTTTATGTCTACTTTGTATTCTTTGAGTTTTTCTATTGCCTCTTATTTATGTATGAGTAAATAGACATATACATATCTTGAATAATCATATGTGAAAGTAATGAAGTACTTCATTCCTTTATGTGTCTATCTTAAAAGTCACACAAACATCAGAATGTATTACTTCAAGTAAATTTGCTGACTTCCATCTTTTAGAAAATGATTTACTACACTTAGCTTACATTTAATACATGGCTCATACATATCAAAATCATTTAAGTTCACTTATGGTATTAATTCATTTTGTACATTCTAATCATTTTATTTTTATTTACATGATCCAATCTTAAACGACATAAATATGTACAATTAGTAGACACATTGAAATAGAAAAAAGAAGATACATTATAATTAATATCAATATTCAATGAGTACATATTGAGACTTTCCGCACCTTTAACTGATACTCTAATAATAATGGTTCCAAACTTAAATTTCATTGTGTAGCCCTTTTGATCTAGTATAGGCATGAATATCAAATTTCTTCGAATACTAACTCCATACAACACATCACTTAGTAATATAGTAGAACCATTTATAGAAAATTTGCAAGTACCATACCCCAAGACATCACAATATGTGTTGTTTCCAATATATACTCAGTGTTCACTTGCTTATTTCTCTACGAGTCCAACAAACAGTTCTTTGTTTTTAGATATATATATTGTTGCTGAAGAGTTAATTTACCAAAAATCTGGCATTGGTTACATGAGCATAACTTCTAAAATTGTCATCACAATTTCTTGTAATGCCTATTCTTTCCGCATTTAAAATAGTTTTCAAATGTTTTAGTTTACATTTTCCTTAACCATTTCTTTTTCTTGAATTGATTTTGCTTTGTTTTGTTATGAGTTGGCCATGTGTCATAAGCCATCAAAAGATTGGATGACCCATGTTCTTTCTTTCTCTTATTCATTCTTTCTATCTCATGTACCAATGGTACCGAAAGGGAAGTCATGGTTTTTTACACCCCTACATAGGAAAAATGATGTTGTTGTTTTTATCAAATTTTTAATAATAGACCGAACGACAATTTTTGTTTGGTAAAGAAGATTTTGAATTTTTGTAATCGTTGGCCAAAACAACACCGTTTCAACTAAGAGTATTCTCTTCACCCTCCAAATTCCATGAACAAGAGTATGAAAATCTTGATTTCTCTACCTTTTTTAATGCCTTCAACAACAAAGATGTGGTGGGTAGTAAATCCCCGATTTTCTCGAACCCTGGCAGTGGCGAAACACTTTTGTGACTACCCGAAACTTTTTTTGCAACGTTTTGGTTGACCTCTGTTTTGAATACAATTTGTTTTCCTTTTTGAGTGAAAATTCTCCAATAATTATCTTTGAAATAGTATTGGGTAACAAGATCTTACAAGTTCTGAGTGAATTCAAGCCCTCCCACAATGACTTGAAATAGTTTTTGTGTTGGTTCCGTAACTCCTTTCAAATGGTTGTAATATGCAGGCATGGTTGCTAAACCGAGCACTTGAGAATTCCTGTCGGGGTATTGGTCTCACTGGACCTCTATTTAAATGTAAGCTAAGGTGGGAATTCCTGTTAGGGTATTGATCTCACTGATTAGTGATGGATAGAGGGTTTTTCAAAAGCATTACAACAATTACACAAGGATCTCTTGTACCGCCCTAATGGAAGGCCTAAGCTACATGACCTATATTCCAAAAAGACTAGTTAATGATACAATTGGAGCCACATTAAAACCTTATAAAGACCAATAATTTCTCATTCCCGAGTAATGTGGGATCTAATATACCACCTACCCTTATCCTTATCATATGGGGTATCACAATCTACCTTCCTTAAATTCCTGACGTCTTGGTCAGGCCAGTCCGTCATAGGTAGCATAGCTCAAGTTCCACATTTCTGGTTATGATAAACTCTGATACCATTTAATGTTAAAGCCATGCACATTCTTTTCAATCCAAACTTCAATCTTCTAAGTTGTGAAACTTAGCAAAATTCCATTAAAATGCAAGAATGGTTAGCCCCAACTTAACTCAAACAATTGCTTTCAAGGGGAAAAGGAGTAGAGCACTTGTGGTCACATCATTGTTGTCCTCTACATCTCCAGGTGTCAATGCAAACATTCAAGCCGGCCCCGTTCTACGCCGATTTGTCGTCTGTCGGGGACTTGAAGGTGGGTTGGGCTTCTTGTCGTCTTCCAATAGTAATGGACATTCCCTAATGAAATGCTCGATCTTACTGCATTGAAAACACGACCTCACCTCCTTCTACACTCTCCCGTGTGTGCACGATTACAAAACTTACATAGATTATTCGGTTGACTGCATTTGCTTCTAACTTGGGTTGCTCCCATCATTTCTCTTCTTCTACGACCCTTGATCCATACTAGAGGAGGATCCTTGTGGAGTAGCTCTCTTCCTATGATCTTGAAGTTCAACACTTCTCTTGAGGCTTTGTTTGATTATCGTGGCCCCTTTCACTAACTTTCAGAAACTTTGGATCTGAAGGGCCACCACTCGTTCATGTATCCTATTAGTCAGCCCCACCTCGAATTTCCAGGCCTTCTTCTCTTCGTAAGGGATCAGATATGAGTCAAAGCACGATATCTCAACAAATATGGCCGCGTACTGGTGTACTGTCATAGTCCCCTACATTAAGTTGGCAAACTCCCTGGCCTTAGCGTCTTTGACTGAGCTTGAGAAGAAACAATCAAAGAAAATCTGCTTGAAGTGGAGCTAGCTAACTACTCCACTCCTATAAGCTTCATCAGCTTCCCTGATGATTCTCTCTAATATCCACATCTCTTTGCCTCCCCTATCAAATTGAAGGCAGAGTACAGTACCTTCTGTTCATCTCTTTGCCTTAACTGTCAAAAGTGGGAGGGCACATCTGATTGAATTACTCTATGCATCTGCCCTTATCATTAGTTGTGTTCAAGTTTGCAAGAATTTGAACACGGCATCGAGTTGCCATCCTAGAAAACTCATACTTGGTTAAACATTTCAAATGGAGTACTTTTAAAACAAATTTTTAGATGTAAATGTAGCTATAAAACAATATATTTATAACAATTCAAATTTTTTTTGTCTTACCCATTCTTACCCATATGCTAAACCATTTGTCAAAGCCTACGTACTATAATTCACATTCGATAATTTTAAACTTGACATCAAGGCAAACTTATATACTTGATCATAATCTAAACCCCATATATTAAAGTCTACATAATTTAAAAACTAGTGCTCGATCAAGCTTATATAGGCCTCCAAAATCTAAACCTTAAATCTTATCAAAACCATTATGTAAAGTCTATAGAATCTAAAACCTCAAGTGCCATGAAGTCAGTTCTTAAAATCCACAAAATCTAAAACCTCAAATTTCATAGGACACATTCCCTAAGCCTACAAATTCTAAAACCTTAAATATCAATAGAATTATTTCTTGAAATCCGTAGAATCCTAAACATAAAATCTGAAAATTATTTCATAAAGTCCATATAAATCCAAGCCTCATATTTTAAAGTCTACATAACTCAACCCTATCTTTCGATCAAGCTTATGTACACCTTCAAAATCTAGACAATAAATATTATCCAATTCATTTCCTATAGTGTACAGAATAAGCCTACCAGATCTAAAACTTCAAATGTCATGAAAATTATTTCTTAAAATCTTCAAAATCTAAAACCTCTGATTTCATGGGACACATTCCATAAGTCTGCAGATGCGAAAACCTTAAGTATCGTAAAACACATATCTTGGAGCTTGCAGGATTCTAAGACCTTAGATCTCATCAAAATCATTTTTTAAAATATGCAGAATCTCTAAACCTCAGATTTCCAAAAACTCTCAATAAAGTCTGCAGAATCTCAAACATGTCTCTGATACCAACTGTAACGCCCCAATGGAAGGCATAAGCCACATGACCTATATTTCAAAAAGACTAGTCAATGATATATTTGGAGCCTCATTATAACCTTATAAAAAGTAAGAACTTTTCATTCACAAATAATGTGGAATCTCATACATCATCTACCCCTATTCTTATCATATGGGATATGACACCTCTATTTACAGACCCATTGGTGATATTTGGCAAGAGGCACAATTGTTGGATATAATTGAATAGATGTGTCTCTTGACACACCTCTAAACATCACCCCTGTGGAAAACTGTCATCATGAGAAGGATGCACATGCAATGGGGTGTACCCTATTGTTGTGTTGGTCACCCCATGCATCTACAGCTAGCTTTGTCCATTATATGTGGGATGAAAAATAAATTTTCCTTTTCTTTGCTTTGGAGAATGATATTGAGTAAACAATTAAACCAAACAACTACAAACATATAATCAATTTGAATATAAAGAAAATAAAGGACAAAACACTTTTCAAAATAAAGTGAAAGTATTATTGAGTAATAAGATTAAACTACTTCTTGCTAGACATTATTTTCAAGAGGCCATTAGAGGCCTAGTAGGTATGGGTTTGAACCCCAAAACATCGATGGCCTCATGGTCCCAAAGGACCCTGGGCAGTGCCATTCGGCACGAAGGCCACTGGTTATAAAGCTATGTTGTTGGGGTTTGGCATCTCCCTCATTTCCTCTCCCTTTTTTGTACATATTTGTCACACAACCTTCAAAGATTTGTTAGCTTTCTATTTTCAATCTTAGAAGTGCTTTCATCTCATTTTCTCCTACTTTTGTCGAAAGGAAGATATCATATCTAGAGTCAATTGCCCACCAATGATGTCCACGTGTTGTGCCATTGACCTCATCCCAACTGGCCATGTCTAGGCTCATTCATTATTTCTATAAGAAGTGATCCCTACTTTCTCCTTTGTCCAAGTTTTGGAGGCCATAAGTGAGCTCGTCTCTTTGTTGGCCATCCCAACACAGTTAAGAGCAATACATTTACCAAGTGCGATTTCTAAACAATGGAATCTCATTTAACTAGATGACCTATATCAAAATTGTCAATCAATATACTTAAGCTATTATAACTATAAATATAAAGATATTCTATAAAAATACTAAATGCAAAGTTATTTGATTTTATATGTGCTTATGTGAGTTCAACTGAGTTTTGTATGAGTTGTATCATTTAATAACATATCATAGTTTCATAGTCATGAATAACTCATTTAATAACTGTAAGATAATTGAATATGAGAAAATTCTCTCCTACAATGTGTAGGAGAGATATGCTATATTTATTGATTGTGTACACTTGAGATAAGATTACAAGGGATAATAATTCAAAATTCAAAAACTATCTATCCAAGTATTTACAAAATTCAAAACTGTTATCTATTGGATGAGTAGTTTCTGTTATCACAGTTGCTATTTTCTTGGACTGAATCACATTAACTAGGTTTGAATTCTTTTTTAGCATCATCTGCTTCTACATGCCTCGTCAAGTGAAACGCATGTCTTGGAAGTTGAGCTTGGAAGTGAGAAATTGGAACCTTGCAGCGATAATAGGCTTGGTAAATATGTCTGCGAGTTTATCTTTCGTTGAAATTAATCGAACATCCGGCATTTTAGAAGAGACTTTATCATGTAAAAAGTGAAAATCCAGTTCGATATGCTTTGTTCGAGCATGAGAAAAATGATTAGAAGATAGGTAAGTAGCTCCAATGTTATCAAACCATAGGATGGATGAAGAGGGAAGGAAAAGACCAAGCTCACGAAGAAGGTGTTGTAGCCATTGTAGTTCAACCGTGGTGTTAGCAAGGGATCGGTACTCGTATTTTGTGCTGCTTCTTGCCACAGTATGGTTCTTGCGGGATTGCTAAGAAATAAGGTTAAGACCAAGAAAAATATAATTACCGAGCGCCTATCATCTGGGCATCCAGCCCAGTCAGTGTCAGAGTAAGCCATGAGTTTTGTAGAAGAAGGCTTGTGCAAGAGTAAACCATGGTTGATAGTGTGCTTCAATATTTGAGAATTCTTTTTACAGTTTACAAGTGAAGTGCAGTCGTTTTGTGCATGAATTGACGCACTTTCTTGACGGAGAATGGTCTAGGCAAGTATAAGATAGATACTTTAGAGCACCCACCGTGATAGGGTTTGAGAAATTATCACCATTGTATAATGATAAAGGAGCTGTCGAGGACATTGGTGATGTAATTGGCTTATCATGTGTCATATTGGTACTTTTTTAAAAAAAAAATTAAAAGAAGAGCCGAGGTTCACCTGTCCATGAGTAACCCCTTCCCAAATTTTATTAATAGCCCTCATTTATGGCAGAGGAATACCGTAGTTACAGACTGACACCTGGTATTACAAAAATTCCAATCCTATGTGTCAAACTTACTGGAAACCTCTAAACAAGAGAAACAAAAAAACATCAAGTCAAGGACATACTAAAAAAGAATACCAAGCAAAACCATTCCTGTAAAAAAACCACCAAACAAACATTGTTAACTCAAAAAATATAAAATCATAAAATCTTACCAAACCAACCTGAGGACATAAATGCATCATGAACATGACGCTAACAGCAACGCAAAGATGGCAAACCCAGTATATCCAAACGGATTAAACCACGAAGCACCCTAGGCACATCCCTAAGAAATCTCCACTCAGAATTAAGACCCGACGCACCACTCCGAGCCAACCAATCCGCAACTTTGTTTCCCTCTCTATAAACATGACGAACTACGCACACCATAGAATCTATAAGGGCCAAAGTATCTTCCCAAAAATCTTTCAAGTACCACACCCCACACCTTCTCCTATTCCACCACGAAATCACCACTTGAGAATCTAATTCAATTTCCACAAAATTAATCCTCAGATCCTTACAGGCTTTGAGGCCCTGAAAAACAGCTAACAACTCCGCTCTATTGTTGGAACCGACTCCAATATAAGAATTAAAAGCATAAACCATATGACCTCGATCATTCCTAATAATACCACCCACCCCTGAAGAACCTGGATTACCAAGACTACTCCCGTCTGTATTCAACTTAAACCACCATTGAGCTGGCTTTTGCCAAGCAACTAGCTTTAAGTACTTCCTATCAGGGACCAACACTGGAATATTCAATATTTGTAACACCTGTGAATCATGCGTAGAACATTTGCTAACCTTTTTCATATCTCGAACTAATAATCCCATCCATCTACTAATAGAAAGCCGAACCGAAATAATAGACTGAAACCTACCCTCCATACATGCAGTACATCTTCTACACCAAAGGTGCCAAATAATAATAGAAGGTAGAAGCCCCACTGTTATCCCCACTTGAGAATCAGAGGAAGCACGTCGAAACCAAATTTACACCGTCTCCCTCCAAGTACGACCAATAGGTATACCAAAAATAGATCCATAAAAATGCCATATTGCCGATGCAAACTCACTTTCAAAAAATACATGATTTTGGTCTTCATAATTACCTTCATCACAACAATCACAACGAGAAACTATCTGGATCTCAATGCGCCAAAGACGATCATCTATGCTTAAGGCCATGTTCCACACTTTCCACATTAAAACCGAAATTTTAAGTGGAAGCAACTTATGCTACACCCAAGGATGCCACTCCATACTAGATCCTTGTACTCGAATGCAATCCCAAGCGGATTTAGTAGAAAAATTCCCACTCTCATTCTTCATCCAGATCAAAACATCAGATCCTCCCTTACACCCTGCCAAAGCCTCAACAATTTCCTCCACATTATCCTGTCCAACCAACGTACTCAACAATTCCACATCCCAACTATTGGACAACTTGCACTCTTTAACTTTCAACATCGGATTACCCACTATCTGGAACTCATTAAATAAAGGACCCCCATCTCTCCATTTATCATACCAAAATAAAATATTTCCATCTCTAACTCTCCACTTTGCATTATTAAGGACACTCGGAATACTTTTGACAATCATTTTCCAAAACCTCGTTCCTTTTCTCATGTCAATGAGACACCAAGTTGAAGATCCCACATATTTTCCCTTAAAGAAACTAGTCCACAGGGACTCTCCTTTCAATAAATTCCATGCAAACCGCATGTGCAAAGCTTTTTGCATATCCTCCAAATTACGCAAACCAAGTCCACCCTCCTCTATTGGCTTACAAATACTCTCCCATGCCACCCACTTTTTTTTACTTTTACCATTCACCTCTCCCCAAAAAAATGTGCTCATCATTCGGTTTAATTCTTTAATAATAGAATGTGGAACCTGCAATACTGCAAATATATGTAAAGCCATACTAGAAAGCACATGACGAAGAAGAATCAAACGGCCACCCGCTGATAATAATTTCATTTTCCAACCACTGATTTTGTTCTAGACTTTGTTAATCATCTCCTCTAGATGCTCATGCTTAAGACGCCCCAATACTATCGGAACCCCAAGATATTTAAAAGGAAACGAGCCTTCCGAGAACCCTGTCAGCCTTTTAAGAGCTCTCTTTCTTACTAACGAAATTTTTGGAGAATAAAATATGGCCGTCTTTTCTTTACTAAGTTGCTGACCTGACCAATTTTCATACTTTTCAAACACCAATAACTGTTCCCTCACTGATTTCTTTCCTCCATTCAGAAAAATTACAATGTCATCAGCGTACATAAGGTGAGAAATATGAGGAGTGCCTCTAGCTTGGGAAAATTTTCCAATCTTTTTTTCTATAAAGCTTTGTTTCAAAAGTCTAGAAAGCACCTCTTGAAGAATAATAAAGAGATAAGGCGAAAGGGGATCCCCTTGGCGCAAACCCCGCCTCCCTTGAAAGAATCCTTTCGTCGTTCCATTTAGAATCACAGAGTACCACACATTCGAAATACAAGCATGAATTAGTTCAAAAAAAGGAGGGAAACCAAAACACCTCAATACCTCAATCAAAAAATTACACTCCACCAGATCATATGCTTTTGCCATGTCAACTTTAATCATAATATTACCACCGTGTGCCGTTCTCTTCAGTGAATGAACCATTTCCTGAGTAAGACTAATATTCTCAAATATACTCCTCCCAGGTATAAAAGCTCCTTGTTCTAGAGAAACTATTTTGGGAAGAAGACCTGTCATACGATTCACAATAATTTTCGAACAAATTTTATAGAAGACTGAACAAATGCTTATTGGCCTATATTTATCAAACCCCGAAGGCACATCTACCTTTGGGATAAGCACAATGAAAGAAGCCGAATAAAATCTCGAAAAACTTTTAGATAGAAAAAATTCTGAAATAGCTTCCAAGACCTCCAATTTTACCACCTCCCAGCAACTCATAAAAAATCCCGCGCCAAAACCATCTGGCCTCGGAGAATTATTAATAGGAATAGACGATAGGGCCTCTTTCACTTCAACCAAAGAAGGGATACCACAAAGCCGGACACAATCATCTTCGTCAATAACCGACGATATCAAGCTTGTTAAATCCGGCACGTCCCTTGCCTGATTAGATCTTTGTAGAAACTCAGAAAAATATTCAACGGCACCAAGGTGAATTTCTTCGGAGAATTAAACTCCATCCCATTCGAAGTTCTCAGCTTATAAATTTTCCTGCGCCTTTTATTTGATAACCAAACATGAAAGAATTTTGAGTTCCTATCACCATCCATTCTCCACTTAATTTTAGCCATCTGAGCCAGCCTTATGTCCTCCCTTCGCCTCCAAGAAGACAACTCATTAGAACACCTCACTAGCTCCCTTTCAATATCATTATCCCAATCTCTCTGCAACAACTGCTCAAGACTCTCAACATTTTCTTCAAGAATAGCAATCTGATTATTAGTTCTCCCAAACACCCTCTTGTTCCATTCACGTAACGCCACCTTAAGCTTTTTAAGTTTGCTAGCTAATTTAAATAGCCCCGTACCTGCTACAGATTCAGACCACACATTTTGTACCAAATTCATAAAATCCGGATGCTCAACCCACATTTGCTGAAATCGAAATGGAGAGGGGCCATAAGTAAAAGGATTTGTTAAAAACTCTATAAACATAGGACTATGATCCGACATTGTCCTTGGAAGATACAAGCAATGTACACTCGATCCAACTTTGCCCAAGCTCTAGTTAATTCCTGCTGACCGTTGCACCATGTAAACTTTCCCCCTTGTGAATTCATTTCCATCAGCCCGCCCTGATGAATCCATCTATTAAACTCATCCATTGCAACTCTTGTCCGCGGACGACCACCACACATTTCCACATCCGACCGAATTATATTAAAATCTCTAGCAAACAAACAAGGCTCCACACCCATTATGTCCGAACTCAGCTCCTGCCAAAGCATCTGTCTCTCATATCTATTACACTTAGCATAAACAAAATTGCCTAAGAAATGAATATCGCCGTCGCTTATACGTAAAGACACATACTGCGAACTCGTTCGGACAACCTGCACATCCACTTCATTTTTCCAAAATACCCAGATTTTCCACCATCATTCTCATTCGTTATTACCTTATCAAACTGCAACATCCGCATGAACACCTGAATTTTATCCACACTCTGAAATGGTTCCAGCAGCACTGCCATCTTCGATTTGTATTTAATCAGCAGCTTTTGTAAGCGGCCCTTGGAAGTACCTATTCCTCTTATATTCCAGACTAAGATTGATCCTGTCATTGAGTAAATTTTTTGGCTCTAGTGATCACCCGCCTAGAACTCCTGATTTTCTCAAACTGCCGCTTCTGATATTTCCTCTTCCCGACTTCATCTTCTGCTTCCGAATGGTATTCCTTCTCTAGCAAAAACACTTCCGCATTTTTCTCAGGTTCCGGATCAGACATTGATCCTTCTTCCAAGAATACCTCTTCCTCGTGTACATTATCATCCTCCCTTTTCGCTGAACTAGGAACTACTTCCCCCTCCCTCATGTTCGTTTCCAACTTTGCTTCCTTTAACTGGGTAGAGCAGTCCATTCTTCCTTCAAAACTTACTGGATTCATTTCTTCCGCTGGATCCGCAGTCTCAGGAATTTCCTCCTGATCCTTTTCCGGTTCCAACTCCTCAACCAAAGGTATGGGTTCACCTAATACCCGATTTTCCTCAGAATCTTGGTTTGTTTCGACTTCTTTATCCTCAAAAACTGGGATTGTAGTATTTTCCTTCGGTTTTTCCACAATCGGTTCTTGTTGCCTAACCCACACCTTACCTATTGCATTCTTTTCCCCAGCACGTCATGTCTTTAAATTGTGACCCTGTATTTTGCACTTAGAACAGAACGCCGGCAGAGTTTCATAAATAATTTCTTGCTTTCAGCTAGATCCCAGACCAGGCATCCCAATCCAAAAATGAGATAAAGGTTCCTTTGCAGCATCCATTTCCACACAAATACGGGTACCGTCGGTGTGAGTAGCACAACGAGTGGAATTATCACGTCTAATAAATCTACCTATAGGGGCTATAAGAATTTTAAGAAAAGACTCATGATAATAGTTAGGAGGCAAACCTGGAAGGACAATCCAAACCGGTACAATAGATAGTTCTTCTTCTTCTTTAAAATTTGGTGTCCAGTGAAAGGGACGGTATGGAACCCCGTCTATATTGCTAACTTCACGTGAAAGAGCCTTCATGCAGTCTTCTTCCGAAGCCATTCTGATAAATACGTTCCGAGGATTCCTCATATTAGAAACAATTGGAATGCCATCAAGATTCCAACGCTTGTGAATGAAGGCCCTAATGGCATCCAAGGATGGTTGGTTCCGCAGAAATTTCAAGACGATAGAGTACCGAAAAGGTTCAGCAGATCGTTGGATTTCCTCCTTAGAAAACTCGAAGAAGATTTCGCCATCCTTGGATTTCGGCACACGGTGCGCCATAGACATTTCTGGAAGAGGCTGAGGGACCACCGATACGAGATCCACGAAGAGACGTCGACCTCCGTTGTCAGCAGCAACCATAGAGACTTGCGTCAAATTGAACCCACTGGTCAATCAACGAACGACGTTGCAAGAAAAAACTTTCAAGAAGAAAGCCATTCTTGGAGCGTTCTTGGAGCGTCTCTCATCTCCTCAACATTTCCATTATCCTTAGGTACTTATGTCATATTAGTACGTTGAAGAAGATTGAGGATGTACCTATGTTGAGTTAGAAATAACCACTTTAATAAAAAAAGGTTTCAACACCCAAAAAATAGCTTAACTTTCCAAGATCCTTGACAGCAAAATCAGTATTAAGTTGAACAATAAGGTGATCAATTTCAGTAGGCTGCAAGTATAACTTCATCAACATAAAAGAGAATGAACATAATAGCCGCACCACTTCGTCGAATAAATAAGGACGAATCTAACTTAGAACCAGTGAACACCAATTCTTGCAACTTGCAACTGAGATGAGAAAACCAAGCCCTCAGGACTTGTTTAAGCCCATATAGAGATGTCTGAAACTTGCATACATGAGTTTGAAAGCATGGGTGAGAGAAAACCTGTAGTTGAAACATAAAAACATCCTCTTTGAGAAAGCCATGGAGGAAGGCATTTTGGATGTCTATTTGTCAAATAGACCATCCAAAGGATACAACTACTGAGAGAATAGTTCTAATTGTTGTTGGTTTAACAACTGGACTAAAAATCTCCTCAAAATCAATGCCCTCTTGTTGATTAAATCATTTGGCAACTAGGCGTGCCTTGTAATGCTCAATGGTACCATCATCCTTTCTTTTGTTACGAAACACCCATTTGTAGCCAATTAGATTCATAGATGGAGTGTATGAGACAAGAGACCAGGTACCATTGCGAAGCAAAGCATCGAACTCTTGATTCATTGCATGGCGCCATTTAGAAGACTTGAAAGCTTGAGCGTAGCAAGTTGGTTCAGTGTCTGCAACAAACAATAAAAGAAGCAAAGAGATGTTGTTATGAGAATGTGTCATCATTGGATGAAGACGTGTCGGTGGATTAGATACAGTGACAGCAACAACATGCATGGTAGATATTCTTGATCGGTGAGCTAAATCTGCAGGTGGTGAGGATAGTGATGGATGGGCTGATATTGAAACAATGGTGTCGATGCAGGGACTTGGACACAAGGATATCCTCTAATCTATGGATTCGACCAGTCGTGTCAATGAGAGAGATGGTGGGGACACGATAAGTGGAGAGGAAGGATTAGAGATGAGGTTAGTAGATGATAGAGTAGTTGTAGATATGGGAGGTGAGATTGGTTTATCTGGTTGAGGATAAAAAGGAAATTTGGTTTCATTAAAGACCATGTGACAAGAGATATAAACTCGACGAGTAGGATAATGAAGACCCTTGTAGCCATGGTGATTTTCGCTATAGCTGATGAAAATGTAATCTTTAGTTTGAAAATCAAATTTATGAGAATTATATGGCCTAAGATAAGGCTAGTAGGCACATCCAGCTTTTTATAAAAATTAATAGTTTGGTGGTTTATGAAAGAGAAGTTCATGAGGATATTTATGGTTGAGAATAGGAATTGGAAATCGATTAATTAGGTAGTGTGGTGAGAGGAAAGCTCCATCTCAAAATTGTTTGGGAACATGACCATGGTGAAGCAGTGCAAGACTAGTTCAACAAAGTATGTTTACATTCAAACATGCCATTTTGTTAATGCGTATGTGGGCAGGTGATACGATATCCAATTCCAAGATTAGATAAAATAGGACTTAGTTTTTAGAACTCACCGCCCCAATCAGTGTGCAAGAATTTAATTTTCGGAAAAAAAAAAAAGACATTTAACATAAACACAAAATTTTCTAAAGATAGCAAGAACATCAAATTTATTTGAAATAGGATAAAATCATGTATAACGACTAAATTCATCAACAAAAGAGACATAATAACGATAACCATTGAAAGAAATTTGTGGGTAGGGTCCCCGTATAATTAGCGTAAACAATATCTAATGGAAACTTGGAGTGAGATGATGTTGACTGAAAACTAAGTTGATGAATTTTTTGCAGCTTGACAAGAGGAGCAGATGCAACTTTCTCTATTTGACACAACTGGAAGGTGAAACTTGGAAAGTAAATGATGAACAACTCTTGGTGAACGATGCCTGAAATGCAAGTGCCAATTATTGAGTGAAGTTTGGACACCAAGGAAAGCAACTGGACTGGAGGTAAGGCTAGATTAAGGCGCAGATGGTGTTCCAAAGCAATAAAGGCCACCCTTAGTCGGTCCTTGGAGCATAAGTTTACCTGAAGCCTTGTCCTTTATAAGAAAATAGAAATCATGAAACTCAAAGTAAACATGATTATCAAGACAAAATTGGCGAACAAAGATTAAACTTTTTTGAATATTAGGAACATGTAGAATATTGTCTAAAAGAAAGGTTTTGTGATTAGTATGAAACTTTGTATCACCAATGTGAAGAATATCCAAACCTGCCCCATTGCCAACTCGAATCTAATCCTGACCCGAGTAGTCTTCAGACTGTGTGTTGAGGTTGTTTAAATCTGAGGTTAGATGGTTTGTAGCGTGAGAATCTAGATACCAGTTGGCATCATTGGACCCTTGAGGAGCAGAGTAATATGCTGCAGGAGAATTGGGTTGATTGGTTTGATAGTTGTGGTCAAAGCGATGGTAGCAAGAGAGAGCTGTATGTCCTTGCTTGTTGCAGACCTAACAAACTGGACGAGAAGGAGTGGTAGCTGATGAAGCAATTCCACGACCATGGACACGCCTTTTGCCACGATTACTATTGTGAGAAGAACCACGTTTTCAAACTAAAAGGGCCGTGAGGAATGACCACGAGTAGACAAGGTGTTAGAGGAAATATTTGCTGATGGGAATTGAGCATTAGTGGTGGTAGAATGCCACTCCAGATGCTGTTCAAGAGAGAGCGGATCAACCCGGGTTGTTACCGATGTCACGAATGGATCATAGTTTGATCCAAGTCCAGCAAGTAGATGAGAGACTATTTCAGAGTCTCGAAGAGGTTCCCCAATGGCCGCCAATATGTCAGCCAAACCTTTAATTTTTTTTTTGATAATATTCTGAGATGGAAAGACTGCCCTTTTTGTTGTAGCAAGCTGGAGGTTGATGTGAGCAACACGAGCTTTTGACTGAATAGTAAATATGGTTTCAAGAGCACACTAAAGGTCACAAGAAGTGGACTGACCCACCGCTTGAGTAAGCACCTGTTCAATAAGGGAGGATAACATGGTACTAAGAATTAATTGATCTTGTTGAGACCAAAGAAGAAATGTTGGATTATCTATCTGAGTGTTTGGAGAGGTAGGATCGGGAATGGTTGCTGGAGGAGGTATACCCATCGATGTAGCCAGAGACTTTTTGACCACGTAAATAAGGAAGAAGTTGAGCCTTCCATAAGAGATAATTTTTTTGTTGTGAGTTTGATGGTCACTAAGTTGATAAGGTTGATGAGAGAGATGTAGGAAGAATTTGCAGGAGAGTGAGTAGAGTAGGTGTTGTTTGATTCAAGGGAACTAGCCATAGGATTGAAGGAATGAAGTGAGTCTAGTGGCTAATATGATACCATGTAAGATAATTGAATGTGGAAAAATTTTCTCATATAATGTGTAGGTCAGAGAGATATGCTATATTTATTGATTGTTTACACTTGAGATCAGATTAGAGGGGATAAGAATTCAAAATTCAAAAACTATCTATCCAAGTATTTATAAAATTCAAAACTGTTATCTATTGGATGAACACTTTCTGCTATCATAGTTGCTATTTTCTTGGGCTGAATCACATTGACTAGATTTGAATTCCTGTTGAGAGTCATGTGCTTCTACAATAACGAATCAAGTCAAACTCAAGTTTAACAAAGTCAACAGTGTCAAATTGCCTTATTTATTTACATTGCCTAATGTATATTGATATGAAGCCTAGCCCTAGAATTGTACATGGTTGGCCACCACACCAATCAAAGGTTTTTGGGAACTTATTACTCCCACTCTACCTTAGGCATCATGTTGTTATATTGTTAGGCAAATTCAGCGGGGAAAAAAAAAACATGCATGAACCACATGGGTAATATATTTTCAAGTTTCAAGTCTGCTTAACATGGCAAAGTTTAAGGGCGCAATAGTACTCGGAGCCCATTTTCCATTAAGAGTGGAAAAACTCACGATCTATGTTGTATCTATTTCTTTGAGTGACCTAGTATAGTCATTCAGTTGTGGGCCTATAAGAAGTCGGGCCAAGTTTATAGACATTTGAAAAAGCCCTCGTCACCCAATGTATTCAGTAAATGGAGTTAGCCCATTGACTTTTATATACTTCTTTTGTGTATTAGGTAGGTACTAGTAGTCTCCTCTACGTAACACACGTTTCCATTGTTTCTATATATGTTTTGGTATCAATTGAGATCAAGGAGATAGTAAGCTCATCTAAGTCATCTTCAAGGAATAAAAGCTATGTGTCGTTTCATTTATATATGCTATGAAAATATAGCAAATTATTGGGTTGAAAGTCTAATAATCTATGGAAAATGTACACAAGGTGTATTGGAGTCCATCTCTTCTAGTTTCAAACTAGAGTATATATATATATGAGAAATGCTTGGGGTCCCCATTTTGGGTCCCAAGCATTTCTATGAAGACCTTTTTTTTTTTTCTTTTTTGTACTTAATGATTAAGTATTTTTTAATGATATTGTGATTTTTTAAAAAATATTTAAAGATATTCATATACATATATATGGAAAAATATTCCCGTACGGAAATCTCTCATTTCAGCATTGGAGTTTCTGTCCAAGGCACAACCAAACATACTGTTGAAAACCTTGTACTCTCCAAAAAGACATGTTTTCCTCTTGTGGTACCGTGCTTACATTCCTACTGAAATCCAAAGAGATTTTTTCTCTATTCACCTTTAGACCCGAGGCTCTCTTATATTTCTCCAATAACTTCTGAATTTTCCTATTTTCTTACATATTATTTGTTTTGCTTCTTCTACATTTTGTAAAAGAGATATTAAGCTTTTAGTTCACAACAAAAATAAATAGGATGATAATGGGTCTGCCTACCTCATTCCTCTAGTTGTTTGATTGGATCATATCCACCCACGTGACATGAAAGCCTAACTGATGCATTATTTTTTTCTTGAAAACTCCTTTCAATTCTATTATTGGCTTTACTCATGTTTAGTTTGAGTGACATGTAACCAACTTTTCCAATTCTTTTCCGTCTAAGAAAATGGATAAGCTAATAAGCTACTGGGATATTATCTGTGATTTGTCTACCCAGGAAAAAAACACTGTGAACTAGAGATCACATGTGGGAGGACTGCCTTCAGTCTATTTGATAAGACCTTAGAGATTGTTTTGTAAATCACATTACAAAAGCATATAGGCTTGTGATCTGACACTAACCCTGAGTTTTTCTTCTTAGGAATAATGGTAATAAAAGTGCGGTTAATGGAAATAGGGTACCACTATTTAAGGATTTTGACACTGCAGGAAGAACCACATCCTTTCCAACAATGTCCCAATATTTTTTAAAGAAGATGGGCGTTATTCCATCGAGTCCAAGGGCTTGGTACCACTATAGGCCTGTAATCTGACACTAACCTTAGGTTTTTCTTCTTAGGAATAAGGGTAATAAAAGTATGGTTAATGAAAATAAGGTATCATTATTTAAGACTTTGAACACTGCAGGAACCACATCCTTTCCAACAATGTCCCAATATTTTTTAAAGAAGATGAGCGTCATTCCATCAGGTCCAAGGGCTTGGTAAGTTGCTTATTCATATCTTATGTAACTCTTCAAAATATCCCCTCTAGAAGTTCCATACCTCCCTTCTGGTCATATGCAATAAACACGTCTTTAAAGAAATCCAGGATAACTTTTGCCATCCTCAACTAGCCACACTCCTTCACTATCATTCACCCCTCTTATTGCATTTTTTCTCTTCCTCCGGGATGCTTTGTTGTTGAAGAACTTGGTGTTTTGGTCACCTTTGAGCCATAGGGTTTTGGATCTTTGCCTTTACATGATTTCTTCTCTTTTTAACCAATTTTGTACCTCAGCTCGAGCTTCTTTGTGTTCTTTAATCATAGTGCGATGGGAGTCACTATTTTGGAGTTGTTGAAGCTTTGTTCTAGCTTGTTGGGTGTTTTTTTTCACCGTTCCAAAAGTTTTCTTCTTCTATTCCTCTAATTTTTTACGGCACTTTGAAATTTTCCTCATCACAACACTCATGTTTATTTCCTTACCCTCAATTCTAGGACAGATTGATAACTTTTTTACAGTCATTTGACTCCACCCACATTTCCTCAAATCTAAGCAGTATTTTTTCCATTTCTTGACATCTCTCACCATTCACATTTTAAATGATTGGAAGGTGGTTTGAGTAAGTTGTAGTCCCATGGGTTGCCTTTGTTGTATGAAACAGATTACGCCACTCCAAGTTTGCTAAGGCTGTGTTAGGATGTTGAGCTGAGTTGAGTTCTTTATGAATAGTAGTGAGTTGAGATAGTGGAGTGAGTTATGTGGGGTACATCTAAGATGAGTTTAGATGTACTTAGATGTTATGATTAGTTTAATACTATTTATGAGAAGTTGGAAAAGGTATGAGACCCACTAATGATTGGAAAGTTGATGTAATGAATGAATAATTAATTTATTAAATCATTTATTAATAAATAACATAAATCAAACATAAATTCCTTCAATGCATGTAAAAAAATTACAACAAAATAAAAACAAAATATTCTGAGCACTATAAAAAAATTCTTAAAATAAAAATTCTTACTCCAAATTTATAAAAATAAAATAAAATAATTATCAATAAAATTAAAACAGTATCATATCAACATTTTATTCTATCATTTATTTACATTTTATTTAAATAGTAGTAAAAAAATACATGTAATGCGAGAGGAAAAAAAAAGAAAGTCACCCAGAAAATTTAGTCGTCGCTCGATGAAGCGCTCGAGACCCATGTCTCTCACTCGAGTGCCTCTCGTCCAGATAGTTGCCGCTTAAGGCTATAACCGCTCGAGCGAAATAAGCTTATTTCCATTTTATCCAGTGCCGTTAGATGTGTCCAAGTTTTTAAAAAAATAAAATAAAATAATTGTCAATTGCGATGGGTCTCACTGAGTTAAAATTACTTTTGTACTTTTTTTTTTTTCCTTGAATTGAGAAACATGGAATGAGAATTGAGCCTTTTTGTTTACTTTTTGTCAGTTGTGGGGTCCACGGAATTGAAATGCACTAAATTTCAACTTAGCTATATTTTTTTGTTTTTCTAATCAAGCATGCATACTATATATAAAAAAAGAAAAACAATAAGGTTTAGGGAGGTTCTTCTCACTATCAATATACAAAATATTAAAAGAAGTATTCGCTACTGGTACGCTACCAAAAACTGAGTTGGTAGCTGCCTATTGCTCCACTGAATGCGCAAATTGATTTTGAAATCTATTAATTTTCTAAAATATTTGCAATATCTTCAGCGATGGGGTGATTTGCCAGTCTGTTAAAACTCCATGAATCGAGAATATCACCAGTTGTGCATCTCCTTCTAATAATGTTGACGGTGATTTTTGATGTTCAACCATTTTTATGCCTAGCTTTGCTGCTAAAGCTTCCGCAATCACTGGGATTGTGGTAATATTTTCTTCTGTCCAGATCTCGATAGCTTGCCCTTCTGAATTTCTACTGACTGCTGAGGCTACAGAGAAGGTGCTCCTTACTGCAGCATCAAAGGAGATGCTGATCTGACTGGAGGTGGCCATTTCAAGTCTCTTTTTGACAAAGATTTTTCTTTCCAAGCATGCAAATATTCTTGATAAGAGTGATTCAGTTGCTCCTTTGCATTATGGAGGGAAAGACTAGCTTTGTTGTGGACTATATCATTTCTTAGGCGCCAAATAAAATCTAAAATCAGAGTTGCAAAGATTTGGAAAGGATGAACTTCAAGAGAAGTAAGGCCTAATTTTGACATTGGATTTATGATGAAAAGTAGCCAATCCTTCATAGAAGATATGGCCAAAGAGGAGAGATTTAGTGGCCAAGTACTTTGACTCCAGAGTATTCTTGTGACTGGACACTGAATAAAAAGGTGGAGTAAAGTTTCTTCTTGCTCTTCACACAGAGGACAGTTGAGAGAAATATTTGGGATGAATCTTCTAATACGATTTTTTGTTGGCAAAATATCCCAAACAATTTTTCATAGGAAGAGCTTGTGGCGATCATGGAATTTTAGCTTCCAAATTTTCTCTATTGGGAAGCCAGAGAGATTTTCCTAAAAAGAACTATCAATATTTGCAGCCAAATGATAAGCAGTTTTAACAGAAAAATTCTCATTGTGATTTTTGGTCCAGATCATGCTATCCATTCTTTGATTGGAAAAAGACAAGATGATTTTTTGAATTTCCATTATGCTATCAAACTGGAACAAGGTGCACAATTTTTGAAGATCCCATGTAAAAAAACCTGAAGCTTGGATAATTAAATCAAAAACTTTGAGCATTGGTTAAAGATTAGTGATATGGTTCAGAGGCTTTGGCTTGAAATTTTCTAAGGTTGGTATCCATGGGTCTAACCAGACTTTCACTGATGAACCATTAGAAATCTGGAAGCACATACCTTTTTCAAGTAGAAATCTTGTCTTTAGTAAACCTTTCCAGAAGCTTAAGTCTGCCACTCTTGCCGTTGCTTGCCAAAACGAAGTAGATAGCAGGTATTTCTTTGTTAGCAGCTGTATGTTTGGACGTTGATTGGAGTTTAAAGCTGAAGTGCACTCAGCTGATTTTAGCATCCAAATATGCCCTAAGAATATGTCTAGTCTCTCATTGATGCTTTGCTGACTTCCTCTTCTATTGCACCATGCATATTTAAATCTTATGTAGCCTATGTCATGCAATTCACATTCATCTTGTAAATTTGTCAATTGTCTTTCTGGTCCAGCTCTGCCACCCATCTTCTTCTGGTTATTCAGAATTTCATTAAAGTCTCCAAACACTAACCAAGCCTGATTTCCATTCACTCTTAAAGATCTAATGAGGTTCCAAGTCTCATATCTTTTTGTACTATCCTGGTTCCGTAAATCCCTGTAAGTTTCCCTTCATTATTCTCATTTCCATTTTCTTTCACACTAGTATGGATATGGAATCTATAGACGTTATGAACAGAAAACGGAATTTCCTTTTTCCGTAATAACGCAATTCCTCCACTCCTTCGATCACAATCCACTGCCATACAACATTCAAAGCCCAGTTTAAACTATAACTTTTCCATCTTTCTCACTAGAGATTTTGTTTCTATATTATTGCCGAGACCTTCTACCCATCTGCCTACACTCCTCACCCCTCCTAACATGGGGTTTTTTTTTTAATTTTTCTACCCCTGCTAAGCTAAAACGTGCTTTACCTCCCCATTTCAAACATTTCGAATTTTCTTCCAGCCCCCCTCTCGCCAGCCGCGCTCTCCCCTTCTTGAAGTCTCCCATGCGTCTCTGCCGTACTCTGCCATCTGTGGCCGCCGAGGATAGAGCAAGAAAATCACGGAGGAAGAAAGCTACCACGAAAGCTTCGTATTCTCTCCCTCTACCGCCGAGGAAAGCTGCCACGAAAATCGCTCTTGTGAGTTGCTTTAGAGCAACAACGTCCAACAGGTAGCACTGAAGTCTAAGCAGCTGCTTCCATCCATGCATTTTGTAGTTGATTCCCTAGTTTTTAGTTTTTGGTATTTCTTTGTGTTTGGTGGCACATACTCGTATAAACAAAGGAGCAGCACCTTGCCATAGAGTCAGCTCTAGAGCAACAAAATCCACGAAAATCGCTCTCTATTTGATGCACTAGTTTTTAGTTTTTGGAATTTCTTTGTGTTTGGCCCAATTCTCTGGTTTCCCCCCCATCTTTCCGCCCACAAAATCAAGACCTCCCCTTGCTATTTGGGCCCTATAAAGTTTAAAGATCAATTTCGTTGCTTTTAATCGAGTACTGAGTAGTCTCTCTGGGACTCGATTCCTTAGGAAATTACATATTAATGTATCTCGAGCTTAAAGATAAAGTTTGCTCTGCATTAGCCTTGGTGATTTGGTATCTTTTGTCTACGAAGTATTGGATTCACTCCTCGGAGGAACTCATCATGATTCTTTTTTAGAATTCTTCAACTAATATACAGGTGTGTATCTATATTTTACTATGTTTGGTGTGTCAATAAATAGGCTAATAAATATTCTTTTTTATATTCAAGCAGCACTAACTAATGGTATTTAATCAAAGCTATAATATTAAATAATTATGCAGGTGGATATTGTTGTATTCTTGAGTTTAGACTCTAGAGGGATTGGTCAAAACAGATTTTTTTTTTTTTTTTTTAATGTTTAAATGGACTTAGGTAGGAAGAAATATGTGTTGTTGGGTAATTTTTGTGTTCTCTACATGGGTATAGTGTTAAGTGTGGTGATGGCTTAGTTTTATTGTGAAGTTTTTTGCTAGATTAAAATTGGTTAGAATCTTTAAATTCAATAGTCGCGAAAATTCTGGGTGTTACTATAAAGAAAAGTCTTCTTGCAAGCGATTTTGCACACCAAACCGCGCATTAATGTTAAATGTAAGGTATTCGTTTAATGAAATAATATAAATTAAAAACGAAAATGATTGATAGCTATTTAACATATTTTATAAGTTAAAATTCATGTAAGTTGTCATATTTTATAGTGGTTGACAGCTATTTAACATTTTGTGAGTATGTGTTATTTGGTAGTGATTAGGATGTGATTTATAGTGTGAAAATAATATAATCTGATATGAGAAGTAAGAAAAATTTTATTCATCATCTCCATACATTACATTTTATTTATTTTTTATTTTATTTTTTTCTCTTACTAAATGAGTGGTATATGGATGATTCGTTCAAGAATTCAATAAATTTAAGAAGAATAAAACTAAAAAAAAAAATTAAAAAATTTTAAAAAATAAAAAATGTATAGTGTGTAGTGTGTGAAAATGATGAATAGCAACAGAATGATTGGTCAAATGATAATAAATTGAAGATCTTGTAGTGCTAGTCAATTTAAAACACTTGTTTTGGAGGAATATGGGCACAAAATGGCTGGTTGAAGAGAGTACTATTATATGAAGCCAAGAGGTCCAGAAAATGTAAAGCATAGAGTTAATAAAATAGACTTCCCAAGTTTTATGGTTGTGCATGCGTCATTGTTGCTCATGGAATAACTCTAAAAGCGGGTATTTGGATTTTTATAATTTAGTGTTGCAATACCCACTTAGTGTTATATAAAGGTGTTGGAGTCTGATTTTGTTTTTGCAAAAGTGGGGGCATACCTAAATCTCATAAAATGTATGAACCATTCATTTAGGCTTTGGTAATTAATTTAGTAATTTATTAAATGCTTCTAGGCATTTTTATTTTATTAAACATGTTATGAAATCTATTACCTAGAAAAAAGTTATTTGCATTTCATAATAAATGTTGGAACATCTCACGGAAATTAAAATTAATATCTCATGACATGTGTGAAATGTGTAACTTTATAGAAGATTTTTGTACAAGTATGGGCTTTTACTTATATTGTCATGGCATATTTATAGAAGATTTTTGTACGTAACTTCATGTGAAATATGGTACGATTATATTTACCAGAAAAACATTTACTACATATTTTATTGAATTAATGGCATGATGTACGGTACCGTTACTGTATTATATTGGGGAGGATAATTACACCTAAGGATTTTGAGAAGGTATAGACCCAAATAATAATACAATTTATGAGAAGAAAAATGAAAATGTGTAGACGCTGAAAATATAGAGAGAAGTTTAAGAGAATGGCTACACTTGGAAAAGGTAATTCTTTATGTGGTGGAATATTTGGAAGTACTTCTTTACATGATACAAGAATATTTATTTACGTACTTCAATATATACTATAATTTCAAATATCGTTTTTATTTTCAATTTATTTTTTATTGAATAAATTAGGCTCCTATGTTACATCCAAATCCAACTTATCGAAACGTGGTCTTAGCTTGTACCTGTAAAATTTCTTTTTTTATAGATATTAAAGAGGAACATGCAAAAAAGAAGCTTAGAAGACTCATGGGATGATTAGAAGTAGAGACGTCTAATCTAAGTTTTATTTTCTATTGAGACGTTTGATGCATGTTTTGAACTCAATTTATTATATATGGAGATTTTTAGTTTATTTTTCCATTTTATCATTTAAATCATTATTGTGATATTAATAAATTTACCTATAATATTTAAAAAAAAATTGGGTGGCGAGAACTCCAAAGTTTTATTATTTTTGCTTGGTTTGAACCTTAGAATGAAACAAAAGCAATTTTCGATGGTTGTTATATTGGAATTAAGTGTCTTGATAAAGAAGGGCCAACCGATACTTTTTCTAAGGAGCAATAACATGAGGTTGCCATGTGACGATCACTACAAGAAAAATGAGTTTTTATGACTAATTTATTACGACCAAAAGATTTTTTGTAATTAATTTTTATTGTAAATAATTATTTTTTTAGAATTAACTGATCGTAAATAAACAATTTTCTTGTAATTTTTCGTCAATAGCATTGAGATATGGACGAGACCAATTTTCTAAGCTGCTAAAATTAGCACCATTGTGAACTCCCATATTATCACCAAATATGGTATAGACCAATTCAATCAATGTGGTCTGGAGACATTGTTGGGCCCAATGACCATGTGATTGGGCCCAATGACCAAATGGCAAGACATTGTTGATGTCCCTAGCTATGTGGTGAAACTGCCACCACTACCTCCAGACATGCCTCTGCCTCTGGTTGAAAATATGTTCTGCCGTTTTTGTGGTGGATGATCATCCATGTTGAACCGGGTTTATCTAAATAGATCAATAATGATGTTTTAACTTGTTTAGGGCAGGTTTGGAGTACAAGATGAAATATAAAATTCTATTCTCATCTCATCTCATCTCATCTCATCATTACATATTTTTCAAATTCTTATATAAAATATAAGAAATAATTTAACTTTTTCAAATCTTAATACACATTTTTCAAATTCTAAAACAATAATAATATTAAAATATAATATTTTAAATTTTAAAACAGAATATAAAATTCTCATCTTACTTTCCAAACCTGTCTCAGCTTCTAAACAATATTAAAAGGAATAATACTAGGCTGCCGCCTAGTAATGACTATTGGGTGTGCCGCCTAGAACAATTTTATTTTTTAATTTTACTTTTCTTTTTCTTTTCATATTTTTAACATTTTTAAATATTTTTAAAAAATTAAAAAATATACTAAAAATCAATTTTTTAATTATTAAATAAAAAAATAAAAAAATATATTAAATATATGAATAATCAAAATGAATGGATAAACTTAGACTGCATACTAAAATTTCTCAATTAAAAATAACGAGTATATTTGTTTTGAGAAAAAAATGAAAAATGAAATAAAAACTTTTAGACAAGTAATCAAATGCATCAATCAATCAAGTGTCCAGGCGTCTCTCTCTCTTCTAGGTGATTTGTCTTTCTTTACTATGTCCGTATAACCCTTCCATCTCCGGCCAGACACCCTACTCCTGTTCGGCCAACGCTCCATCGGCTTTTCTTTAGTTTTTCGTCTATAACACTAAGATGTGTCAATCTGCTGTCTATTGGCCTCTTACGTCAGTCTGTGCCCTACCATTAGATTCTCCAGTTGTCAATTTATTGGACGTTAGAAAAAAATCAATCAAAATAGCAGCGCATACTTCTCACCCACAGCTCACGTTGCACTTGAGCCTCACGTGCTGTTACGCCATGGGGAGTCTGCTGTCGCCAGGCACGGTATCATCAGGTTCAACGATTTCAAATTTCTTAGATCTGACTTTTACCTTCTTTTCAAGAGTGGTGTGTGAGCTACACGTGCCTCCATAGCTAGTAACAGTTGTTTGTTGGCGAATCAACTCATCTTTCTATTGCTACTTCCCTATGTTCCCACTTTTTCTAATCAAGAATCAAAACAAAGTGGTCGTGAAAGTATCATTCAGCCAATTCAGACCAACAAAATCAGCACACAACAATCCACTGCGACATATAGTGGTAATTTTGTAATCTGTTTATCAGACTATGTAAAAAATCAATTCAAATGGGTGGGAGCCAATTTTTTGGCTCCACATCCCTCTATTTTATTTCTCTTGTATCGTATTTGGTTGTCTTGGAATAATTCTTGAAAATTCTCATTTTATTAAATCTTATATCTTGTAACGGCTTCCTTTATCAATCAAATGCTTGCTTGCTTGGAAGACAAAGAAAAGTGATCGAATGCATAAATATTGGATGGGTTGGTTTGACATGGTTTTGCATAATTAAATCGAAGCGCCCCAATCTTTTCAGCCAAAATCTTAAAAGTCACTATGCCAGTCGTATTGCATTGTGAGTCTTGTTCTTCCAAAGTTGGGCTGGTTAGGCTGGGACAAGTGTAAGAAACGGGCACTCATAATGGGTATTCTTTTCCCTTTCCTTGGGGTTGTGAAATGGCACTTAAGGCATTTCATGGGATTTGATGCCCGACCCTTAATGGCTAATCGGGGGTTACGCTTAGAGGGGTTATTTATATAGCCCCTCTCTCTTTTAGATTAGTTACTTGCATCAAGAACGATCTCTCTCTCAAAATAGTTCTCTCTAATCTCGGTATTTAAACTGTGGAATTAGTGAGTGTTGTTCTAATATTACCACGTAGTACATTCCACCATCGCCGAGATGATATTAAAAGAATAACGACAACGAAAAATCTATGGAGCAATCGCACTATATCTATGATTTACCAACGAGGTAATATTACTTCATTTGTATACTTTGATGTAGTTTTTCTATCACTCCATGACATAAGACTTAATAGTGATTCTTTCAAATCTGGAACACCGTTAGACATGAGGCGCAAGTGGGCAAATATTGATCATAAATCAGCTTTTTCTAAAATTTAGTTCTATTTAACAATCCATAAATCACATCATAAATAACTATCTCAAATGGATCATATAGTACTGTTTGGTTTGGATACAAAATTACTCAACTCTTTTTATTTAATTATTACTTATATCATTGCAACTCACTGTACAAACCGCTCTCAAAGACAGCAGGAAAAGCTACACGGAATAGATAAAATTCTCCATGCATGTATTTTTAATTTATCATGTTCACGCCCTCATATTCCCCGTACAGGCCATATCCGGATAAGTATTCATCAAATGCTGGAGATAAATATTCACTGTCCGTAAAAGGTGCCAGGAAATCACTTGTAATGTAGGAGTTACCATCAAAAAATGGCTCCGTCCAAAAATCACCAGTAGTTTCTGCTGATGCTTCCAGGGAAGTAACAATATCATCCGCAACCATGTTTGTGCTAGATGCAACTGCACTATCTTTGGTCATAGAGGACAATTCACTTGAGGAGGGTTGTGGTGATGATGGTGAGCTATCCATTATTTGGGCAGTGCAAATTAGCAAAGGATCATTCGGTTCCTTTTCCCCCTTTCGTGCTTTTTCAAGTGGTACTGAAAGATCGTTGGCGCCATGTTTTTCCAGCTCAAACAAACCATATGGGCAGGAGAATTCATCAACTACTGGAGATAAATCCTCAGTGCCCATAAAAGGTGCCAGGAAATCACATGCAATGTAGGAATTATCTGTTAAAAATGGTTGTGTCCAAAAATTACCGCTGGTTTCTGCAGATGCTTCTGTGGAAGTAGGATTATCATCCTCAACCATGCTTATGGTAGGTTCAACTGAAGTATTGGTAGTGATGGAGGAGGATCTACTTGAGGATGGTTGTGGATCAGATGATGGCAACCTACCAATTATCTCAGTTGACGTGTCTGTTGGATATAGAAGAGGATTATTTGGATCAGTTCTCTTTTGTATTTTTTCCAGCTGGGAAAGATTGTTTGAGCTGTTATTTTCTTGGCGTGGGACGTCAGAGCTCTTTTTCAAGCCTTTCTTGAGGTTGGTGTGCCAATGGTTTTTGATCTCATTGTCAGTTCTTCCTGGTAACTGAGCAGCAATTGCAGACCATCTGCAAGTGAAGATCGAAGTGTGAGGCCTTAGTGATCCACTTCATACAAAAATCATGTGATGATCATGCCATACGTACTAGTTCTTTATAATGTAGTCTCTAATTATTAATTAGCTAGCAAAGAACTAATCAAGATTGGATGTAAGTAGATAGATCAGCATTCAGCATACCTATTCCCCAATGATTCGTGCAGCTTAATGATAGTCTCCTCTTCTTCTCTGCTATAATTCCCTCTTTTGATGTTTGGCCTTAGATAATTCATCCATCGAAGCCTGCAACTCTTCCCGCACCTTGATAGACCTGAAAATATGAAATTCTTCTGAGGCTGTATTCCACATTGGAGTACTTTAATTTTTAACCACTAAACCAAGTTCGATAATATCAAACAAATTATTTTCCCTCATGAACTAAAAAAAAATTAAAAAAAAAAAAGCTTTTCTAGTGAATATCTAACCTGCAAACTTGGGAAGTTGGCGCCAATTCCAGCAGCCGTATCTAGTAACATAAGCTATTAGCTTCCCGTCTTCCTCTGGTGTCCATGTACCTCTCTTCAATCCATTTTTATCACCACTAGGAGGTCTCACCATCTCTACCTCTCTTTCTCGTTTCCCTTGTCTATCTCTCTGTCTGATCTCAGCTCTCTTTCCCCAAGCTGCTGACTTTGAAACTCACGTCGATTTATTTATGGCCATGACTTGGAGGAGGCCAAACGTGTTTCATGAAAGATGATGATATTGGACAACTGATCTCATTATGGGTCCCCTCCCACGCCTAAAGATCCATTAAGCTTGACTAATTTGTAAATTACCATTTTTCATGCTATTCCATGTGGTACTCGAAGGGGCCGTGGCGAGTCATCATAAGGCATTAATACTTCCCGTATAGGTTCGAGGAAACGGGATGCTAGCTTCCTAGTTAGCTTGGTCATGACCCGTGTTATGTATGCAAAATGCCCTTCACCTTTATATTAAAGTCAAATGCAGTAAGTACTATATATGTTGTGGGATAAATAATGCGCGCACGTGCTTCAATTTTCATGTTCAACTTGTCTAACATAGTTTCTTGACAATATTTACTAGGAAGTGGGATTAATTTCATATATTATATATTATACACACACGTACACACAGCCTTGCTTTGCCATCTAGTTTAATTAACTGCACATTATCTCCGATGAAGCAATGCCACGCAAGCTCATAATATTTCATGTGTTGATAATTACAATAATGCAGAAAGATATGAATGACCCCACCTTAATATATAATATCTATTAATCATGAATCACATACAAGCCACAGAATTTAGTTACGTCTAACAAAAAAAAAAACAAAAAAAAAAATGTTATTGTACCTCTAACATTGAGCAGAATGTGAGGCTCAGGATCGATCAATATATATAATATGATTAATGTTGCTTTCGTACGCAAAAAGAGGACAGTTTGGAACGATATTCTTAGACAGCGACTAAAAAATTTTAGTGGTTTTAATTTCATGGCTTGAGTATCAACGTCTGACAGGTTGCTGGTCAAACTATCATGTGGACTGAAGAAATTAATTTATAATTTTATCAAACTCGCGCGCCCAATGGAAATATGCATGGCCTGGCCTGGCCTGGCGAAAAAGAAAAATAATAATTAGTATCGTATAATTATTTTAAAAATAAATAAATACAAGATTTATATTAAAAAATAAATAAATTTTTAATTTTTTTTTTAAAATAATTCTATGATATTTATACACTTCACGAGTATATATAACACTACTTAACTAAAATTATACAAATCCTCACGCATATATATGATTTCTAATCTCGATCGATCATCACAAGACTAGAAGCAAATTATTAACATATACCCCACTTATCTTCCCTAGACAGAAAAAATAAAGAAGAGAATTAAAGATAAAATAATTAAAAAACTTATAGAAACTAAGAGCTGGTTTGAACATTTTGAATGTTTTAAAATTCTGTAAATAGTAGTAAAATAATTTAAATAAATTTAAAAAATTAAAAAAATTAAAAATATTATAAAGTAAAAATATTATTTAAATATAATTTTTTACTATAATTTTTATTTTAAAATTCGTAAAAATTGTATTAATTTTTATATTTATATAAAGATTCGGTGTAATATTAGATGAAAACGATAAAAATTAAAAATTAAAAAATACTTTATATTTAAATAATATTTGTGAATCAAATTATGAAAATTTTTAAGAATTTCATGCCTTATCGTTGTGTCCAAATGTCCCCTAAAACTTAAAATAAAGTGGCCCATTGTTGTGGGTTATCGCAGATTCACGATACTGTGGCGAATCACTTTTTTTTTTTTTTTTTTGGTATTTTTCCATTTTTTAATTTAATAGAAATACTTGGTATTTGTTTTAGATTTTAAGGATAATTTTGGCTTTAAAGGAAAAATGGGATACATAAGTGGGTAATTTCTGAAACTGATCGTTTGGGATGATTTCAAATCATCTGATAGTTTGATGGGATTTTATGCATTTTCCTATATATTGTTAATTTTCTATCGAAACTTTTGGTGCATGGATACTAACTACAAAAACAAAAAGGACACAATTGAACTTGGTTATCTGTTGTTTTATTCGTTATGCCAATTAGCATCCACTGGTTGAAATTCTCTTGCATGATATAATACATATCAAGAAAAGAAAGTGATCAATCGCAACTCAAATATATTTGTTTGTAAAATATTTGCGACGAAAATGATTATTTTGTATCCGACAATAATGAAAATATATAATATTCAAATATATACTGACATGGATCAAGGCCGTTTTGAAGCTGTTAAATTAGAATAAAAACTTGAAGTATTTTTTTTTAATTTACCAAAAGAAATAAATAAATAATAATAATAATAAATAAATAAATGAACGGACGAAAAAATACACGAAAGTTTGAAACACATTGGCGATGGTGACCACGAAAAAAAAATTGCTGTTAGAATTATTATTTATTTGGCATCTTTTAGAAGCTTACTGGAACGTACAATTATCAATCCTCGAAGGGCAAAGAGTGTCAGTACATTTACACGTTTTGTACAAGAACTCGTCGTTACATACAAAGCTTGATTCACGTGTAGGCGCTGCTGTTTGGTCAAAAGAGAATCTCTGAAGACCCGAAGCTGCATGGATAGAACCAACCCTAGGCGGAAATTCATGGGAGCCATCCTAATCAAGTCATGGATGGTAGGGACCAAGTAGAGAACACAGAAATAATTAAAGCTAGTACTGTTCTTCTTCTTCGCTGTTGATCAGGATTATGACTTCTGCCTGGTTGAAACTCTGCGCTCATGCAGTATGGAGCGAAACACATGAGAACATTTCAAAAAGCCAAAATGGGACTTTGAAAGGCTTTAGACTACTTTGTTTAGGGATTATGAAAACATTCACATGCAAGTCAATTTATTCACTTTTTCTTGACCTGGCCAAATGGAAAGATTTAATAAAACTGAATGGAATCCTAGCTTGCTATATGCATTCACATCTGGCCCCAATGTTTATTATATTTTCAGTCCTTTTTATGGGTTTTGGTCATTCAATTGCTTTATGCGTTCACATCTGGCTGCAAGTGCTGGACAGTACTATGCATGCTGGAGGGGCATGTTAATCCACCACCGGACTAGGCTCACTCCACCTCGCAAAAGGCCCAACGACCAAGAATTACTAGCCCATCAAATGACGAAAGAAAAGAAGGCTCAGATCAGCGTAGAAAGATGGGACAGGTTCGCATGGAAACACACCACTGTTTGGATAATTCGCAAGAGCCACATCGAATTAAACGACCTGATATGGGTCACAGGCAGGAGATCTAGGCGGAGGATCTTGTCCTTTACAGGGCGCCCAGAGAAAGATAGCGCCTCACCTCCTGCCGTGGGCCAGATGACCCAAAGTTCTTATAGAAGCTACCGAATTAAATGTGACGGCATGGCACCCAGTGCAATTGGAGGAAACCCCAAGCACAACAAAAACACCAACTTGGAGAGGGGGATATAAAAGCCTAAGTAAAGATAACACTCAAACTTAAGTATTCATCAAGAACTTTTTCCAAGAGATATACTAACTTAGGTCTCGGAGGTGTCACCCACCCATTGAGCCCTCACGTTTCTTGTATTGCAGGTTGATTGAGTTCATTTGCCAGTGTGTGAAACACGCCCTTAATAGTTGGCGCCTTTTATGGGATCTCTAAAGATAATATCAACGTGTCTTTTGTATGATTGCTACGACGCGTTCTCAGGCGACCTGCAATCAGGAAGCTACCTTAACCAACATGGAGGGAAGATTTGTATAAATGGAGGAGCAGATGAGGAAGATGGTGTTGGAAATAGAGAGTCGCAAGTGAGAAAATGAGATATTTAGAACAAATAAATGCTGGATCTGGTGCAAGGTGCAAGGCCAAGCTAGAACGATCGAGTCGAAAATGAGTCACAAAGTGTTGGTGGGGTGGCTACCGACTACAAGGAGAAGACGAGGATGCACGACGAGTTGCGTAGCCTCATGGATAAATATGAAGAGATGGCCAAGAAGATAGGAGTGTTGTCCTCAGTTGACTAGTTACTCAGCAGCACAGATCTTCCTTATAGTGCCGAGGTGATGGCCACCCTAATCCCACCAAAGTTCAAGGTTTTGCAGATGGAGATGTACGAAGGGTCTAAGATGCCGGTTAAACATCTGAAGACGTTTAAAGCTCACATGACACTCCATAGTTATTCCGAGAGATTGCCTGTCAATCATTCCCCTTGACACTTATGGGACCTGCTAGGGGATGGTTCAGGGCCCTGCAGTCAGGCACCATCAACAATTCTAAGGAATTGGGCAAGCATTCCTTACACAATTCATGGCTAGTAGAAGGAGAAGGTGACCAACCGCATACCTCCTCACCATAAAACAATGGGAGGATGACAACCTGAAGGCTTACCTCTCCAAATTCAACAAAGATCGTATGACTGCGGATGACCAATATGAGAAAATTACATTGGCAGCACTCCTATGCAGCATTTCACCCTGGACTCCCTCCATGGCAGAGTTGGCAAGAAAGACCCCCACCATGCTACGAGAATTCATGGACCGGGTTGATGACACCTTTCGGGCCTTAACTGCCACGATAAAGTCTGAGCTTGAGTAGGCGCAGAATAGGTCCAAGGGAACCATCGACGGCAGAAATTAGAAAGAGGAGCCCAAGACAAGAAAAGGACAGTACGAAAGTGGGGCACCATCCAAGAAAACACACTCGAGCATGAGCATGCAAGACGAGGAACAGTCTTAGGTCGGTGGAGACAGAAGGTGAAGGGCCCATAAATATTGCACGTATCACAACACGAAAGGACACCAGACAGAGGATCTTCATCCATTGAAACGACAGATAGAAGAGTTTGCAGGAAAATGGGGACCTCGAGCGACTAATTGCCTAGCATTCCTTGCGACCCTGACGGATGGAGGAAAAGAGACCTAAAAGAGATTGGAGGCCCTAAAGAAACGAGAGCCCAGATAGAAGAAGGGTGACGAGAAAAAGCACAGAGAACACCCTTCGTATAAATCAACATAATGTTGCCTTAGGAGAAATCCAAACCATTGCTGGAGGATTTTTTAGGGGTGACTTGTCCACCTCCCGTAGGAAAGCGTATGCCAGGAGGGAGAGGTATGAAGAGAGTTTTAGCGTCAGGAGATCGGTCGAGCAGGTGCGAAGCCAAAAGGCCATGGTGATATCCTTTGACAAAAATGACTATGGAGGTGTAATTTATCCCCATCATGATACCCTAGTGGTAACAATGTTAGTCGCTAACTTCACCACCTGAAGGATACTAATAGACAATCGGAGTTTGGCCGACATACTTTTTTGGGAGGCATTCGCAATGATGGGAATCGACCAAGGCCGATTGTGCCCTTCACCAACATCCCTAAAAGGATTCTCGTGGGAAATTGTATAAGCCATGGGTTCCATAACCTTATCAATGACAGTCAAGACAGATGCATGCAAAGTTACCATCAAGACGGACTTTCTAGTGGTCAAAACTTGCTTCTCCTACAACGTGATCATTGGGCGACTAACCTTAAGCAATCTAAGGGTCGTGACTTCTAAATATCACCTAAAGATGAAAGTTTCGACTAAAGCAGTCTTAGGGGAAGTGTGAGGTGAGTAGGTGTTGACAAGAGAATGCTACGTACATGAACTTAAAGATGGGAGCAAGCAGATGCAAATGGTAGAGCCGCTCATAAACAAACCTTTGGCTATTGTAATTAATATCTAATCAATAAATAAAATTAATTTAGTAAGTTTAGGATTCAGTAATGAAGAGTCTACCGATTCGAATTCATTGATGATGAAAGTTGGGCTTGAAATCAAGGTCTTGAGGTAACGGCTACATGTGTAATCACCCGACCCAAGCCTAAGCCCAAATTGTTTTAAGCCCAGGCCAAGTCGTCACAAACCCTACATTTATTTTCTCATTCTTTTTCTCTTCTCCAGCTCTTCCCTCTGGTATTAGAGCATTCACATTAGATTCTCCATAAAATTCTCTATAATTTAGCTAAAAAATACATTCTCTAAAATTTTTTCCTAAATTTTATCCATCTTTTAAAATTTTTTTACATCTCATTCTCTATCCATTCTCTATTCTATTAAAATAATATTTCTCTATTCTTTCTTTATTATTTTTTTCTCTCACTTCTATTTATAAATTTAACTACTCAATATTTTTTTTATGTTTTGAATTATTACTCTAGTGAATATTTTAAATAAAAATTTAAATTATTTTTAATATTTTTAAAATTATTATTTTTTCATATTTTCGTAGTTATTTAAATTATTTTTAAAACTATTATTTAAAACTAAAACAAATATGAATATGAGAGAAAATATAGATGATTGGAAGAAGAATTAATTTAATTGAAATGAATAAAATTTTGATAAAAATAATTTAGGAAATGAATAGTAACTTTTCAAATATTGTTCTCTAAATTTTTTCTCTAAAATAGAAATTCAGATGGAGGAAGATTTTTAGAATATTTCTTAAATTTTTTCTTAAATTATAAGGAAAAATAAGTTAAGGAAACCCAATGGAAATCCTCTTAACCCCCCCCCGCCGCGGCGGTCCCTCAGACACCATGTCTTCTGTACGAACGTACCCGAACGACCTACTCTCTCTGTCGTTTACCTCTCAGTTGCTCCCTCTCCCTCTTTGTATTGCCAAGCCTTGCCTCTAGACTGTGGTGCCGCCGCCTCACTCTCCCGGTTGCCGATGCTGGTAAGCTCTCTGTCTCTCTCCACGCGAGGCCTCTCTCTCCCTTTCGTTCTCTCTCTCTCTCTCTCTCTCTCTCTCGTGCCCTCATTATCGTCCTTTGCATCGCCGCCTGGCATTGGCCTCCCTGGAAGGCCTTTACGCTGCCCAGTCTCACCGTACCTAGCCCCTATGTCTAGCACCAGTCCCCATCCGGCTTTGTTTCTTTCTTTTCCCCTCAATCTGTATGATTTCGCATTCCAGCCCATCTTCCATTTCTACTGTGCCTTCGCGTGGCAGCAACCACCCTCCCCACGTCACTGTTACCCCTCACCAATTAGGTTTTGGTTTCCCTCCGTCCGCCTCTCATTTTTTTCTCACTCGGTCTCTCTCTCTCTCTCTCTCTCTCTCTAGTTCTGTCTTCTCTCTCTCCCTCCATCTTATTTCGCTCTCTGTTTTGTAGGATAACTTGTTTGATCAGTGGAGACCGACGGAGCAGGCTGTATTGCCTCATCTTGCCAAGTGCCTCAGACCACCAAGGACCATCTCTAAGCAACGTCGCCTCACTCTTGAATCCTACCGACCACCGTTCCGAGATTGGGTAAGATACTCTCAAGCTTTACCCTCGTAAACGCAGCTTAATTTAGTGACTTTTATGATTGTTTCCTACTAGAAGTTGGGTTGTCCAGACTTGTGAGTTAGAGTTTGTAGTTATGCTTTCATAATTTGTTGGCGTTTGGAGGTTCCTTGTTTATGATTGTCATGGTTGGAGATGGGAATGAATTTAAGAATGTGGGTTGGTGTTCTGATATGTGGGGAGGGAGTATGGCTGTAAATCGTGATGTGCGTTGAGGTGAAATCTATGCGAACCCAACGAGGTTGGGTTAATATTTTGATGTAGTGTGTGGACGTTCTTCTTGGGCCATTATTCAAGGCACTAGGATGGACTATTTTGTTTATGAGCTCACTTTGAACTTTAGTTTTGGGTTATATAGTTCTGCTACAGTTTGGGTTTCAGTCTTAGATAGCAGTACTCTGTGAAAGTCAAGTAAATGGTGTTCCTGTGTTATATTTTGCCAAAAACTGATTGGGGTTGATTTTACGAAAATTTTGTAGATTTTGTTATGAAACCATCCTCGGTTATGTTTTTGTACTAATTTATGTTCTAAACTTTACAAATATGACATTTTATCATGACTGGTGCAGACATGAGCAAGTTTTGTATTCTATTTCTCTGTTGCATAAAACAAAGTCTGAAATATTTGATTCAAGTATATGATATTTATGTGCTCAGTATTCTGTTATGATATGATATTGCATATGAAAAATCCTAAGACAGAAGTTTATGTTCTGCTTTGGTTATGGCCCTTCCAAGGGTAATAGTAGTGGCCTCTAGTCTTGCCACAAGTAATAGTAGTGGTCTCTGGCCCAGCCACTTGTAATAGTAGGGCCCTCCAGCCCTGGGCCACGGGTGATAGTAGTGGCCTCCGACCTAGTCACAGGTGATAGTAGTGGCCTTCAAACCTACTACGGGTTATAGTAGTGGTCTTTGTTTGAGTGCAAACCATTTTGGTGATAGAGTGATTTTTGTTTTGCTTGGCTATTCGCAAATTTCACAATCCTGCCACGGGAGTAAACATGGCTTCTATTTTGAGTGCATAACTTTGGTGACAAAATAGTGATTTACATTCTACTTAGTTATCTGCAGGCATGCACAACCCTACCACGGGAGTAAACATGAACTCTGTTTATGTTTCTAATGTTGTTCAGTTCCTTGTGCCTAAGGTATGTTATAATTGTAATGAAATGTTTTTGAAAATACCTCCACCATATTTTTTAGAATTGTCTGTTTCTGCATTTTATAAATGGCTCATGTTTACACACTGGTATAGGTTTGCTACTTATTGAATTATTGATAACTCACTCAATTATCTTCATTATTTTTCATATGACTTTGAGGTTTCAATTGGGAACCAAGAATAGGAAGCATATGCGAGATTAGTTGAGCGTAGATGAATAAATGTCAAAGGGTACAAGTGATTAGTGAAGACACTTATTCAGATAGTTTGTTCTGTTTCTTTGAGTAGTATTTTAGAATATTGATGACTTTTATTGAGACTTTGCGAATATTCTTATTATCTATGTTGGAGAAATTGTTGGATGCTAGGTTTAACGTTATCCTTGACCCTCAGGGTACACGGTTGTACATCACGACCTAAAGGGAAGTGCAATGCTCAAGCCTCAAGGGTGTCATGGCGGATAGTTGTATGATTAAGGGCGTCACGAAGGATAGTATTGTTTCACATTGGGGTTGGGCGGGCGACAAGATGGCGACAGGGGCTTGCCTCTAGCAGTCTAGGACTCAGGACTAAGAAGAGATTCCGGAAAGTGAGAGGGGGAGAAGAGGGTTGTCATTTTGGAGCCCTTATTACGATTAAACTATGTTGTTCCACTTTAAATGGAACAAACGTCATTTTATTCAATGACAGACTCACTGTGCATCACATAGGATGTAAAACAATGTTGTTTTACACTTTTTAAAAAAAAAAAAAAAAAAAATGAGTTGGATTAGAGCTTCGGAGCCAACCTCAGCTACGAACTTTGACTCAAACTCCGACTATTTTTTACATTCCACCTCCGACTCGAAACTCAAATTTTTTCGACTATGACGGAATCAAGTCAGATCTAGTGTAGGATGGAGTCTACAGAATTTTTTTTTGGCCCTATTCAAGCCCATCAAAATGTTATTAAAATTTAAATAAATTTAAAAAATGAAATATTTTATGAAAAAGTTGGAAGTGTCCATAGTAACACTATCTACTGAAAATCGCATAGAAAAGACTAGAAGGCTGGAAGCCATAAGTGCTCCCTCAAGTCGAGTTTGAGTCATATCTTAGATCCCAACTTCACCAAGGAAATCAATAAATCCTTAGATGACCAATGCTAATAGTGTAAGGTGAATCCATATTTGGATTTGAACCCAAAACTTATTACATGCCAATTAACTTTAGCGTGATCCAAAGATTATTGAGTGACCACTCTTAATGGTAGATAAAGTTAAATCAACATAGAAGATGACTTTCTATCACTTTTTGGAACCAATTTACCTAAGAGAAATGATATAGACACGAGTATTTTACAACTTTTACACAATTCTTCTATAAAATATTATTACCTTTTGAATTGAAGCCCATCAAAAGTTTTGAAAGGATTCAAGTGGTTCTGAAAGATAATAATATTTTATTACAAAGTTGCATAACATTGTAAAATAGTTACCTATATCAATTTTGGCGGCAAAAACCAAAATTCTTAGTCCATCATAATGCTTAGATTTGTGTAGTACCATAAATTACTTATGCCTTTTATGAATCATTTGGGTTCGATCATATAAGTTTGAGTCGAATACTTTTTGTTTTTTAATTTTGCCAAAGGATAGTTACAATCTTATAATAACATATTAAAGACTTGTATTCCTCTCATCTCCAGTAGTTTGCATCTTACTGCCACACGTACACATCACTCGTGACAATTAGATCCACCACCTCTATCTCCTTTATTATTTCTACTAAGAGATTACTCATCCGTAGGGCTTAGAACCCACAATCCCACCCTCCCTTTGTTACTATAAATGGAGGACATAACATTTGAATTACAACTCAGCTGTACTAACTCAAACTTAGGACCCCTTTGTTACTTTAACCCATAGCAGTTGGCTCAAGTGGTAAAGACCTTGGGATTGGGGGTATGGTCCCCCCAGGTCCAAGGTTCAAATCCTCTTGGGTGCAAACAATCTCTTGGAGCTACACCCTCTGGTGAAGAGCTAGCGATTTAACTAATTCCGTGTAGGGAAACTCCGAGGGTGCCGTGCATGGGACCGTGGTTTACTCTGCAGGGTTGGTCCAAAGGGTCCTGTCTTGGAGAGATTCCCCGACATGGACCAGGGTGTATAGCTCTTTAATAATTAAATGAATTATGAACAAAAAAAATTATGGTGCATTTATCAAACAAGACAAAGTAGTATAATTGACTCAATTCATATAACTCGTATAAATTCATATTTATTTAATTGTTTTCAAAAGTATCACCTAATGTGTCATCATCAACTTTGACAATCATCCAACGGGTGCAATGGCTAACCATATATTCTTTGACATATCCACCGTCATCCAAAGACGAAGGAATGCTGAAGAGTTCCTCAAAATTGATTAGGAAGGAACATGGAAATGCAGCAAACCTGTTATCTATGTTGATCTAGTGATTCTTTTGTCTTTTTAATATAAGGGACAGAATCCCCAATTTTATTGATAACCATTTCTTATGTTGGATGAATACATTTTACAAACCGAAGAAGAGCTTTGGGGTTACATAAATTCTGAAACCAAAACTATTGCAAAAAAGCCATATATTCTAAGAAACTAATTCATACAATAATTGTTTCAAACTATCTATCATAATACAAAAGTATAAAGCAAGTGTCTAAAGTGAGGAAGTCCGGCTTTATGCAAAACATATATTCCATAGAAGTGTTTTGATAAGTGAAAAACTGAGCAAAAATAAGCTTCTATATTAGCAACTCCTAAATTTGCTAAGACACCAGCCAAGCTATTCTATTCTCTCTGTACGTATGAATTAATTCAAAAGGAAATAAAGAATGAATGCTAAGTATGTCAATCCACATTTCAAAATACTTCCAAGGAGGCTCTTACCAGTTCAGAGCAAGTAAAGAATCTGTCACCACCACTAATTCTATAATTTTCAATTGATATAATAATAATAAACGACACTTCAAAGTTGAAAGTTCTGCAAAAATGTTTGTCTCATGACCCAGATGTCAAGAAAATTCATAAACAAACTTACCATCATGATTTCTAATCACGCCCCCAACTAGATATGTCAGGATTTCCTTTTGAAGCTCCATCAATGTTGAGCTTAAATTTACCAACGAGTGGAGGATGCCATTTGGCTAACAAAGACTTAAGAACCCTTGTTTGAAGCCTAGCAAACTTGAAGAGACCCAATACAAGAGCTTCTGCTAACTTTGGTGTAGGCTTTAAATGCCTAACCAATGAATTTAGCTCGTGCAACCAAACTTTAATTCTCTTGCACAGTTGTGCAACAGCTCTTGGAGAGTTTTCATATCTGGCAGCATTTTAAGCTAACCAAATCTCCCACAGTATAAGTGAAGGAACCAAAAAGGCAATGATGTGTACCTAATCTAATCCCTTAAAAAAAGACCAACAACATGAACAATTTTGTTTCCTTGAATTAGATCAAAGGGAGGAGGCTCCAAAATACTTAAGAGAAATAAGCTCAAACCTCATTAGCTAGAGGATAGGAGTAAAATAGATGTGCTTCACTTTTAGTATCTTTTTTACAACAATTGCACCAGGATACTAAAGGAATGCCACAACTTTGTATTTTCAAGTCGGATGCCACTCCATCTTGCCACAGCTTTATATAAACAAATTAATATATAGAGGTAACAAAGGAATATGTATAAACAAATTTTGGATGATAATTGTTTGATGATATTCCATGGTAACTTTGTTGCAAAAGAACCATCTAAGGTATGTGTTTACATCGTGTTTCACATGCGTTAGAGCCAGTTTCCAGCAACTTGGGCCTTCAGAACTGAGCTAGCGAAAATAGGGAATAAGGGCACTGGGAGAGGGTGGCTTTGGGACCGGGGAGCCTCTGATACCAAAGTTAGTATCGTATTTTGAAAGTTTGTAAATAATGAGAGAGTCTAGGGATTCGAGAGAGTTTCTCGTACTTGGAAGTTGCTATTTATACCGGGAGTCTGGAGGGGTGACAGATCGTGTTTGCCCCCGTGGAGTCCATGTCCTTTGCTATTCCATTTTTTAGAGTTCCTTAATGCAGCGTGCCTCTGCGACAACGTCATTAATTTAGAGTGTAACTCAGGTAGTGGTGTCATTAATGCGACGTGGTTCCCGTATTTGTTTTACCTTCGTTGGTCTATCGATGTCCCTATGTCAGAGGATCAAGGGTTCTTTGTCTTTCCCGTTCTGCCCTGTATAAGTCTCCATGAGCGGAGTGTGGCCGAGCAACGTCAGGCCTATTCGTCCCATTAGCCATCATTGTTTACTTTTTCTTATAGGCAGCTTACTTTATGGGCAAGTTTGGGCCCTGGGGCTTTGTATCAGGTTGAAGCCCAGTGGGCTTGTGAAGTGGGGGGAAATCCTCTTACAGTTATCCCACCAATTCCCTGCGGACTTTATGGGCAAGTTTGGGTTCGAGGGGAATTCTGCCTTTCCTTCCTTGGTTAATCAGTTTTTGCAATTGTGACTATACGGCCTTTCTTTCCAGGGATGGGGGTTGCGGATTTCTTGGCGTTCACGTGTTGCACTTCTACTCCCCAGCTATATTAGAGTGGCCCTTTACACTATATCTGGCAACGGTTCGCCTCCAGCTTGCATGGCTGTATTTTGACGACTCTGTTCAGCATTAAATGGCGCCCCTTCAGGCCCTTTGTCATTACTCATGTCAGGCGATTATGTATTTCCCACGTCGCATCATTGGATACGCTTTTCTTTGTTGTTCAAGATTCTGGCTTCAAACCTCCTCTTCTAAAGCTCGACCTCGCTTTCAGCCTTCATTTTCGCACACTCCAGCACACAACGCCTCTTCTCATGCCCCAAAATTACCCTTATATCGTCATCTCATCCTCTTATCTTCATCTCGCCCTCCTATCTTCACCTCCTCTAACATACAACTCAATTAGTTGCCTCATTACATCCCTATTGATTTTCTTCGAGGTAAGTTTGGGCGTTATTAGGATGTTGTAATGATGAAGATCTCTGTCTGCCACTTCTACTCGAATATGATCTGATCAAGTTTCGGTTTGTTTGTGCCCTCACAAATTTCTGTCATATCTAGTTGACTTATGTTGTATATCACTATAATCTACCGCTTCACGTTATAACTTGTTCTTTGTAAGCCTGCGACTTCATGTTGTAACTTGTTCTTTGTAAGCATGTGGCTTCATGTTGTAGCTTGTTCTTTGTAACTTCTGGTTATTAATGAAACTACTTTATACTTTTTTGTGCCAGGCTGCTTGCTTTTGTATATTTTTATTTGATGTTTAATTTTCTTTTTTATGGCTAGTATGAGGGTTTTTCGCAGAAGATTATGCGCTTAGCGTTAGGCGGCGTGGGGAGGGGGGAATTGCTGTCATCCAGAGCTTTACGATCCACTAGTGCCCAACCTATTCCTGACGTCCCCGCTAGCTGATAGCTCTCCCGCTTATACTGTCTTCGTTTGCCCTTATTAGGCAACTGTCCCATTGGGGCCTTTAACGATACCGTTTAACTAGGCCAATGTCTCTCGACTTCTCCTTTACGTTGATTTCCTCCTTGTCATCTGTCTCTTGAATGCGCTTTACCCCGTCTAGTTCCTCTGTTCTTCCTTTTTGCATTGATGTGTTTTATTTTGACATAGGGGTGTAACCGATCCGGTCCAATCTGATCCTATTTTGGACAAAATTTAGGATCGGACCGATGTGTACCGGTTTTGCATTTTTCAAAACCGATTATGCACCATTTACCCTCCTAAATTGATACTTTCGATTTTATCGGTTTTCGGTTCGGTCCGATTTTTCAGTTTTTTTAAAATGTAAGTTTGATAGTTTTTCATTAAAAATCTGAATGATCTACCTGCCATAACTCTAATAAATCTGATAATGAAGTTCTATGTTAGGTTCCTATTGTGATGGTGATGTGATGATTGAATCTAAATGGAGAATGATGTATTTACGGCTGGAATGTTGCAGGAAATGGAATGGAAATTAATAACAAGCAAAAAAATCCTAATACAACATTTGAATGATCTACATGCCATAACAAGTTTCTACAAGCAAATCCATAATCATTCTCCTCTTTTTTTTTTCCTTTCCCTTACTCTGTCACTGAACTTAGGCTTATTTCTTAGGTCTTAGTTTTTTTCCTTCCCCCTTACTCTGTCCCTGAACCCAGGTTCGATTAGGTCTTAGACTCTTAGTTCTCTGTCACATGGCCAAAATGATTCAGGTATGTATCTAAAAGACTAAATCTAACAAGTAATGAAATGAAAAAAAAAATGGAGAAACATTACCATGAGGTGAGGCCGAAAGTTTGTGTGGTAAGGAATAGAGGCGAGGCGGCGACTGGTGAGGCAGAGAGGCAAGACAGAGACGAGAGTGGGGTAGAGAGGCAGAGACAACAGGCGAGGCAGAGACGAGAGTGGGGCAGAGTGAGGCAGTCGGCAGAGAGGCAAGGAAGAGACGAGAGTGTGATTCGATTTTAGGGTTTATTGGCATTATTGCCTTCTGGAAGTCTAAACGACGCCGTTTCCTATTGGTATAGAGGAAACAACGCCGTAATAGGAAACAACGCCATTTCCTGTTGGTTTCTTCTATGTAGATGGTTATTCTTCTTCTTCTTTTTTTAAGTGATAATTATAATTTATATATATTTGTAATACATTTAATACATAGTTATAGACTATAGTGATTTAGTTATAGTGATTATTAGACTATATAATAGTACTAATATTAGACTATTACTATTAATTATATATTAGTATAGCTATATAATATATTAGACTATATAACAGTATTAATATTATACTATTAGTATAGTTATATATTAGTATTAGTTATAAACTTATAGTGATTTAGTATAACTATATTAGTATAAGTATAGTCTATATTAGACTTTTAGTATTAGTTATAAACTTATATTAATAACATATGATCAAACAAATTACAAATATAACAATGTTCATATTTAAGATTAACATTTTATGTTATAATTTATAAATTATAATATGAAATTATTTCATATATGATATATAATTATATATATATTATATATACAACTTTTACATATAATTATATATAAAACTTATATATAAAAAATATTTTGTACAATATTAATTTTGTAAAAATTTATATATAAAATATTAATTTATATATATATTTTCCCAATCGGTCCAGTCCAAGAAATCTTAGGACCGGAACCGGACCTGTTCCGGTTAGTTTTCCTAATATAAGAACTGGTCCTGGATCGGACCGGTTCAAAACCAGGCCAACCGGTTTGGTTCAGTCTGGTTTTCTGGTATAAATTTACACGCCTATTTTGACATGTAACTGAAAGAGAAGAAAAGAAGTGTTGTCAGGATTCATTTGCCTTTGTCCGCTGTCGTTGGCTTGGGGGGGATGAAACTCCACCCTAAGCATTAAGCCATGCCAAGGAGACTCTTGTTATCTCCACGGGAGAGAGGCCATGAAGTATTTTGCTAACCCACCTTTGTACCCTCTGAGTAGCACCGTGGCAGCTGAGTTGAATATAAATTGATCGGGCAGCTTTTTCCAGCAACGAGGATCGACGTAGGTTATTCGGGTAGCCGTGGGGCTGATGTCGCTCTCCGTCACAGGGAGGTAGGCTGTCCGGGCAGTTTGGAACTACACCTGCTCCCGTCTGTTGGCATTATGCATTGAATCCCTGATTGGAAGATTAGAATGTCATCATAATTTTACCTTTAGTTTCGTAGGAGTTAAATTTCGCAAACCTGGGCCTTCTAGCCTGTAATGCAATTTGCTTGCCACTTTTACCGGGTTCCTTAGTACAGCATTTTGGCAGTCGAAGGACTTGGCCAGCACTCCTCTGGGGAGGGGTCAGAATACATCACGCCAAGCTGCCTCTTTTCCCCTAGAGGAGGTAATTTGGACAGCGATGTGGTTGACCTGCTTGTTTGCTGCAATGCAGGTTGGGATAAGTATTCGAGCAGTCTCTCGATTGGACCCTCTCTCCTTTGCCGCGATGGGGGTCGGGGTAATACCAACTCGTCCCTTCACTTCCCGTGGACCCGCTCCAGCCCGTTGACACCGCAAGGAAGGGTAAGTTTGGGTTAGGCTGGCCCTGATTCCACAATTTTTCTTAGCAAAGGTCGGGGTAAGTATTCTGATAGCCGTGGGGTGATCCTGCTCTACACCGCGGGGAGACAAGGCGGGCTCTGACTTGACCCATCTGCTTGGTCAACGGGAAGGTCGGTTGTTCGGGCAGTTTGTATCTTGACTCGCTCCCACCTGTTGACACTTACAAAGAAGGTAAGTCTTCATCTTCGAGTAGTTGAGGACTAACCGCACTCCATCGTGGAGGGGTTGGAATGCCTCGAGACAAGGCGGGCTCTGACTCAACCCATCTGCTTGGTCCACGGGAAGGTCGGTTGTTCGGGCAGTTTGTATCTTGACTCGCTCCCACCTGTTGACGCTTACAAAGAAGGTAAGTCTTTGTCTTCGAGTAGTTGAGGACTAACCGCACTCCATCGTGGAGGGGTCGGAATGCCTCAAGCCAAACCCCCATTTTGCCCCCCAAAGAGATAATTCGGACAACAATGTGGTTGGTCCGTTCCTTCGCCGCAATGGGGGTTGGGGTTAGTATTCGGGTCTCGTGGGAGGGATAAGGTGGCCTTTGGCTCGACCAATCCCTTCATTCACCACTGGAGGTAAGTTGTTCAGGAAGTCTGTTATTGGACCTGTTCTCGCTACGGGAGACAAGGCGGCATCTGGCTTGACTCGTCTCCTTGGTCCGTAGGGAGGTAGGTCGTTCGGGCAATTTGATACTGGACCCACTCCCATCTGTTGACGCTTACGAAGAATGTAAGTATCCCCCTTGGGGTAGCTGAGGATTGATCCGCACTCCGTCGCGGGAGGGATAAAGCAGCCATAGGCATTACACCCATCCTTTTGGTACCCAATGGGGGAAGTAATTAGGACAACGATGTGGCTGATCAGCTCCTTCACCGAGATGGGGGTCCGGGTAAGTTTTTTGGGCCACTGGAAGGGCTGGTTTCACTCTCCCGAACGAGGAGGTTGAGCCTCCTTCTCACCTATCATCCTTCATGGGAAGGTAGGTTGTTCGGGCAGTTTGGGACTGGACCTGCTCCCACCCATTAACTATGCAAGAAATGGTAAGTTTGGGTCAGGCTAGCGTTGATTCCACACTTCGTCATGGTGGAGATCGGCATTAGTTTTTTGGGAGGCCTCGGGGCTGGACCTGCTCTTTGTCATGGGAGGGATAAAGTGGCCTTTTGCTCACCCCGCCCTTCTGGCCCAGAGGAAGGCACGTTGTTCAGGCAGTCTATAACTGAACCCACTCTCACCTGTTGACGCTCACGAGGAAAGTAAGTTTTTATTTTCAGGTGGCTAAGGGCCGACCCGCAATCCTCTGCAGGAGGGACAGAGCAGCCTCTAGCGTGGCTCGTCCCTTTGGTGTCCCACGGAAAGGTAAAAAATTGATGAAGATTTTGTTGACATAGATTTTGTTGATGAAGATTACGTTGATGGAGATTTCATTGATAAAGATTTTGTTATATCCCTAAAACTTGACATTGAAAAACAACAACTGTTTCATTAGAATTTTTAGTGTATGCACAAAAATATAAATTTATAATAATTAAGATAGCTTTAGCAATAAACTTTTTGTAGGTGTTCGACATTCCAGCAATGTGGCAACTCATTTCTTTGGTAGTCTCGGAGCCTGTAGGAGCCCGGGAGATTGGTGGCGATGACCACATAGGGGCCTTCTCATCGGGGGCCCAGCTTTCTTTCGTCTCACATTGTTGTTCCTATTCTTTGAGTATGACGTCTCTAACCCTGAATGCTCTCAGGCACACTTACTTGTTGAAACACCACTCGACCCTCTTTTTGTTGGCGGCGGTTCTTATCTCTACCTCCAATTTGACTTCTTCCAGCAAATCAAGTTGTTCTTCTAGCTGCCTGTCATTGGAGTCTTGCTCAAAGTGTTGAACTTTGTAAGTAGAGATCTCGATCTATACTGGCGAGATTGCCTCGTGGTTGTAAATGAGGGTGAAAGGAGTTTCCCTTGTCAGTGTCTTCACTATGACCCTATATGTCCACACGACCTTTCTGTCATCGAGTCGCTTCTTGAGCATTCCCATCAATGTCTTGTTGGTGGCATCCATCTGCCCATTAGACTAGGGGTGGCCCGGGGATGAGTACCAAAAATCAGTCCCCAACTCCTGACACCAGTTATAGTAGTGATCGGAATCAAACTGTCTCCCATTGTCCGATATGTTAGTGCATGGGTTTCCAAACTTGCAAACCACCGTCCTCCATAGGAATCGCGTGATGTTGTTCACCATGATGGTTGTGAGGGCATCGGCCTTGACCCACTTGGTGAAGTAATCTACAGCTACTACCATGAATTTTACTTCTCCCTTGCTAGGGGGAGTAGGCCTACCAGGTCAATGCCCCACTGGGCGATGGGTCAAGGTGAGGTGATCAACGCCAATTATTCTGGCAGGTAGTAGGGCACTTTGGCGTACTCTTCACACTTCTGACATTTCCACGCATACTCCTCGGCATCTCTCAAGGCACGGAGCCAATAATACCCAGCCCTTAATACCTTTCTGACTAGGGCCTTTCCTCCTGAGTGACTGCTGCAAATCCCTTCATGTATTTCTGCCAACACATACTGCGCTTCTTCAGGGGAGATGCACCTCAAGAGAGGAGTCAAGTGATCCTGTCGGTACATGATTCCGTCGATCAGAGTGTAGCGTGCCGTCGATCATTGGCATCCAAGTACTTGAGTATGTCCCTTGCCCAATCTTGGGCTCTGGGCTATATCTCCATTAGCTTGATTCCTATGGCAAGTAATTCGACGGTTTGGATCACTAGCTGCTATGGTAGGTGGGATTCATCCTGCCTAGATGCCACGCGCGCCAGTATGTCTGTTTTTTTTATTTTCTACCCTCAGCACCTGCTAAATCTGGAAGCACCTGAAATGGGGGCGCTCGACTTCTACTAGTGCCAAGTATTGATTTCAATTTTTTTCTCTTCATGGCGAACTCCCCTAATACTTGATTGACCACCACTTGGGAGTAGGCTCATACTTTAATTTTGGCGGCACCCAAAAACATGGCTATCCCCAGTCCTGAGAGCAACGCTTCATACTCCGCCTTGTTGTTCGTGGTTTTGATGTCTTAATTGTACTCTTCTCCCTCATATGTAATGATATGCACCCTCACTCTCCCTCCAGCCTGACAAGATGAGCCATCCATGAAAACTTATAAGGGCTTCACGAGAGGTGCATGATCGCTCCCTACTGGGAAACCAATAAATTTAGCAACGAAGTCTGCCAGCACTTGTCCCTTGATGGTGTTTCGTGGTGCATAGTCGATGTCAAATTCGCTCGACTCTACTGCCTAGTTCATGAGTCGGCTTAAAGTTTCTAGTCTTTGCAAGATATTTTCAGGGGGGTTTTTGTGAAGACCCTTACTAGGTGAGCTTGGAAGTATGGGCGCAGCTTGCGTGTGGTTTCCACCAGCGTGAAGGCGAGTTGCTCTATGTGAGGGTATCTGGCTTCAGCTTCACGATATGCTAGGCTGGTGTAGTAGATCGGCCTTTGGACTCCACCCTCTCTGCACATTAATGTCGTCGAGACTGCCTAGGGGGAGACTGCAAGGTATAGGGTCATCGTTTTTCCCCACACTTGGGTTGGCTGAGGAGCGGTGGGCTCGTGAGGTATTCTTTGAGAGCCTCGAACGCTAGGTCGCACTCGTCATCCCATTTTTGTGCCTTTCGCAGAACCTCGAACAAAGCCAGGCACTTGTTGTTGGATCTTGACACGAACCTACTGAGAGCCGCCACTCGCCCAACCAGTCTTTGTACCTCGTTTGTGCTTTAGGGTGGGGCCATGTTGAGAATGGACTCCACCTTTTTGGGTTTGTCTTCGATTCCGCATTTCGACACCTTGAATCTCAGGAACTTCCCTGATCCGATGCAAAAGGCGCACTTTGCCGAGTTCAACTTCATCTAGTACTGCCTCAGTATTGCGAATGCCTTCCTCAGATCGTTCAAGTGCTGTTCCAGAGTCCCACTCTTAACCAATAGGTCATCGACATAGACCTCCCTGTTTCTTCCTACTTGATTTTTGAATTTACAGTTGATTAGCCGCTAGTAGGTGGCTCCCGTGTTCTTTAACCCAAAATGCATTTTCATGTAACAATACAGGACTTAGTTGGTGATGAAGGAGGTATTCTCCTCATCATCCAGGTTCATGCAAATCTGGTTATACCCAGAGTAAGCATGCATGAAGCTGACCATACGATGGCCCACCGTGGAGTTGACGTTTAGATCGATGCGGGAAAGTGGGAAGTTGTCCTTCGGGCATGCTATGTTGAGGTCCGTGAAGTCGACGCATATTCTCCATTTGTCGCTCGGTTTTTTCACGAGCACCACATTGGACAGCCATTCTGGATAGTGGGCTTCTCGCATGAATCTAATGGCTAATAGGTAGTCCGCTTCATTAGCTATGGCGACATTCTTTTCTGCATTGACACTTCGACATTTCTGCCTCACTCCTTTGGCCTTTGGGTCTATGCTAAGATTGTGATGTACGACTCCGGGGGCTATTCCGAGCACGTCCTCGTGGCTCCAAACGAATACGTTTTGGTGTTCAACAAGGAGTCTTTCCATGGCTTTTGGTTGATCCTGGTTTAGGGGAACGAACTCCAACGGCTCGTTTGGTTCCACTTTTCTGAGCCTCTGCTCATCTCGGATTCACCTTCGATTAGGGCACAAACGGGAGGCGATGGCAAGGTTCAGTCATCCACTGTAAGGCTCACCTTGCCACTCGGAGGGCATCCCTTCTTGGGTAGGTTCCCCCCTCTCTTCTGCAGTGTCTCCTCCAATCCTCAGAGTTCGGCTTTCTCATTGGTCAGCTTCCATGCTCGTCAGCACTATTGGTGAGCTTCCGAGTTGTCTGGAACAGGTTGTCACAGGCATACGAAATACATGCAAGATCTACCAAGATGCCACAGAGGGCACCTCTGTAAATGTCGTGTTTTTTACGCCTTTGGGCCAAGTTCGAGCAACTCAAGTCTTCATAACTGAGCCTGCGAAAATAAAGAAAAATCACACTGCGAGAGGGTGGCCTTGGGGCCGGGAAGTCTTTGATACCAAAATTAGTATCATATTTGGAAGTTTGTAAATAATGAGAGAGTCTAGAGATCTGAGAGAGTTTCATGTACCTAGAAGTTACTGTTTATACCAGGAGTTTGAAGGGGGGACAGATCGTGTCTGCCCCCGTGGAATCCATGTCCTTTGTACTGTTCCATTTTTCAAAGTCCTTTATTGCGGCATGATTATGCGATAGTGTGGTTCCCCAATTTGTTTTACCTTCCGATGGTCTATCGATGTCCCCATGTCAGAGGATCAAGAGTTCTCCATCTTTTCCGTTTTGCCCTGTACAAATCCCCATGAACGGAGTGTGGCCAAGCGATGTCAGGCCTGTCCATCCCGTCAGCCATCATTGTTTACTTTTCCTAGTAGGCGACTTACTTTATGGGCAAGTTTGGGCCCTAGGGCCGGGTATTAGGTCAAAACCTAGTGGACTTGTGAAGTGGGAGGAAATCTTCTTACAGTATGTTTCCAAACTCCACAGTCCTCTCTAGGTTTCAGCTTGACAGGTTATTTCATGACTTTACATAATAAGGGACGTCCTCCCAATGAAAGCAACTTTGTATCATTCTAATCCGGGCATGAACACGTGTTTTTAATTTTTAGTGAAGGGTAAACAACAGCAAATGACTTATTTGCTACAGAACCTGTTCCTATACATCTTCATACCAGAAGTTAGTTGACCCATCTTTCACCAATCATTGACTTTCTTGAACAATGACAGGGAGAAGACGACAAATAGATTTCCAGATAGGAGAGTCTAAAAGTTTTGGCAACACATTTTCAACTACAACAACATTTGATAAGTGTTTTTGCCTCATATAATTTGCCCAAGGGAAGTCCCCAATTACAACAACTTTCCATGCTTGTTTACATTGAAGAGTCTTCAAAGTGTCAAAAAGGTTTCGAATATAAGCACCACCTTCCTGAATAGGTCTCGCTATCTTCTTCTAAGAAATCCATTTATTTTTCTAAATGGAGTGTTCAAAAAACCATGTAGTGGTTGAAGCTATCAGATGCTTTCTAACTCAAGAGACAGATTTATGACCTAGGAAAGTTCTCTTGTGATGATTTATCTTTTCGCCTAATGCTTGTTCATATTTAGATATAAATCCCATAAGAGCAGATAAACTTCTTTTGGATCCATTAGTGAACAACAAAAAATCATCGGCAAAGCTGAGGATATGAGTGATAGGAATATTACAACGATCTTGGCACTGTATATATAAGGTGAAACTGTAGCTGTAGTGACAAACTCCATTAATCTTCTACGGAATGGTTAATCCTTTAATTTGCTTAAATACAAGAAATATACGTCCAACTTTCAACGTGTTAAATACAAGTTACATAAGGTCTACCCAAATATCATTGATCTTCAAGCTATTAATTAGGCAATATCAATTGTTTTGTATATTTTTTGCTTTTTTTACGAGTGAATTCTTCATCAGTCTTTCTTCATTTATTTAGTTTTTTATTTGGTGGTAAATGATAGCTATTTATAACCTAATATATATTTCATATTATCTCTTTTCTAAAGAAAAAAAATTATATGCAAGCTATAAAATATATACAATAGTAGAAAATTTTATTTGTAAGTTTCATGTTTATTAATGCACTATATAAAATTTCTTCACACCAATTAAGATTTAATAAGTACAATAAATTCCGTATATAAGGATATATATATATATATATATATATATATAAAAGTTTGTAAGTCTTGTCAAATTCTTGCCCCACAAATTTGTAAGTTTCTGCAGCCCAAGGACATGTCATCATCAGTAGTGACATTGTGAAATTAATTAATAGCATACGTAGCTTGTACGTTTGGCTAAAAGATGTCAAAGTCTAATTTATTTCTAGTGCGCATGATTTAAATAATGATTTTTCATGCATGCAAAGATAAATCAACATGGATCACGATACATATTCAATGCTTCTACTGCCCTTTCCTGCAACCAAATAAAAAGGTACCAAAAGTTGGACTCCCAGCCTTCTCCACCCCAGATCTAAAGAATCTGAAATCAAAATGAATTGAAAACAAATATCATGATCACTTATTTGATTTCTTCACCTACTAATCAAGAACCGTTAGGAAATGAAAAAGAAACTCTCCAAACAAGAAGCTGGTAAAGTCTATCAATATAACATCCGGATCGAGTCAAGCTCATTTTATTTTTATTTTTATTTATAACTATATTTATATTTTTTTTCACACGTTAATTTTCTTTCTCGCATGTTTATTTATTTATTTCTCTTTCCATCCATTTTTTTTTAATTCCCGTAGGGTTTCCTCTCGTCCACTCCATGCACACACACGACACATTCGTGCACACGTCTCTCTCTCTGCTCTCTAGGGTTTTATTTTTTTGTGGTCATCCATTCAGTTATATATTTGCTCGTTCTTCATCCTCAACAAAAACTTAGAGTTGCCGTTTCTTCTTTTTCATGCCTCAGCCTCCTTCACCCACTGTACCCTCTCGTTACTGTTGCACAATTCATCCACTCTCCACTGTGAACCTCAGTTCAGACCTCACCACCGTGCCCACTGCCCAGCCCCACGAAGCTGTCGCCTAGCGTTTCGTAGCCTCTACTGCAAGCTTCGGTTTCCGCTGTTTTTGTATCCAAAAACAGAGCAGCTTTCAGCCACCATAAACCACTTCTCCCCCACACCGTGAGCCCTTCTCCATAGCCAGTCGTGCAGCACTTGAACCACTGCCCCAAACGAGCCAAGCCAGAAACGCAACACGGTATAACTCGTGGCGCCGCTGCAGAGATCACCCACTGCACCGTAGTGCAACACGAAGACAACCGTGCAGCACCCCAGCCACTGCCACGACCTAGCCCAGCCTGAAACACTTGAACCACATCATGTACAATGGAAACCACCATGATTGCCGCTGCTCTGCCCTGCACCTCTGCACCAAGCCGCTAATACGCTTTGGGACGTGAATGACTCTGTTTTTACACGTCGAAACAAGGGAAGAATCCCCACCGTAAGTCATGTCGTCAGCCCCCTCAACTTCAATGCCACTGCCATCAAAAGACGCCGGAGGACAAGCCTCCACCTTCAGATACTACCCAGGTCGACGCCCAGCCCCCAGACAGTCGCAAGCCTCGTTGCTCCACAGTGAGTTTTTGTCCTTTTTCACGCCGAGCTCTCTCTCCGTCCCTCTCTCTTTCTACGTGAGGTCTCTCACTCATCTCTCTCTCTCTCTCTCTCAGTGGCTCACCACTGTGACCTTCTTCGCCATGTCGCGTGTAGCTCCTCCCTTTGCGATGAGTACCTCGCGCCTCTGTTCTCGCCGATAGTTGCACCTAGACTGCATGAATGCGTTTCCAGTCTACGTAAACTTATATTTTTGCATAGTATTTGAATAAGGAATTACAGTTTTACCCTTATTATTGAATGTGTTCAAGTTGATATTTTTGGTTATATTAAGTCTGTTTTTACGTGGTTTATATGGGTGGTATAAGAAAATTTTATAGAAAATAAATAGGATTTTCAATTGTACTATTGGTAGCAAATTATTTTAGTAATTGTGTAATTTTTTTTAAACATTTAAATTACGATTAAAGCTATTTGTTTATTATTATTTAACGAATTTTTTACTTGTACTTACCTTAAATCGCTTAAGTATTTTAACATGTTATTAAGTAAAGATTTATTTTAAGAGTAAAAAATATTGGTGTAATGTTATTTTTACATTTTGGATATGTTTTAGTCTATTTAAAAATAGTTATGGTTTATTTTAAAATATTTTAGGATAATTATATTATCCAGCATTAAACTTTATAGTTGGTTTTCAATAATAAATAGGTCTGACTTTTAAATGTTTTAGTCGTAGTTATTAAAATAGCATTGACGATTTTAGAAAGTGATGATTTGTAATTTTAGGTTTTGAGGAATTAAATAGGTTATTTTAGAAACTTATGATTAAATATCGAAATATGTGATTAATTGGAAATTTATGAGAATTACGTTATTATGTTATAAGTGACAATTAATAATTGTTTGGCCATTTTGAGGAAATTCGTGAGATGTTAAGAAGTCCTGGTAAGCAGGGTTCTTATTCTAGACTTTGCATTAAAATAAAATGAATTGAGCTTATTTTTGAAAAATATACATATTTGATTTTGAAAAGAAATTTGAACTACCTCGATTATTTGTTCTGCATTACTCATAAGATTCTGTTTAAGGAGAAATTATTTTCTGTCATAATTGGTGTAGACATGAGCTTATTTTTGACATTCTGTTTCTGAACTTTGAAAAGAGTGCGAATAAGAAATTTTATGCATAAATTATGTTGTGATATGATTTTGTTCTGTTCTGAAGATTTTCTGTACTCTGATATGATCTGATGTGATTTTTGAAAACCTCTAGCATAACATTCTGTTTCTGTTTCTGTTCCGTTCTGACCTTAGCACGGGTGTAAAACTGTGGCCTCTGTTCGGGTTGGTACCAACTTTTCTGTTTTTGGTACACTCACTTTGGAAACAAAGTGATTTTCTGCGTGGTCTTTCCTATGTGCGCACTCGGGGCTCCGAAAATGAATAAGGGGAAGATTCACATTCTGTTGCTACTCGGTTAGCTACCGGGGTTTGCACAACCCTACCACGGGGGTTAAACATGATATTTGTTCTGATATGATAAGATAAGATGTGATATTTCAGTTTATGCTATGCCAAAGGGATTTTGAATGAAATTATTTCTAAATCTTTCGCTCTGATATTTTTGATAACATGTTCTGACGCTGCATTTTGAAAACATTATTCTGATTCTGCATTCTGAAAGAAAATATTTTTGTTCTGCATTCTGAATTCTATAAATGCTCATGTTTATACACTAGTATATGTCCTCTGCTTATTGAGTTGTTGATAACTCACCCCTTATCTCCATATATTTTTCAGATAATTTTGATGGTTCAGCTGGAGAACAAGAGTAGAAAGTTTTAGCAGGTGTGATGATCAGAATGGAATAAGTACCCGCAGGTACAAGTGCCTATTTGAGAGTCATAGTTAGTAAACTGAATTTATGTTTCGGGTATTTTGATTTGATGAGTTAACGATAATTTCGAGTTTTGGAGAGTTTTTATTTTATGTTTTTGAGATTTTCTTTATTGTCCCCATGGAGGAACTTAGATATTTGGATTGATTAAATTGATTAATATTATATTGGATTTTCTGGATTTTATTGTTGTACTATTTAAGTTGATTTGAGGTATTAAGAGTTAACTCTCCAGACCTTTGGGAACGGGGAGTTACTATCAATGCATAGACATATAAAAAAAATTGTTATTACATATCAATTCAATAAAAAAAGAGCAACCATGTGAAGAAAATATGCTTATTTATGAAAAGCACAATATATAACTCAACATACCTAAGTAGTGTGCAGGCATTTTAAGTTCTAAAAAATGTAAACTATTACAATCTGTATAGAAACCAACATGAAAGATGAGTAAAAATCTCTTGGTCATGTCCAATCGATTGTAAATGAAGCCAAACATACAAAAATTTAACATTTATCGTTGACCTTTAATGTGCATATATCTAGTTGGATATTGATTTATTACTTGAACAAGAAGCTGAGTTTTAAGCAATTGTCAATTAAATTTCAAATATCTTTTGTTTAGTAATGACTTTCTCTGGTAGTATTGCTTTCTTTTTCTTTCTATAATTAATTTTTTCTTAAAAAAAGGCCCAAGTTGAAATGGAGGTAGTGAAGTTGAAAATGTGAATAGAAAATGGAGTGCATAAAGGAGTGGAGAAGATTTATAGAAAGAAACCATGCATATAAGATTAGTATCATCCAAAATGAATCTGTAAGGTTTTGCACAAGTGGAAAACACAAAAGAAATAGATGTTTTAGATGTTCTATTTGGCATCAGTTAATTAAAAGAGCACCAAGAATAACTGTATAAGGTAAAGACATGAACACGCTTAAAATAAAATTATATAACAATTCATCGATAAATATAGATGATAAATATCAGCTAAAATGTAATCACTCATTATAAAGATTATGTATTACCAAAAAAAAAAAAAAAGCCTTAATTACCAACTAGAAAAATATGAAACAATAAAAGAATATTTATATCATTTAATCACCTAACCTTTGAATTTAGAAACTTGTGCTCATAATCAACAGAAACTTTGTACTCTTATGTATTTTGCTCCTAATTAATTCGGACGAATAAATTATCACATTGAGTTTTATGCAGATAAAATTGCCACCCCAGCAGCTTCTACCACTGCATGTGTGAATGGTGGGAGAGATTTTCATACTTGAAAAAGTATTGTTATATATCACTATTATTGATCTGTCAAGTTTTAATTATTTTTTGTTTTTTAAATTATTGGTAAAAACAATATCAAATTAGTTCATTTTTATAACCCTAGTGGCACCTCATGCATGTAGTCTTTCGATGGTGCATGTCCTGAGTGAGGTTTAAATTCCCCTTTAATCAAAGCTCTTTGAGAAGTATGTTCTTGTGAGATTTATACAGGATATCCAGGAGCAGTTGATCCAGAAGTGATCGGTGGAAATTCTTCCTTGTCTTGTAGGTCAGGTGCAGCTTGAGGAAAATCCTTGATCATTCGGTCAATGGTTTTTTGTACATATACGAACTTATCCCACCACTGTGTAGTAAGAACGGTCCATGATGTCAGCATTCCTTTCATAAGATTGAAGAAGAAGAGAAGGAAGAGAAGTAATCAGAGTATGGAAGAGAACCAGTTCTTTTGCACTTACAGAATCTCTCCTGTTGCCCCTGTCCATTCTGAAATTGTTGTGCATACTTTGATTGCTTCTCTTCCTTCTCTTCTTCTTCAGTCTTATCATTTTCGCTATTTTTTTGTATCAGAGCGACTTGGTTTCTGATTGTTGCAATTACTTCTCTTCTCTTCATTTCATTTATTTTATTGTTCTACAACCCCCACCCTGAGTTCTTACTTTGGATGGTTCAGTATCTTTTCTGTCTGTCTAGTACCATTGGTAAGTCCCGTTTGTCAGAGAGAGCATGAGGGCAGTTTGGGTTGTTGGATCGGTAAAATATGATGTTCACAGGCCCCTGAAGTGCGAAGGTCGGTGTTGTCTAGCAAAAAAATGGATAGAATGTTTAGGACTAATTCAACTGTTAGTTTCAGGTCGTCCAGACCAACTGACATTGTTAATGAAGAAGATTGCTCTTTCGAAGAGGCAATTTCTATTCCCCCTGTTCTGGAGTCTTAGGAAATCCCTAAGCTTCTAGTAAATACTATTTATCAGACCTCTTGGGTCCAAAAGACTTTCAATGTCTCCCAAAACGTTCGAACGGTCGAACAAACTTATGCCCTTTCAAAATCTCAAGAAAAATGTTACTTTTTTCAAAAGTCTAATATTGAGAAATATTTGAAAGATGGTTACAAATACTTGCATGTTGGTTCTGTGCAAATTGCAGCAAAACCTTTAACCAGAAAAGGGATTAATGCATCTGTGCTTTTCTGTTTACGAGATGCTAGGTTCAACCAATTTGAAACTAGTATTCTTGGAATGATCCAGTCCTCTCTTTATGAATGATCAGTTCATTTTAATTGTTTTCATGATTTAACTCTTTCACTTGATGACTAGCATGTTATCAAGGCTTTAACTTTAAATATTTTAACATCTGGTTATAACATGATCAAGGGCAGTAAACCTCTTGCTTTAATTTTCTGGATTTATTATCGTCTTTTAAAAACGAATTTAGATCCAAAAGCTATTGCAAAACCTTCTGCGGGTAGCACTCTCCTAATCCAAAGTTATACTCTTGATGCGAATATTCAAATTCTAAAGAGAATTTACTGGAGAGACATAACTCTTCCTAGTGAGTGGATTTTGGAAAATGAAGTTCCTCCTGTCAAAAACATTACTGCTGATTGTAATCTTGATTACATCAAGCAATATGTTGACGGGACTGTTAAAATTAGTTTTGATCAATCTAGCCTAAGAAGAAATTCTTTTGCTGGATCCCGATCTTCTTTTGCTGGTTCTGTTACTGAAAATCAAGTCAGGTGAGATCAACATCTCAAACAATTTCTGAAAGACTTAGTCCAAACAGCCCAGCCTGTTAATCCTGTTTTAAAACTAAAAGGACTTTCTACGTTCTCACAGGTGACATCAGCCTATTATACTACCAAAGAGGGAGAATCCTCTAGTAATAAGCCCATACAGGATGAAGCTGACAAAGAAGAAGATAATTCTTCTGTGTCTCCCACAGCTTCAGATATAGTTGATCATGTTGCCCCTGTGCATCATAGTTTAATTGTTTTAAACAAATCATTTGAATTTGATTTAGTTGCTCTTTTTAAAGAATATGGATCTGCTGAAAACCATGATAGACGAAAAGCCTATCATGTGAAATTTTCACAAATCGAAAAGTAACGCGTCAAGCACAAATGGAAAGAAGAAATGAATAAAATCCAAAAGCATATTCTTTTCTTTGATTTTGTTGAAAATTATTATGTTTCAAAAAATACTTTAAATGTTGTTAAAACTGATTTTGTCAAGGAAGAAGGCAAGACTGTAATCCAAGCCAGTCATCCACCTTTAGAGACAGTACTTATTCCTTTTAAAGGATTTGAAGTAACTGTTTCTCCTTTCAAAATCCCTGAGACTGTATCCAGAGATCCTTAGAAAGACAAGGTTATAAAAGAAACAAAAAAGATTATTCATCAGAATAATTTTGTAAACCTTGCCCTTCACACGATCGGTCAACAGTTAGATAGGATTGAAGAAAATATTGAAAAGCCTATTTTTACTTCAAATCCTATTTTCAAAAATGAAAATCCTTTGGTTCTTCCCAAAGGTCAGCCAAAGAAAAAGATTGAAAAATCTTTGATTATTTTACCAGAGAAATGGCTTAAAATTGATTTTAAAAGCTCTCAGGCCAAAACTCTGGAAAAAATAGATCGAATGATTGCTGATCTTAAAAAGGAACAGCCTTCTACCAGTGCTTTAAACAGTAATGAAAAGGAAGTTGTTCTAGTTGAAACCACAGAAGAATCATCTGTAGAAAAGGATATTGATTCAATCAAAAAAAATTTTCAAGATATTGATTTAAAACATGAAATAGCCAGATTTTCTTCAAAATGACCCAAACCAATGAGTCTGACGAAGAACTGGTATTCAAGGCCTACTCCCCCTGATTTACAGTTTGAAGAAAAAGTTTTTCAAAACCAATCTTCTTACTCTGTAGACAAAGTTTACGAATGGAATATTGATGGATTATCTGAACAAGAAATTCTCAATACCAGGAGTAAAATGTTTTTAGTTGCAAATGCTTATATTAACAATAATATTAGACAACCTGATATTGTTATGATATTAACATAAGGTTTTTCGGTGTTTTGAGACATGGTGGGACAAACACCTAACCAATGAAGCTAAGGAAACCATCCAGAACGCTGTTAAGCGTAATCATGAAGGGTTACCTATTTTTTATGAAACTATCGAGATGACACATCCTGACGGAGTTAATACTTTGATTTATACTATTTTAAAGCATTTTATTGGAACACCATCAAACATAACCAGTCGTGTAAGCGACCAGTTAAATAATCTGCGATGTCATCAGATGTCAGATTATAGATGGTATCAAGATGTTTTTACTTCTCGAGTAATGCTTCGTGACGATAGTCAAAAGCCTTAATGGAAGGAGAAATTTATTGATGGATTACTTCGCTTGTTTGCCTACAAAGTGAAGGAAGAACTTATTGATGTCTCTGGGTTCCTCAATTACAAAAATTACACCTATGGTGATATTTTCAGTGTAATTAAGAAATTTGGCATTAGTATGTGTAATGATCAAAGAATGCTTTGTGAACAGATGAGAAATAGTAAGAAAGCCAAATATGAAATGAGAACTTTTTGTAAACAATTTGGCCTTCCTTCTATTGCTCCATCCAAAAGAAAGCATAAGTTTTCTAAACCTCATGGTGGTTTAAGGAGAAAACCCCATGATGAATTTTATAAGAAAACCTACAAAAAATCTTTTCCCAAATCATTTTCTAAGAAAAAGAATTCTAAAGAATCTTTACAAGAAAAATGTTTTAATTGTGGCAAGATTGGGCATTTTGCAGATAAATGTTCCAAGAAAGCCAAGAAACTGAAAAAGAAGCTTAATCAGTTGGATATTGATAGCCATGATAAAGAAGAACTATTTCGACTCCTAGAAATAGGCTCATCTTCATCATTGGATATCCTTGAATTCAATTCTAGTGATTCAGAATATCACTTTGAAACTGAATCTCCTAATCCTACTGGTCCAAAGCTGGGTTGCAACTATAATAGTACTTGTTGTAAGCCTCTTGGTAAGACAATCAATGTCTTGACAAAGGCTGAAGAACAAGAAAATCTCTTGTTAAGCTTGATTTCTCAAATTACTAATCCTGAACTTAAAGAAAAATATCTTCTTAAATTAAAGAAGACGATGGTTCGTCAAAAACCTGAGACTTCTAAGTAAATGACTAATTTTCAAGAAACCTTGGAGATATTTCAAAAGAAAAAATCCAAAGAGATTTCCATTTCTGATTTACAACATGAAATAAATTCTATTAAAAAAGAACTTGTTGAACTCAGATCTAAGGTAAACAACCTTAAATCTGAAAATGAAGTTTTAAAACAAGAATTTTTGTTATTTAAAATTGATAAACAACTTGATCAAGACATTCCTTCTGACAATGAACAAACAAATGATTCTGGTTCAAGTCAACATGAACTGACCTCTGATAATCAAATATGTTTGATCCGTCAAACTATTCCTCCAAAATGGTTTTCAAGGGTTACTATTGTTGTTTCCCGTGATTTTCATTTCTCTGTAGTTGCTATGATTGACTTCGGGTCAGACCTGAACTGTATTCAGGAAGGATTAATCCCAAGCAAATACTATGTCCAGAAAAATGCTGAGCTAGAAAGAGGAACCCCTCGTCTAGTTATTAATTACAAACCTTTGAATAAAGTCTTAGAGTGGATTAGGTACCCTATTCCAAACAGAAATGACTTGATTCATAGGTTAAGTGATGTTATAGTTTTCTCCAAATTTAACTGAAAGTCCGGGTTTTGGCAAATCCAGATAGCAGAGTCGGATAAGTATAAGATTGCTTTTGTTACCCCTTTTGGTCACTACGAGTGGAATGTGATGCCCTTTGGCCTAAAAAATGCCCCTAGTGAGTTCCAAAATATCATGAACAACATTTTTAATTTGTTCACCCAGTTTACCATCGTCTACATAGATGATGTTCTTGTTTTCTCAAAATCTATTGATGGAAACATTTGCATTCGTTTCTTGACATCATTAGATTAAATGGTCTTGTCATTTCAGCGAAAAAGATCAAATTGTTCCAAACCAAGATTAGATTCCTTGGTTATGATATTTCTGAAGGTAAAATCAGGCCCATCCAACGAGCCATTGAATTTGCTAACAAATTTCTTGATGTCATTATTGATAAAAAATAATTGCAGAGGTTCTTAAGATCTCTCAATTATGTTGCTGATTTCTATAAGGATATGAGGAAAAAATGTCGTCCTTTGTTCAAATGACTCCTTTCCAATCCTCTTCTTTGGACAGAAATATATACTGCTCTGGTAAGGAAAATCAAGACACATGTCAAAACTCTTCCGTGTCTTGGTATCCCTACTTCTGATTCATTCAAAATTGTTGAAACAGATGCCTCTGACATTGGTAATGGCGGCATTCTGAAACAATATGTTTCACCAGGCTCTTCTAAACAAATTGTTCGCTTCCATTCTAGAGTCTGGAACCCTGCACAAGAAAAATATAGTACTATTAAAAAAGAAATTTTATCTACAGTACTATGTATTTTTAAATTCCAATCTGACCTACTTAATAAGAAATTCCTACTAAGGATTGATTGCAAAAGTACTAAATTTGTTTTAGAAAAAGATGTTCAAAACATTGCATCAAAACATATTTTTGCATGCTGGCAAGCTATTTTAAGTGTTTTTTATTTTGATATTGAATACAACAAAGGCGTAAAAAATTATATTCCTAATTTTCTTACCTGTGAATTCTTGCAGACACCCAATCATGAGCAAGAAAAAAGGCAAAGAAAAACAGACCAACATACTTCCTCCAATCCCCAGCCAAAAGCTGATAAAAAATGAGCCGGCACAAACCCCTGTGTCGACTGCCCTAGACATTGCCAATAGGTTCACACCTCTTGAAAAATTTGTGCAACCAGCGACGTTTGCATCAACGGTTTCTATGTCCTTTGAACCATATGCAAAGGCAATTGCATCAAAGGTAAATACCCCTGCTTCTTCCCAATTTTTCCTTCCAAAAGGAGAATCTATTTACTTGAATAAACATTTTGTTACCCATCTGTTCTACATAGAACCTAATAGGACTATGTATACAGATAACTTCAAAATTGCTTCTTCATATTTTCCACCTAATTTTTACTGGATTCCAGAAGATTCTTCCAAAAATCTCCAATTTTATTCCAGTATTTTGATCCTCATGAATTCCATTGTCATAAAACCCATTTATGACAAAAATAATTCAATCAAACTGATTTATCAAAATGCCTATATCCTTCGAGTTATCACTGAGGAAGAATGGGGTACCAACCTCTCTACTTCTAAACAACTCTCTGATACAGACACTTCTTTTAATTACCATGATTACATCACTGCTTGGAATCATTTTGTGCTTTTCCAGGTACCTAATATGAGCCACTCCTGGTTCATTAATTTTGATGTCAAATTCAAAGGAAGTTTTCCTTTCTGGTTTCTCCAATAGTGGAACCAATTTGGATTAATTCCAAAGAATTTCCCTTATATGCTCTTCAGAGCATTCAAACATTTTACCCTGATTGTTGGTCCTAAACTAGACCGACATTTAGCAAAATTTTCTCATTCCCTCCATTTTTGCAAATCCTACAAATTGCCTTTGATTTTTAAATGAAATTATGAAAGGAATGCTGACATCATGGACCGTTCTTACTACACAAAGTGGTGGGATAAGTTCGCCTATGTACAAAAAACCATTGATCGAATAATCAAGGATTTTCCTCAAGCTGCACCTGACCTACAGGACAAAGAAGAATTTCCACCGATCAGTTCCGGATCAACTGCTCCTAGATATCCATTAATCTAGGCCCCTGCTTCACCAACCAGTTCTAGACGGGGAAAAGCTACCAGCTCATCCTCAAAGACTAAAAAAAATACTGATATTCTTGATAGACTTAATAAAAAGGATTTAATCAAGATACTGGAAAAATAACTGTCAAAGTCTCTAAGTAATGATTCTGAACAAGATAACAATTCAGAAGCATCATCAGAGGCTTCATACAGTAATGTATTTGGTCACGATTCAGAAGATACCCCAAGATTATCTGATTACTGACTACTACTTGAGTTCAAAGAAGACTGACAAAGCTCTCATTTGATGATTTGTCATTTTGTGCCGAAAGCAGATTCCTCAACGGACCCACCTAAAACACAATAATGACTCCTGCACTGTCACTATATGCCAAAAGCAGCCGCCCACAGAGACAGCTGGTGACATAAAGTTGACAACCAAACTGTGCCAAACTGTGCCCGTGCCTAAATAGTATTCACTGCTCACTCACAAATTTATTTTTACTGCTTACTTTAATAATTGTAAACAGAAACTCCGTATTTTATAAAAGGAGAACCTTGATTCGGAATTAGGTAGAGCCCATTTGTGCCATTCTACCTTCTATACCTCTCACCATATTCTGCTCTCAACCTATTCCAATTCTGTAAGTGCAAATCTGCACTACCTATTTTAAAAGCTTTGTAATTTTACTAAGCTTTATGTTTATAATATCATATTAATGTTATTTTGTTCATCAATCTATTTGTGTATTGCATACATGCATATGGTTGGTTTAACCGCCTGCATAAAATTGTGCATACTCTGATTGCTTCTCTTCCTTCTCTTCTTCTTCAGTCTTATCATTTCTGCTGCTTATATATATATATATATACACACACACACACACACACACACTATATCGAAATTTCCAAATAAAAGAAAATGTTATATACTATGTTAGAGAATCCAATTGTCTAAAAACACATGGACATAAATGAGAAAAATATACAAATTCAACCAACATCACAGTAAAAAAAATTTCAAACGCCCTTACCTATTTTTCCAAACTCACGGCAGGATGTGCTGGTGTTGGTGTTGGTGCTGGTGCTGCTGTGATGGGCTGGTGCTGCTACAGGTTACTACTGTGAAGAAACCCAATTTCAAAGTGAAATGGGACGATTTTATTTCCAAGCAATAAATAGAGCCTAACTAATAATTTATTAATAAATCAGATAAAAAATGAGTTTTCTTATCCATACAATCAATCTGAGGTTTATGAACAATTAATCACAAACCAATTAGAGAATCTGAAAAAAAAAAGCACAAAAAAAGCTAAAACACACAAAGGGGATCACGATTTGGTCAGATTAGATGGGTAGGTGAGGAGGAGGGACCTTGAGTTGGGCCTCGGCTGCAATAAGGCGCCACCATCTTTGAGCTTCTTCAATGGCTTCTCTTTGCCTGCCTTGAGTGGTGCTGCGTCGACGAGAAACGACCTATACGACTTTTGTGCGAAGGAAACAGACACTAGGGCATAAAAATGGGAGCAAATGGCTTGAGTGGCTTTCGTGCAAAGGAAACAGGCGAAGTGATCTCCGATTTTAGGCTGGAAACAATGGCCACTGATGAGAGGGTGGGTATCATACCGATCGTAGGTACTCGGGGATGGGGAAGAACAGAGTAAAAAAAAAAAGAGAGAGGGAATGTGTTTACGCTTCGGGGGGAAAATTAAACAATCCGTAAGTTTTGGTGCCCCAGAGATGAATTGCAATGATTGTTTGCCCGTCGCAAGAATTTTTTAAATTTTTAGCGAAATAAATTGCCACAGTATCTACAAAAATCACTACAATTGAGATGCATAGTGATCTACTCCTAGCAAAACAAAAGGCGTTGTTTATTCTGTGCGATGAAAAATAAAATTGCCGTTAAAAATGACCAATTGTGGCGATTTTATTTGCGACAGATGAAAAATCGCCGCAATTAGCCTTTTTTCTTGTAGTGTCAAGTACTTCAGGCAAATTGAGATTTCTTTTGGTGGCTGTTGCTCTCACCCAAAATTCTATATGCAAGTGAACAATTTTATTATTTCCTGATATAAATATATATATATTTTGATATAATCCATCGATTTCCTTGTCTATGCCAATGCATGATGTTCAACATATATATACAAAGATTGGGAAGCAAACTGTTATGAGAAAGTAGACATATAATAAGCATAATAAATGACGTTTTATTTATAAGGAAAGTAGACATAACAAGCATAAACTGGTATGGTTACATACTACAGATGGCGAGTATTCTATCAGAATGGCTTATCACCACCATAGAGAGCTTGAGACTAGTAATGAGGGAGAATCATCGAATGGGAGGGTGGGTCAAGAAAGTTGGAAAATAGTGTGGAGAATGAACGTTCCAAATGCAGTAAAGATGTTTATTTGGAGGGCTTGCAGTGAAGCTCTCTCCACTCTATCCAATTTAAGGAAAAGAAAAGTGGTTGAGGACAGCTTATGCCCCATTTGTAGATTGGAGCCTGAGAGCTCAGGACATGTTTTATGGGAGTGTGGTGCTACTAGAGATGTGTGGAGCCAGAGCTGTAGAAAAGTCCAAAAGATAGTATGCCACATTGATTTGTTTCTTGATATATATCTGGAACAATATGGTTAATCTTCTCAAACAAGAGGAACTTGAGGAGGCTGCTATAATATCGAGATTGATTTGGACCATAAGGAATGAGTTTTCACATGGGAAGGGCTTCAAACATCCTACTCTTTTGCTCAAAAAGGCTAGTGATGAATTGGAGTTATTTAAAAGTTCAAGACAACCATCTCAGAAGAGATCCATTCAAATGGCACCTGTGCAACCTAAGTGGCATAAACCAAGGGAAGGAGTATACAAATTGAACTAGAATGCTGTTGTAAATAGTGTGGAAGGAAGAATTGGCATAGGTGTGATTACTAGGGACTTTAAGGGACAGGTCATTGGCACTTTTAAGAACCAAAAGTCTGAGTGGAAACTCATTTGATGCAGAAGCTCATGCCCTGGTGTTAGTTGCTATTTTTTGCAAAGAAATGGGCTTAACACAAATCATTGTAGAGGGTGATGCATTGCAAGTGGTGAGCTTGTTGAAGAAGAACAAATCAAATTGAAGCTTAAAGGGTTTATTGATAGAACATGCAAGGAGAATTCTAAATTCTTTCGCCTCTTGGTCAGTGACACATACCAACAAAGGTGCTAATATAGCTGCTTCTTACCTTGCTAAAGATGCTCTCAATTTTGATCAAAACTTGTTTGATTTGGAGGATTATCCTCAATGTATTCATTCCACTATTTTAAGTGAGATGTTGTAAGTCTTCAACATTAATAAAGATCAGTTTCATTTTAAAAAAAAAATGGCGTTTTAATTTTCCATTTGCTTTGTATTCACATATTAATTGCTTATCCTCCACTAGACATTCATTTTACCCAAATAATAAGCCATGTTTCTTAATTAGCATGAACATAATGTCTTGAATATATTGGGCTATGATAAAAAGTTTGGTTACAGAAAAAGCAGCAGAAGAAGAAGATGAGATCAAATAGATCATGATCAAGGTGAAGCGATCACGCTTAGAGTGACCGATATATTCATATAATGTCAAGGATCCATATAACTACAAAACGAAAAGAATATTGTATTTCGATTCAACTATAGTATTTTCTAGTAGCTAGTTAGCATGAATCATTACAACAAATTTGATTTTTAGGGATGAATGTTTTTTAGGACGGAATTTCTTTTTCTAGCACAAAATCCAAATCTCATCCCAAAAACTACCCGATTTGTAATTACCGCTCAAACAATAATTTATTGTTCGAACAGTAATATTTAGGGACAAAATCATTCGTCCCTAAAATTGATTGTTCGTCTGAACAGACTAGCATATTTGTTCGAATTGTGTTAATTTTGTTCGAATGGTACCAAACCAGTTCGAACACTAATAATGTGTTTGATCTAGAATAATTTTCGTTTGAACTAGAATAGTGCCTGTTCGAGCAGAAATAATGTCCATGTGAATGGGTTTACAAAGCATCCCAAACTTTAAGAAGTCTAAGATATTTTACAGCTTAGAGAGAGAGAGAGAGAGAGGGAGAGAGAGACTAGCATACCAAAAATGGAAAAATTTTGGGGATATTCTTGGGAAGTAGGGAATGAGAATAGTTACTTTTTCTTTCAAACAAATGAGATTTTTTTTTTTAATTTTTATTTTTTTTTATAGTTTGAATATGCATTTTTTCTATACTCTACTAATGTTGTTTCTCTTTTTTGCTCTTGTAGGGAATGCTTAGTGCTCAAAAATCACTTTTTTGGTTTGTATTTGAGGTATACTCACATAGATTTTATTGTTGTTTTCAATTTTCTTGAAATACATAAAAACTTGTTTTTTTTTTCAAGAAGAGGACGGTACGCCAATTTTATTGATAGGCTTCACTTGTGACGGAGGAAAATCATGGTTATAGCAAGATTCCTAGAGGATATATTATAATCAAGAAAGACCAAACTCAAGAATAAAAAAGACTAAGACATCTTGAATTACAAAACAGAGATTTAATAAAAAATACAATAGGCCAAAACTATATTTTGAAATGCCAACCCTAGACAAAACAATTAAACTTGCAAACAAAACACATGCAAGTAAGGATTAACGAAACAAATAAAGCAGAAAAAAATACATACCAGGAAACTCTTTAGGAAATCCACAAATAAGGGAGATCAATTCTATCCATGCGAAGAAAATCTCTGAGATTACTACATAGCAAATGATCTTCAGATCAATCCAAATTAGAGCTACCAACTCCCCACTTGGCAAGAAGGTCAGCCACGACATTACCTTCCCGAACAACATGTCTTATTCTATACTCCATGCAATTCAAATAAACATGTAATTTATCCCAATAATCTTCTAAATACCAGATATTACAATCCCCCTTAATGAGCCAGTTAACTAGGATTTGAGAATCTGTCTCAATCTCAACCCAAGAAAAACCCAAGTAGTAACATCTATGAACACCTTCCAACAAACTTCTCATTTTAGCAAAATTATTAGAACCCAATCCCAAAGCCATAGAATAAGCTGCAAGTAACCGACCACAATCATCACGAATGACACCCTCTACTCCTGTTGGTCTGGGGTTACCAAAAGTATTACCATCCATACGAAGTTTCACCCAATCCTGTGGGAGCCGAATCTACTTCACCACACGAACCTTCTTAGGTCTAGTTTCAAAGATTGGGATTTCCAATCTTTGTAAAGTAGCAACATCCTTAGAAGAAATGGTAGAAACTTTCATGATCAAATCCATAATATGGTGAAGTCATAATTTAATAACATGCCAAACCGACTCTATTATGTCCTCCTTATCTTCGTGCTGAGCCTTGCAAAGCGTATCTCAAATCTTCCATGAAACAATAAACGTTACTATAAATGTTGTTTTTATTTTTTTGGTACCTTATGCTGTTCTTTATTGTTATAATATTATTTAGTAAAAATTTTGGATGCTTGGGTAGGCTTGATATTTATATTTGGTAGGTCTTGTTCTTGGAAATATTTTGTAAACTAATACCCTTATTGTTCTTGGAAATTTTAGGGATTGTTTTTTAGTACAAGGGAAGATGAAAAGTTCAAGACTTGAATATCCTTGAGTTGAACAAATCTGGGAAGAACAAAAGAACTAAAGTTTCAAACTTGGTCCATTTCATTATTTTGTATTTTGTGCATGTTCAAGGCTATGTAATGAGTTGTGTAAAAACAGTCAATTAATTTGTTATGGTTAAGAATTTGAGGGGATTTTATAATGAAGATTTTTTTGCAGCTTTTATATTAATCTTTATGATTTTCTATGAGTATTTGCTGCTAGATGAAAGCAACAAATGCTTATATTTTTTTTAATTTTACATAAAAGTATTTGCTAGGAGATCAATTTGCTACAGTTGACACTTTTGGTCACAAACATCATTTTTTGCGAGAAACTTTCATCGAAAAATGGCTTTTGCGACCAATTTTTTCGATGCAGTATTTATTTGCGACGTTTTTAATCGTGGCAAATGAATATTTGCGACTAATTCTCCAAAAAAAAAGCCATTCGTTACGATTATTAGGGACGAAATTTTCTTCTAGTCCCAAATAAAATCTATTCAAACGGTAGTTTTTGCATTCGAACGACTATTAGGGACAAGATTTTTTTCCCACAAAAAAAAAAATCCATTCAAACACTTTCGAATGGAAATGAAAAATTTTGCACAAACAATATTTTTTGGGACTAAATTTGAATTTCATCCCAAAAAACTTTTTGAGATAGACTTATTGAGAAAAATTAGAGACGAAACATTTTTGTCTCAACAAACTTTTAGGGACGAAATTCAAACTTTTTGAGACAAAAATCTTAGTCCCTAAGAAGTAAATTTGTTGTAGTGAATCAAAGCTGTCAAATTTATTTTCTACCCAACTGTTTCACTATTTTCGTCTCTAATCGTGGCAAATGACTATTTGCGACTAATTCTCCAAAACAAAAATCCATTTCGCTATGATTATTAGGGATGAAATTTTCTTTTAGTCCCAAATAAAATCTATTCAAACAGTAGTTTTTGCGTTCGAACCACTATTAGGTACAAACTTTTTTCGTCCCAAAAAAAATCCATTCAAACACTTTCGAATGGAAATGAAAAATTTTGCATAAAAAATATTTTTTGGGACTAAATTTGAATTTCATCCCAGAAAACTTTTTGAGATAGACTTATTGAGACAAATTAGAGACGAAAAAATTTTGTCTCAAAAAACGTTTAGAGATGAAATTCAAACCTTTTGAGACGAAAATGTTCATCTCTAAAAAGTAAATTTGTTGTAGTGAATCAAAGCTGTCGAATTTATTTTTTGCCCAACTGTTTCACTTGAGGCACTTTCTCTCTTTCATTTTTCTTTCTCTTTTTCTTAATTAAGACAACCAAAGATCAATTGAGATTTTCTGTAGGTGTTTGATTGAATTGGATGATCCAATAAAAAGATATATATATATATATATATATACACATTGAATACTTTTTTTTTTAATGTAAACTTCGAATACTTATGTGTGGTATAAACTATTCGAAAGTTTTATGCCAACATCATTTAATATTGTAAATAAGACCGATATAATGTTTTTATCGCTCTTCAAAATTAAACCATCTATTTCAATGGAATACTTGAAGCATCCATATTTGGATGACCAAAATTTTCCCTAAACTTTACTCAAAAATCATCTTTTTTTATTTTAACTCATATTTAATTTCCAAAGCATCTTACATCTCAATCTCTGTCTCCACAAGGGGATAAAAAGAAATATTTTGCAACAACAGAGGAATCAATAAGAATAATGTAGAATGTGCATTTGGGGTCTCCTTCAACAATGTTTTGCAATTGTTCGTTGACTAGCTTGAATGTTCAAAATCAAAATCAATGATCAAAAAAATATTGTAAAAGCATGCGTAATTCTACATAACATGATTATTGAAGACGAGCGAGATGATAATGGAGTTCCCAACTTCGAGTACAAATAAGTTGATTATAGTCTTTCTGAACTATCACGCAATCATACAACTGAACTTATGGAATTCATTCAAAGTCATCATCAAATTAGAGACACTTCAACTCATTATCAGCTCCAATCGGACCTAACTAAGCATGAATGGCAATTATATAGCCAGTTCTAGAAAATGTCCTCACCAAGTATAATATATGTCATCAGTTTGGTTTTTCCATTCCTATGTACAATTTCAGTTCCCTAATAAAAGTTATCACAACAAGATTTGGACTAGTTTTATCTAATTAATATCTATTGTAAATAAAACAAAATTTCTATACAAACATCATCCTCAATAACAAGCATCCAAAATCAAATTTAATATGCATCTAACATAAGAAACATTGTCTAACATCACAAATAATGTCCTCAAATATATAAAAAATAAAAAAAATAAAAAGACCGCAATTAAGGAGATATAAATTAGCCATTGCTTGTCATTGGTAAAAAATTTCACAATGATTAAATAAATTACACAAAATTGACACTCCCAATTGTTAGTACTTATCTACATTACGTTTTTCCGTAATTTTCATTTAATGTTGCTAAAAATATGTTCATTGTGATTTAGGTAAGGCAGTGACATCTATGCTCATTATTTGTTCTTTCTTTTCAAATCGCTTCTTCTCCACTTTCTCCTCAGTTTTAAACCTGGCAAATTGAAGTATGTCCCTTTCCAACTTTAGTCTCTTGTCCTCCTGCCGCATTTTATGATCCTCTATTTCTCGATCATATTTGCATTCTCTTCTCCTTAAGACATAAATATTCTTTATATGGAGCGCATGACTCCTCAAGAAGGTATACTTCGTCCTGGAGATCTTGAAAATGCCTCAGTTGGCCTATTTAGGGCCTTCCATTTTGCTTTCTCCGCTTTCTTTCTCATTGACCTATCCAAGTCAACAACATCATTATCAAGAACATGCTCCCTCCAACATCATTTATTGAATCTAGAACAACAAATGTATGAGTTGGAGTCGGTGACATCGTGAATCTTCACTTTGGACCATCCTTGGAGCAAGGCTAAACCCATTTTGGTTGGTCTTTCAACAGATGCCAACAATGCTCGAATGGAAATTAGATATTCTCCAGTGATTAGTACATAAGTTTCGCTTTTTCAAACCTGCAAAATACAAACAAACAGAAAATAATTAGTGTGTATTTATCCAAAACCAAAGCAACACAATATGTACAATAGCAACAAGAAGGTAGTGAATGGATATACCTTGTCTTCCTTAGTCAAACCACTTTGATTCAATGCTTCCACTTGCGCTAGTTTCGCACATAATTTATTGGTCACTTTTTGAATCATCAATTACCGATGCCTTAAGGACCCAATGGTCTACTCCATTGTACTACACTTATATTCATTGAAGTATAATAAAATTTTCTCGCAAAGTTGGCTATATCTTTTATCTGTCCCTTGGATTGCATATAACCTAGTATTTAACCATGTTGACACAAGTAGTTTATCTTTCTCTTGAGTGAAGTTGGCACCCCTTTGTGGTAAGAACCTCTAGTTGGGGTAAGGGTGGAGAGTCTTCCACCAACACTGGACTATGTTAAGCTTAACTCAAGAAAGTGTGGTCAATGTTAGGGTCCTAATTTAGGAGGTTTGTGAATAATATATTTTCATGCTCTTTTGAGTCAACCTCTATAAAACCATAGATTATTAAGGAATTTATAAATTTTAGAAACTCATAAACAATGGTGAAAGCATTTTCAAACCAGCTCAGGAAAATAATGGCGACATAAAGGAAGGAACAATAAATTATGACTGAAATAATCGGTTGCCAATATTCTGAATTTTGACGTAGATATTGGCCACCCAGGTTACCTTACCATGGAGTTTGTTCAATCAAGGTTGACATCATCACAACCGAAGAGGAAATGAAACCCAGCAAACCAACAAAACACAGCAATGATTCAATGAAGCCAAGAAAACACAAAGTAAAGTACAAAACGAGTTATAAGGCACAAAACAATGCACAAAAGGGCGTTGTAGGGAATAACAATCTAGCGGTCAACAAAGCAAAATGGGGCTACCACATCAACCAACAATGGGCAAGCCATTTTGCACACCCAACCAACATGTCAACAAAGCATAAAAAAAAAAGTGCAAAATAGGTTATAAGGCATAAAACAATGCACAAAAAGAAAAAGTGGATTGCAAAAAATAACAATGGGGTTACCAACAAACAAACAAGGGGCTACCACATCAATCGAAAGCGGCTGCCGCATCAACAAAAAACCGACTACCACAACAACCAACAAGGGGCAAGTCAATTTGCACACCAAACCAACATGTCAACAAAGCACAAAACACTATACAAAATTTGTTATAAGACACAAAACAATGCATAAAAGTGGATTGCAGGAAATAACAATGGGGTTGGTAACAAAGCAAAATGGGGCTGCCACATCAACCAACAAAGGGCAATCCATTTTGCACACCCAACCAACATTCCAGCAAAGCACAAAACAAAAATAGTTTATAAGGCAAAACAAAAAAAAAACACACACACACACACAAAAGTGGATTGTAGGAAATAACAACGCGGCAGCCAACAAAGTAAAATGAGGCTACCACATCAACTAACAAGGGGTTGCCACATCAACAAAGCAAAATGGGGCTACTACATCAACCAACAAGTGTCACATCACCAACTGCCACATCGCACATCCATGAGCCAACCAACAAGTCAAAACAAATAACAACATACATAGTATCAGAATTTAACAAAGCCAATTACCACAACCAAATGTTATAACTCAAGAATATTGGGGCTCAGCATGGTCCAATTTTAGGCATAGCAAACTAGCACAAGATCGAATGACTGCAAATCTCGTTTGCTTTTATGAAAATTTCACAATAAAGATAATCATCTAAGGTACCCTGCCATAGTGATCGATGAGCATTCACTATACCTGTTGATATTATACTCCCAACTTGTAATCCAACCATCATCACAACCTCATCACATTACAAATACAACCCAATGATAGCCTGTGCATATTAATCCCAAAAGCTGCAAATGAGAAAGCTATAACTCAAGAACAAAGCGATTAACAATAGAGTGAAAGCCAAAATATCACTGCAACATCGTGGATCCCAAATATCACAGCAACAACAAAGTCAAAATATCACAACAAAGCAACAGAACCCACTAAGCTCGTCCAGTTCAGTGATAAGTTTACAGGAACATATCAAACAACAGTGGAAATTACACAAAGCACAAATCTCAGAAATCACAACCAACCAACAAGCGAGATCAACAAATTACACAAAAAAAAATCACATAATCTGTACAAAATCAATGACAATGGAAATCTATCAAAGCTCCAAGATGAAAGCGCATAAGTAGTACAAATCAAATAAGTTAACACAAGCCAAGAAATCTAGCTATAGATACCCTAGACAAGCACATACAGAGACCCAATCTCAATTGCCACAATCGAACTGTTAAAGAATGGAATAACAACAATGTATAAATCTATAATACGGGTTCCAGTCCATTACTCTAGAGCATTCCCATGAGGGAGGGAGGGGGAGAGAGAGAGAGAGAGAGAGAGTGAGAGAGTGAGTGAGTGTGTGTGTGTGTGTGTGTGTCTCTAGAGCATTCCCATGAGAGAGAGTGAGTGAGTGAGTGTGTGTGTGTACATGTCGGAGGTGTAGAAACTTATGGAAGAAGATGATCGGAGGGGCTGCCGAATGGAGACACAAAGGAGACTTGGTAGCAAGTAGGGCGCGAGAGAGAGAAGCTACACAAGAGTGAAGGAGCCGAAATAAGAAAAGTGGATGCAAAGTGGCTCCTTAAATATGGGGATTCACTGTAGCATCTCCAAATCCGTACCCTATTTTTAGAAGGCGAATGGAGGGTGCATTAGTGCTGTAAGGGATTTTCCCCACTTCACAAAGCCTACTAGGCCACGGCCCTGTGCCCAACCCAAGGGTCACCAAGACCATACAGGGAGTAGGGTGTCTACTAGGGAAATGAGTTGAGTAATCGATAAGACGGGTCAGCCTGACATCGCATGGCCATGTTTTGAACCTAGGGACTTGCATGAGATGCAGCGGGGAAATGCAGAAGGCCTTCGATCCATTCAGAACATCTACAGCTCACATGGGATGGAAGCAAGGCCTAGAAACCACGCCGCATTAATGGAGCCGCCACCGAGCTACATGCCACATTTATGATACCGTCATAGAGTCATGCCGCATTAAAGGACTCTGACAAAAGAAACAGTAGGAAAGGCACGAATTCTGTGAAGATAAAGATGATCTGCACCTCCCCTAATCCACGATATAAATAGCAAGGTCTAGGTGCGAGAAAACTCTCTAATCCCTAAACTATTTCACTTATTTTCAAACTTCCAAGAATATTTATTAACTTTGACATTGAAGACTCCTCAGCCCCAAGGTCGCCCCCTTAGCTATCTCCCCTCCTTTATCTTTTGCAAGCCTGTTTTGAAAGACCCAAGTTATCAGAGCCTGACCCAAAGATGTGCAAAACACGACGCTAACAGGTGCATTGGGGGTTTTCCCTAAATTTGAACTCTAACTTTTGGAGAAAATGGAGGTATAGAGAGCCGGATGTGAATGCTCTTAGAAAATATCTCTATTGGACAAAAAAATCATACTTACAAAACACCTCCATGGATAATGTCCAAGAACTTAATGGACGGCTGATGTAGGTTGATCTGGGTCTGATGATGTTGAGCTGATAGATTTGACGTTGATGGCCCTGGACTACCTCGAGAAGGCAAATCAACACAAATATAGCAAGAAAATGTGAAGATTCTAGGAATTGGGGTAATATTGCCTACATGTCAGTATTTTGGTTACGAGTATCGAAATCGGACATATGATCCCAATTCGGAGAGGACTTTTCAACTCAAACGTTGTAGTCACCACACAATGCTTGGTGGTCCATGTTTCGATCCCGAAATCAGTTGTTTCCCCCCCAAATCATCGATTTAGGTTATTTTTCTTTTTATGGTAATATTTCGCTCTCGGTTTTAGAGATGATTTTATTTTTGGTTTGAGCCAAACTTTTTGCAAGATACTTATTTTATTCCGTATTTTATTTTTAGGCAATAATTGAGATTTTGTCTTTTGGGGCAAAATTCTTTGAATCTCAAATTTCCTAACTATTTGAGATCAGTTTGTGGGTTTCAAAACTATATTCGAGGTTTATGAGTTTTTCTTTGTGTTGCGTCTTTTTCGCGGTCTCAATCCTTAGTTTTTGTTGATTAATTAGCCAGCAGAATAATCTTTATTATGCCTGGCATCAACAGCCATCCAAAGATTGTAAGAAATCTCGAAATCTTTGATTACAGTTTTCAATCAACCAATTAAGCAATAATATCAATCAAGAAGTACTACAGCTATAAAGAGATTCTACAAAAGTAAACTCGTAAATTGAAATTGTTTCATATGATATGTTGGATGTATTTTATAATAAAAATAATTTTACAATAAGTCACGTCAATTTGTGAGAATTTTTCAAATACCAATATTACCACCCTTTTGACTAGCAAAACCCGAACGGACTTGTATTTCTTTACTCCACTAACGAGCCGCCCATCCTCCCTCACGTTGGTTGGCCACTTCCAGACTCAAATATAGCTCCCAATCTCTCGCTTTGGACAGGAGAAAAAAACCATGAATGCAATCCAACTATATATGACGCCCATGCACTTTGTTGTCTCGTGATTGAACCAACTAGTGCCGGCCGCCTTTCACACCTCAAACACCAAGAAGAAGTTAAAATTATCTCGCTTCCTTGCTTGCTCTTTCCCAGTTTAAACCGGAACCTATCATTTGTAACTCTTCGAAACCATAGCCCCTTTTACATATCATACATAACCGTACAATGAAGAACGTTTCAAGAAACAGGTTCTTGCTTTGTTTTCGACCCGTTGTCGACATGGAAGTTGTTCTCGAGTCCAAAGGTGTGGTCGATCGGTCGGGCATTCAAGGTTTTCCGTATATCCGTGTGGAAAACAAGGAGGGAATTAAGGAAACGTTGACTCGAAAGCGAACCTTTTCTCGGGTGCTTAGAGACGTGATGTTTGAAGCAATATCGGTTAGTCTATCTCTGAAGTTCTTACTCCCAATATAGGATTAGTTAAATGATTTGGCAGTTTTTGAGGGCCTTTTGATGAGCATCCATACAACCTTTTTTTGTTTACAGACTAAGAAGGCTCATGATAGGAAAAGCTTTAGTCAAGATTCGTGTCAATCAAGCCGTCGTCTGTCCGTAAGGTCTCATGATTCGAGTGATGACAAATCTGTGAATCCGGTATCTGTGGATACTGATACTGATCAAGAAGTTAGAACAAATTCTGGGTTGTCACATTCATCTTCCCCTGTGAACTCACCCAGGTCTTTGTCAGGCTTTGAAAAGAAGCCAGAGAAGGTTAAGATGTGTTGCTCTAGTCTCCACTCTGGCATATGCTTGCTTGTCATTAGCCTTATGATCACAATCTTGTGGGGAAGGCTTTGTGCTATTGTTTTCACGTCGATCTGGGTATACTCCGTGCCTCGCCAGCACGTGGGTTTTGGCAGTGAAGAAAGAGTGATCAAGTTACCAAACATCGAATCAAGGGAGAACCATAAAAAGGTGATAATGGAAGGGCTACTTGAAAGGAACCACCACAGAAGGCATAAGTAAATGACGTGACAATCCTCTTTTTCGTGCCTGATCAATCTTTCTCTATGGTTCTCTGGTTACCCAATTAAAAGCATTCTCAGAGCACGCGAGACAAAACCACATCTGTTTCGTCTGCTGCGCTTTTTCAGAGACTTGGGAAGAAGAACAGGACATTCTGTTCTTCGGTTACTTCCCAGCTTTTTCACGTTCGTTTTGTCTTTTTGTCTTCTTTTCTTTTAATTTTACTTTTTTTTTTTTTTTTAAGAATGGAAGATGTAAAAACGATTGTACAGAGCTTTTGGTTATTTACCGACTGTCATTTTTGTTTTGAAGTTGTTTGGGATTGACCAGCATAGATTAGATTGCCAGAGGTTATCTAAAAATCGGTGGCAGATTGTGCCCCACTTTCACATTATGGTGACTGAAAATGGCTATGCTAATGGAGGGAAATTGGTACATCTTTCGTGGGGTCATTATTGCTGCTTTTTCTGCGTTTCACCTTCATAATTTGGCTCACTGTTTACGCAAATCCGTATGTACATCTTCCTATTGATGAGTGTACGCGCACTATCAGACAAATGTACTTTGATTGTCTATTACGTCGGTTTGCATGAAATGAAATAAATTTAAATAAAAATTAAATAAAATATTATAAATATTATTTTTTAATATTATTATTATTTTATATAAGAATTTAAAAAAATTTTAATAATGAGATAAGATAAATAATTTTTGTATCCAAACGGTACTTGATGCCTCGCAAATCAGCTCTTATCATGTCAGTAGTAGAGAGGATGGGGTTTTCGGGTCGGCTGGCAAATAAATTTAGCGTCTGGAGTCTGGACTCTGGACTCTGCAGTGTGAGAAGTGATACAACTGAATATATAGCAATCTGTTGTCTGTTGGGGCGTAGCATTAATATCTTTAAAAATATGCAGACTTTCCGCATGCATTTTTGGGAAGATGCACAGCACAAAATGTTGATTATTCCCATGGTGCCCATGTGTTCGGCTTGCCTACTACATCAATATTTCCTTTAGTTTGAGCCCTCATCACCTCTCGGGGATTTGCTATAACTGCCTGAACTAGTCCTCGAAATAGTATCGCATTAGTCATTGTTATCCATAATCCTAAACTTTGATTACGTACAATACAAATCTACAAACAACCCACTTACCTATAACAGAACCTTAATGACACTTATCTTTTAAAATGATAGAAATTTCTTAGAGTTCTTCACCGAATTCTTGATCGAACTTTATGGTTTAAAATGAAATAGAGATAAACACATGAAGAGATTCATAACATTTATAGCTACTCGAGTGGATTTCTTGGACAACATTAAATGTTCAATAAATGTTATAAGGTCCACCTTATGTATCTATATCTTTTCCACTCTAGACCTTACCCAACTCTAAAAAATCCAAATTCATCTTAAAATGATACGTGTTAACTATGCATGCTGAGAATGTGAGAAATTGTTTGGTCGAGAGTTCTTTTCAATGAACAACGACTATGTGATAATAATAATAATATGATATTTCATGTGATCTAGTTGTATCAAGTCAAAATTGAGATGAATTAAGTGATAAAGAGGTGGTAATTCTTGAGGGAAAGACGTAATTAACATGTCAATCGAAATAGGATAACCCGATCTGTATAAAAGGGGCTCAAGTTGGTGGCTTCTGCTTTGAAAGTGCAAAAATCAAAAAGAGAAAAGGAAAGGAAAAGAAAAGGAAATCCTCCAAGAAACCAAAAGAGATTGTACGAAAGATCCTGGGTTGGATTTGGATTTGGATTAGTAGTTACCTTTGCAAATTGGATAATTATTGTGTGCAGTCTTGAATTAATTAGAAGACACATAAATGGGCCTCTCTCTCACGTGGGGTTGCGGGCAGTTGAAGCAAACAGTTCACCTTGTGATGCTTTTTAATGCCAAATTTATGTCAATTTCTTTGCAACAGAAGATAGTATCAAAACTTCAATGACATTGACATGTTCCATTTCTTTCCTTTCATTTCATTAAGATAAATGCTAGGAGTCTGATTTGATCTTCCATTTTTCTCCCTCGTCTGATGTGGAGAGGCCAACTGGCCTTTTCTTTTTTTTTTTTTTCTTTTTTGTAGTTTTAATTTTTTTTTGTCTTTCCATTTTTCTCCGTTGGATGAAATATATGAAATAAATATTACCGGTTCATGTGAATAATATAACTTTTAAATCCACTTTTTTTCTTTTGTTATATTTTCTGTGACTTTAACGTTATTAATTTAACAAAGAAGAAAAACTATCATTTATTACAGGAGTTTGTTAGGTAAGAGTTAAATGTCCAATTAGTTGGTGATTGAAGGTAGACTTCCGTCTAGAGCTAGACAATATTGCCACAAAACTTGCATTACGTAGAACACGAAACGGAAACACTCTCTCGCTCTCATCTCTGATCTCTAGCCATGGATCTCTTCATGGTACTGTGCTTACTACCTCTATTATATGCTTTCTCCTGCATCTGCAGGATGGTTCTTCAATGGAGAGACCAAGGTTGTTATATGTTGGCCTACGAGTGCTACAGGGCCCCTGAGGACAGGAAGCTCGACACTGAATCCTGCGCAAAAATCGTCGTCCGAAACAAGAATCTGGGTTTGTGAAGAATACCGGTTTCTCTTGAAAACCATTGTCAGTTCAGGGCTCGGTGAAGAAACTTATGGCCACCGAATGTCGTAACGGGCAGAGAAGAATGTCCAACAATGGCAGATGCCGATTTTGAGACGAATGAAGTCATTTTTGACACACTTGACAAACTTTTTGCTAGGACAGGAGTTTCTCCATCAGAAGTCGACATACTTGTCGTGAACGTGTCCTTGTTCTCTCCCTCGCCCTCCCTAACTGCGCGGATAATAAATCGTTACAAGATGAGGGAGAACATTAAGGCTTTCAACCTCGCTGGAATGGGCTGCAGTGCAAGCCTTATAGCAATCGATATTGTCCCGCGCTTGTTCAAGACATATAAAGAAGCATTTGCTATCGTTGTCAGTACGGAATGTTAGACTTAAATAAAATTCACTAATGCGGAATAACATTTTAAAAATGAGAATTGAAAGGTTTAACGTCAAGAAAAATTACCTCCAGTCATTGATGTAATTCACTGTATAAGCTGCGTTTCTCACTGTGTTTGGCTCTTCCAAACTCTTCTCTACTCTATTTAGATGGTGTAATGTCGAAGGGAATTGAGTGAGTAAGTTTAGGGACCAAACACATGTATTTATAGCCGAAATCTCTATCAAATTTCGGTGTTTAGGTGTCCCACGTGATTCTATTTTCATGAGATCAGTTTAAACTTAATGGAAGAGTGTTGGACTACTTAAAGGACTCTTAAGTGATAAACTCACACTCCCGAACGTCTTCATGAGTAAGAATCGGTCAATATAGTTTAAGCGTGAAAATCGGTCAACATTCTCCCATTTGGTCCACACTCCTAATATAAGATTTCATCTTAAACCCATCAATAATCTACATTTAAGTAATAAATACATGAATCATGGCGATAGGTTCTCTAATAACGAGTATTACATTCCATGTATTACTATGTATTCATTCTTTATAATTTATGTGAGAACAATTTCTTAATGAATAAATCCTATGTTTATTCTTGGTCCAATACAGATGAATTTTCTCAAAAATAAATTAAGGTGCACATTAATATGAGAAAAGAACATCAAAATAATTAAGAATTTCATTAAAAAATAATATTGTTCATACAATGAAAAACTACATAATGGAACCAAGTCTCATATTCACTATATGATCCTTGAATTTCAACGGTGGCATGCATTTAGTCAAAGGATCAGCGATCATTAGTTCAGTGCTTACGTGCTCAATGATCACTTTATTTTTTTTAACACGTTCCCTTATGACTAAATATTTAATGTCGATGTGTTTACTCTGACTCCCACTTTTGTTGTTCTTAGCCATAAAAACAGCAGCTGAATTGTTGCAATACATTATCAATGGCCTAGAGATTGAATCTATAATTCTAAGTCTAGAAATGAAACTCTTAAGCCATACACCATGTAAAGTAGCCTCAAAACAAGAGACGAACTAGGCTTCCATAGTGGAAATGGCAGTCAAAGTCTGCTTGGCACTCCTCCATGATATAGCTCCACCGGCCATCAAAAATATGTATCCTGATGTTGATTTGCGTGAATCAATACAGCCAGCAAAGTCAGAATCTGAGTAGCCAATTACTTCCAGATTGTCCGTTCGTTTATACATAAGCATGTATTCTTTGGTCCCTTGAAAGTACCTCATTACTTTCTTTGCAGCTCTCGAGTGGTCTAAACTTGGATCACTCTGATATCGTCCCAACATTCCCACAGCAAATGCAATGTCAGGTCTTGTACAGACCTAAGCATACATTAGGCTTCCGACAGTCGAAGCATATGGAATGTTTTTCATTTGTTCCCTTTCAAGGTCGTTCTTTGGGCATTGATTCAAATTGAACCTATCACCCTTCACAATGGGAGCTACACTTGGTGAACAATTTTTCATCCGATATCTCTCCAAAAATTTATTAATATAGGTTTCCTAAGACAGACCCAAGATACCTCGAAATCTGTCTCTATGGATCTTAATGCCAATGACATAAGATGCCTCACTCATATCCTTCATATCAAAATTTTTAGAGAGGAATTGTTTCACCTCATGCAGCAAACCCTTATCATTGGTTGCCAGCAAAATGTCATCCACATATAAAACAAGAAAACAGATTTTACTCTCACTGACCTTCTGGTATATACATTGATCCATAATGTTTTCTACAAAACCGAATGAAGAAATTACATTATGGAATTTCAAATACCATTGGCGGGATCCTTGTTTTAAACCGTATATGGATTTCTTGGGCTTGCAAACCAATTGCTCACCATCACTAGAGGGGAATCCTTCAGGCTGTTTCATGTAAACCTCCTCCTCTAGATCTCCATTGAGAAATGCTGTTTTCACATCCATTTGTTCCAATTCTAAGTCAAAATGGGCTACTAATGCCAAAATAACACGTAAGAAATCTTTCTTAGATACAGGAAAGAAAATCTCTGTGTAATCGATTCCTTCTTTCTGAGTGAATCCCTTAGCAACGAATCTTACCTTGTATCTCGCAATGTTGCCTAATGAGTCTCTTTTAGTTTTAAAGACCTATTTACATCCAATGGCTTTTACACCATTAGGCAACTCATCAAGATCTCAGACTTCGTTACTCTTCATAGAATTCATCTCTTCCTTCATAGCATTGTACCATAATTCTGATTCTTTGCAACTCATGGCTTGTGAAAAGAACTCGGGATCATTTTCGGCTCCAATGTTATAGTCAGATTCTTGCAGATACACAACATAGTCACTAGGAATTGCTGATCTCCTTGCTCTAACAGATCTTCTTAATGTTGTACCATCATCTTCTTGAGAAGTAGTATGTGGTTCAACTTGTTGTTCAAAAGTTGTTGGCAACTCTTGAACTACCTAATCTACTAAAGTGTCGTCAGCAACTTGTGAAACATCAATGATTAGTTGTTCAACACCAGTTGGTACTTGAGGGGTGTTGTCAATAATAATCAATCTATCACTTGAGGTGGAAAGTTGAGATTCTGAATGATCATTCTCAAAAACTATATTCCTGGTTTGATCGCTCCCACTGATCAAGTCATTTTCAAGAAATTTTGCATTTCTTAATTCCACAATTCTAGTACTGTGAGATGGACAATAAAATCTATAACCTTTAGACCTTTCAGCATATCCAATGAAATACCCACTAATGGTCCTTGGGTCTAGTTTCTTCTCTTGTGGATTATAAATTCTCACCTCAGACGGGCATCCCCAAACGCGCATATGTCGCAAACTCGGTTTCCAACCTTTCCATAATTCAAATGGTGTTTTAGAAATAGCCTTGGTTGGAACTCGGTTTAATATATATACTGCCGTCTTATTTCAGCCCACAATGATTTAGGAAGATTGGAACTGCTAAGCATACTCCGCACCATGTCCAATAATGTTCGGTTTCTTCTTTCTGCTACACCATTCTGGTCCGGTGAACCAGGCATGGTGTATCGGTCAACAATCTCATGCTCTTGAAGAAACTTTGCAAATGGCCCAGGTGCTTGTCCATTCTCTGTGTATCTACCATAATATTCTCCACCTCTATCTGATCTCACGATCTTAATTTGTTTACCGCATTGTTTCTCTACTTCAGCCTTAAATATTTTAAAGGCATTTAATGCTTCATTCTTGTTATGAAGCATGTAGAGATACATATATCGTGAGTAATCATCTATAAAAGAGATGAAGTATTTCTGACCATATGAGTCCATGTTTGGACTACATATATCAATATGTATGATCTCTAATATGTCTGAACTCCTATTGGCACCTTTCTTTGACTTGTTGGTTTGCTTTCCCTTTATGCAGTCCACACAAGTCTTAAAATCAGTAAAATTCAGAGTATTAAGTACCCCTTCATTTACTAATCTTTTAATTCTATTTATGGAGATATGACATAATCTCTGGTGCCATAATTTAGAGGAATTCTCATTAATAACACATCTTTTAGTGCCAGTGTGAACATGCATTGAATCATAAGTGGTATTGTTTTGTAAATTAATGCAGTAAAGACCATCAGACAAAGTACCATTCCCAACACAATCAGATTTATAAAATAAACTGAATGATGAATTTGAAAAATTAAAGGAATATTCAAAATGTATTAATCTTGAAACTGAAATTAAGTTTCTAAAAAAACTTGGAACATAAAAGGTCTTTTCTAACTTTAAAACAAAACCACTAGATAAAATTAAATAGTAAGTTCCAACAGCTTCCACATGCGAGCCCATCTTGTTTCCTGATAAGATGCTTCGCTCACTTCGCTCACTTCGAAATGTGGATTGTTGATCCAGAATTAATCCACCATGTGTTAGTATTGACATTAACCTTATTAGATTCATAACAAACAAGTGAGGTCGAATTACCTTTGTCTGCAAGCCATTTCTGGAATTTGGCGCATTCCTTCTTCATGTGTCCCTTCTTTTTACAGAAGAAACACTTGGAATCTTTCTTAATACCACCTTGGGGAGGTATTTTTCCTTTTCCTTTCAATTTGGCTTGATATTTGCCCTTTCCATGCATTTCCAGCATTGCACTTTCACCCTGTTCCATTATCAGTCTCCCTTCCTCTTGAACACACATGATCATGAGTTCATTAATTAACCATTTATCCTTATGTGTGTTGTAAGAGATTTTGAAGGGTCCATATTGATGCGGGAGTGTGTTCAGGATGTAGTGCACCAGGAAGGACTCCGACATTTCAACCTTGAGTTTCTTCAATTGAGCCACATTGTCCCTCATTTGCATGATGTGCTCACGCACACCTTTCACACTGGTGAGCCTTAGGGATGAGAACTTCATAATTAGGGTGCTTGCTAGTGCCTTGTCTGAAGTGACAAATTGTTCATTAATGGCTTTTAGCAAGTCTCGGACCTTTTCACGCTGATCGACAGAACCACGAATACCAGCTGATATTCTAGTCTTAATGAACATCATGCTAAGGCGATTAGATCGCTCCCATCGCTCATAAAGTGCGATGTCTGCTGTATTGCTGGTATCAGTTATAGCTGGTAGTTCGTCTTTCCTAATAGCATAATCTATGTTCATCCACCCTAAATGAAGAAGAATTCTATTCTTCCAGACCTTATAGCCATCTCCCTTAAATTCAGGGATATCATAACGAATATCAGCGAAATTTGTAGGTTGTGTAACTACATATAGATTACATGCTTACGTTAAAATTGAGCCCTAAATAAATATTCATGTTTTACCAATGTAAATCATACTTAAGAATTGAATCTAATGACATAAAATTGCCTGTGGACTAAATTTTTAATTCAAGTAGATCCAATTAATCTATATGATAGAATTTTATCAATTTAATTACTTAATTCATAATTCTAAATGGTATATTATGATTTGATGTGTATTCTATCTTAAACTTTTATGATAAAACTATCAAATTATTTACTTCATTCATAATTCCTGTGGGTAATTTATGAATAACTTAATATTTTATCCTAATTAATAATATAAATATAATAAAAATTCCTGTGGGATAAAATTTATTATATTTATGTATAATTAATTACAATTAATGTCTAATATTCCTTATGTGATCTTAATCAATCATAATAATTTTACTTAATTAAAGATGCTGTGGCTATTCTCTAATTAACATAAAACTATATGGATCACTAGACATTTAAATTGCATAAGACTAGCTTAATATTATGAATTACATAATTTTAACTAATACTCACATGTTATAACTATGCACAAAAGAATCATAATATAAGCATAAATATTGCACAATCAAGACTATAATATTATGCATAACATTTAATTTCATGCTCTAAACTATATACTCATAAAAAATTGCATGTATAAAGCAAAATTAATCAATTCATGCAAACTAAATATGAGCATAATAAACAATTATCCTCATTGCATATAATTAAAATAAAAAATAAAAAAATTATAAGCACAAAAGACATAGGCCCAAAAACCCACTTTTCAAGCCATTTAAAAAGGGAAAAAAAATTTATTTATTTATTTTTTTTTAACACTGCACCATATAAACGACGTGTCGTTTTTCTAGAAGGAAAAAATGACGTGTCGTTTTGCCCATTGTTTAAAACATAGACAGCCCTTAAACGACACGTCGTTTTATTAAAACTCAAAACGACATGTCGTTTATCTTCATGCTTAATAAACGACTACCAAATAAAACGACAGGTCATTTTCATCAAATTGAAAAACGACGTGTCGTTTTGTCATTACACTTGATAGATGCTCCGAAACAAAACGACATGTCGTTTTCATTAAATTGAAAACGACGTGTCGTTTATCACTATTCGGGATATAGAATCCTAATGCTAAACGACATGTCGTTCGCGTCGTCTTCTACCTCCAGACAGCATGCAATTTTCGCATTTCACAGCCATTTTCACGTCAAAAATCATGTTTTTAATCACAGAAAGTTTAGAAAAAATATTTCTTTATGATTTCTAAACTTATTTCAAATAAAAAAACGTCTAAAAACAAAACTCAAAGCTTTTTTTAAGGTTCGGCCAAAAAATAAAGGAACTGTGTTTTTTATTTTTAAACACCAAGACAGAGGTTTTTATGGCTCTGATACCAACTGTTAAACTTAAATAAAATTCTCTAATGCGGAATAACACTTTAGAATGAGAATTGAAAGGTTTAACACCAAGAAAAATTACCTCCAGCCATTGATGCAATTCACTGTATAAGCTGCGTTTCTCACTGTGTTTGGCTCTTCCAAACTCTTCTCTGCTCTATTTAGATGGTGTAATGCCGAAGGGAATTGAATGAGTGAGTTTGGAGACCAAACACATTTATTTATAGCCGAAATCTTCATCAAATTTCGATATTTACGTGTCCCACGTGATCCTATTTTTATGGGATCAGTTTAAACTTAATGAAAGAGTGTTGGACCACTTAAAATACTCTTAAGTGATAGACTCCCACTCACGAACGTCTTCATGAGTAAGAATGGGTCAATATAGTTTAAGCGTGAGAATCGGTCAACACGGAATCCATGGGTCCGCACTGGTATCGGGGCAAAGAAAAATCCATGCTCCTCTCCAACTGTCTATTCCGTGCCGGAGGCTGTTCAATGCTCTTCACAAACAACAGAGCTTTAAAGCATCGAGCCAATATCTTGAGATTAAAATATCTATTTCGAACGCATCTTGGCTCAAACGATGAAGCATATGAATGCTGCAGACAAGTAGAAGATGAGCATGGCTACCTTGGCTTTCGCCTCACCAAAAGCCTCACAAAAGCTGCAGCACAAGCTTTTACAATTAACCTCCGAGTGCTAGGACCTAAAGTACTGCCACTAAAGGAACTACTCTGCTACCTCATAGTAGCAATCCAGCAGACCAAAACCAGCAGCCAGGAACTTGAAGCAGTAGGATCGCATCTGAATTTTAAGACTGGAGTGGACAACTTCTGTATCCATCCTGGTGGAAGGGCCGTAATCGATGGGGTTGGCAAGGGTTTACGGCTGAACGAATATGACCTCGAGCCAGCTAGAATGGCGCTTCATCGATTTGGTAACACTTCTGCCGGTGGCCTTTGGTATGTTTTGGGTTACATGGAGGCTAAGAAGAGGCTTAAAAAGGGAGACAGAATTCTGATGATCAGCTTCGGAGCGGGATTTAAGTGCAACAATTGTTTGTGGGAGGTGATGAGGGACTTGGACGGTGGAAATGTTTGGAAAGACTGCATAGACAGTTATCCACCTAAAACCGGCCTAGTCAACCCTTTCGTGGATAAGTATAGTTGGATCAATGACGAATATCTGAGCTTTGTCAGAGTACATGATTTGTAAGTTTCAGCTGGTCATGATCTATGCATGCAGCACGCATGCTGCATGCTCAATCGTTCGAGTCTTTCACTCTATACTAATATTATTGCATGGAGTTAATAAGCTCCTAGCTAGAAGGACATGTCCTCATGGATGGCCCTGTACGTGATATATAGAATTATTGTCAAATAAATCAAAGATACGTAGCCCATCTCCTTAATTATGAAAGTCAATTAGTTACTGTGAATTCGGCATGCATGTACCGGCCTGTTTCCTTTCAGTCGAATTATCAATATATACTATATTCATATATATAGTAAAATGATTAATTTCGCGTCATGATATAATTTTATATATTAATATTATTATTACTCCAGAAGGAATGAAAGCTACTTTTGTATTCATGAGGGCATGCATCCTTAATCCACATGTTACAAAAGTAGTTATATTTGCAGCTAGATCGAACTAGCTAGTTAGTGTATCTAGGAATATTTCCTAGTATAGTTAGGGATCTTTTCGTGATTTGTTACAAATTGCATTTCACACTGTATCACAGTAGATATTGATTTTCAAATCTTGACTCTACACTTTACAAATTTAATTAAATAATTTGACACGTGTTTGCAGGTGTTCGATGTTAAGACAAACATAAATATTACAATCTATCTTTCTTGATCATCTCTATAAGTTTTTAATAAATGAAAATACTTTAACAACAAAATAATTATATAAAAGTAAACCTACAAATTGATGAGACTTGATATGATACGTCATATTATAAAATTATTTTTATTATAAACTAAATATATCATATATCATATCAAATTATATCAATTTATAATTTTATTTTTTAGAAATATTTCCATGACCAAAGTATTTCTCTCGACGTTAATTTGACATTGTCGGGTGGAGTTAAAATCTAAGGAAAATAACAGACGGGAACTTATCCCACGGAATAAAAGCACATATATGGGGCAAAAATACGTGTATCAAGTTATCAACAGTGACTTAATTTTGCCCTTGAAATTAATTTGATTTACAAACCAAATATTCATCCTTTGGGCCGATCCAATCGCTACAAAGAGGATTTAACCACGCACGGCTGATCCATACAGACCAGAAGGAAATCATTCTGGTGAAGTGCGTACTAGCTAGCTAATTATCATCTTTTCCTAGCGATCCCATGCCATCAGTCTTTGATTGATATATACACGAATATCTTCAATCACTACAAGAAATAAGATTTTTTGCGGCGATTTTATGTCTGTCAGAAATAAAATCGCCTAAAAAACCCTTTAATTGTGGTGATTTTTACACCGTCACAATCTTTTTATATAAAATTTTAGAATTGGTCTTTTGTAACGATTTTTTCACTTTTTACGACAATAATATTCGCCGGCGCCACAAATATTAAATTGGTCATTTGCAGCGATTCTTCATTTTTTGCAACGAAAAAAATTCGCTGGTATATTAGAAACCTTGTTACGACGGTTCGTTAATCGCTGCAATTGCGAATGCGAACTTTTGTAGCAATTTTTTAATTGTTACAAAAACAAAATAACGAAAGTAATACTTATTTTTGGCAATTTAAATTTCGCCGGTGTCACTACACGAGTTTGGAAAACACGGTGGGAGAAATTACCTGTTACGTTTTGTGGCAATGTGATTATCTATCGCGTCAATTGTTGCCGCCACAATAAACAATTTTTACTGTAGTGAAATTTATTTTCCATCAAATGCAAAAAGCACCACAATAGATAATTATTGCGGCAAAATTGTCGTTGTAAAACATTTGCTGCAACTTAAAGTATTATTAGTGGCGAAGTAAACTCGCCGCAAAAAGCTAATTAAATTAAAAGCCCCTGTCGTTTTCCTTTTCATTTCCCCATCCAGTCTCCCCCGCCATCTCCCCCCTCTCTCTCTCCAATCCCTTCGACGCAAACAACCCACGACGTCATGCACTGCCAGTCGCCAACATTCCCACCATGCCACCGCCACCTCACATTGAAGGCCACGCACTCCTTCTCCCCCAACCCCCGCCGAATCTCTTGCCTCCCCGAATCTGGCGTCACCCCTCTCTCTCTCGGATTTCTCTATATTGCTACCGTTAGGGGCGCTGTTCGCCTCCACCCACACGTAGAGGTCATCGCCAGTTCTCCGTCAGAGCCCCCTTCTCCTCCACGCCTAGCCCAGTTCTCAGTCTGAGGCCCTCTCTCCCTTGCTCTGTTCATAGCCCACGGCCACCAAGTCTCACTAGCGCCACCGTGGTCCTCCCGAGCCACCACTCCACGCCAAGTGACCACCACGACCACCCCTGATATTGCATTATGTTTTCACATTTATGGGTTCTTTTCATTCCTGTTATATTTGTTTGATTTCTTGTTTTAGTTCCGTTTGGAGATTGAGTTTTGTGTTTATACATGTGATTGCTAGTTTGTTTATGGGTTTGTTTATATCTGTGTTTATATTTGAAACATTTGAGATTCTTTCCCCCTGAATAAGAACTTAAAACCATCAATATGTGATTTACAGATACTGTCTGCATATGATACCGGCCAAAATTATCAAGGTGAGTCTTTTAATGTTTCAAATGTCGGAGTAGATTATGTCAAGGTATAATGGTAATTGACCTTGAATGGTCTTCAGCCATATATCAGTGCATACATATACATATGGCCTTATAAATAAAAGTCTCTTGCTAAATGAAAATATGTTAAGTTACTCAAGCAGCAGGTTTTGCGGCAAAGTTGGAATAACATACTTTGTAACAAGTTTCATATCTGGAGTGATTTAATCTTTTGTTGGGAGAAAATTAGCCTGCTTTCTCCTTTTGCTGATGCATCCTCGATCACCACCACCCTCTAAGCTTCCATGGAAATGATTTAATCTTTTTTTTAACACTCACTACTTAAGGAAAAAGATATTAGCAGTGATACTCCTGTGAAGGGTAAGGATTATAGTCTTTGTTTCTAATGTGGATGGTATGTCTAGCATATTGGGATGCTAGCCATATTCTCTTTGCTCATGAATTTTAATCTAATGACTTGCATTGCATTTTTAAATGATTTTTTCCTATAAGCAAATTATAGGTGGCCGAAGAATTGAGATATCTATATATGACATTGTTGTTGGTGATGTTGTACCTCTTAACATTGGTAATCAGGTACATGTTTCTTTTTTGTTGTTCTTATTATATATATATATATATATATATATATTCGTTGAAGCTTTGAAAATGGGGAACGCTCTTTGGATGATTTTAGATGTTTCTTCTTTCACACCCTATTCCTTTGGGCTTTTGTTATTGTCCCCAACGGGGCTAGTTTTCATGATTCTCTTGTATTCATATCTAGCTCCTAACTTGTAACTATGTGTTCTCTTTGTGTACTTTCTGTGTACTTGGGCTTTGCCTATTTACTTTATTCAGTAAAATTTATTTTTACCAATAAAAAATAATATATTACCATTGTTATTTAAAGTTGACTTGACCTTCTAAATCTTTCTGCAAGTCCGTGCCGGAGCAAGATTGTGAGCATTCCTACCCGTCTTGTCGTTTTAATTTATAAATTAATATTTCTTTTTTCTTTTTTGAAGAACGAACTTTTTTCCAAGTTCACAAGGATTCCAGAAATCCGTTTCTGATGTCTGGCTGCAAAATTGCAGATGGTAGTGGCACCATGCTGGTAATATAGGATTTTATTAGCTTTTTTAGCAAGTATTCTTATATATATTCTAATATCTATTAGTACCATATAAAAGATCATGGGATATGAAACATTGACACAATTGCCTAGATTAAACAATTTTTGGGAAAAGGGAGGCTTGTTTTGAAAAAAAAAAAACATTACGTTGGAGTTTATTTTTATCCCCTGAAAGCATAAGTGTATAATTTTCACATATGGATCAGTTATTTTGATGTCTCCATATTTCATATATGATTGTTTTCACTTTTATAAAAAATGTTGTTCTTTTTAGGGTTTTACCTTTCTCTTGCTGGAGATGGAAAGCATTTTTCTTTATGAATCTATACATGTATTTGAAACCTTTTATATCTGGTCAGTCTCTCACATTGAGCCAACTTGCTTTGTGGTATACCCATGTTATATATGTTCCTTTTATTTGTTTATGTACTAGGTGACTAGTGTTGGGATGAATACTGAGTGAGGATTACTAATGTCTAGTATTTCAGAAGACAATGGTGAAGAGACACCATTGCAGGTCTGTTATCTTTCTTCAAATTCATATTTTGCACATTATGTTTACTTTTAAATCATTTGTTTCAGGTACGCCTAAATGGGGTTGCAACTCTCATTGGTATAATTGGACTTTCAGTAGCTGTCTCTGTCTTGGTTGTTCTTTTGGTCAGGTAAATTAAACTTGGGAGTGAATTATTGTGGATGACCTCATAAACTAGCATACAAGATAATGATCATCACTCATTCCTCTTTTGTTGTTTCCATTGCTTGTACTACTTATGATACATTGATATATATATATATATATATATATATATATATATATATATACGGCTAACTAGTAATCTTCAATTGGTGAACATCGAGGATTTTAGCATTTTTAAAAATATATGCACATGCATGGGGTAAAGATATATTTTGTTCGAGGTAAAAGAAGCTGGCCGCAACTCCTATATTGTCATGGAAGCTAGCTCTTGCTATATTAGTGGCAACCCCCACCACACTAAACAATCAAAGATGGAAAAAAAGATATGAAGCTAATACTCGTATAAAAAGTGTACGATTATTTGGTTTCAACTTTTTGAGTTTAGAAAATACGTACGAGTGGTAATTAGTGTCATTTCCAGCCAACCTAATAAACTTAAACAGATTTTAATGGTTCTAATAATTTATAGCTATGACGAGTAATTCATCTCTCATCATTGCAATTATATGAGTTACGAGTCTTCTCTCTGCATTGTATATATACAGTTCAGTTGGGTACAAGCGGGGCTAAGCGACTGTTCCTTCTATCTTATGTGGAATAGACTGCCAGTAGTGTAAGGGTCTTTATGTCTTTTCCTTGTGAGTTTGTTAGAGTCACGGGATAAAGACAGGAAAGGGAATCACTAGGTTTCTTTATGTAAAATCTAGACTTTGTCTTTTCTGTTGGAGATAATGGATTCCTCGAAAATCCATGGTTTGATTTTACAGTAATTCCTTTGTCATCTTCATCCTGTACTCACGCCAGCCTCACTTATTTTCAGTCACATATTCACACACCCAGTACAAAGTTCTTACCAGCTATTAGCATCACAAATTGTTATTCTTTGTCATAGATTTGTCATTTTCAATCAAAGTTGACGCATCAACAGGTAAAATTGGAGATGAGCATACTCCACCAGTTCATTAAATTTTCTATCGAACACTGAAGTAGTAGTGTTAATGGAGAAAAAACCCAACAAATTTTTGCCTTTACATACAAACTGTGGACCACACAGATACAGGGGCATCCATCCAGTAAATAGCAGAGCAAGAGCCTCCATTGATATCTTAACTACAGATTCATCAAGTCTTCACGTTTATAATATAAGAAACGTAAAGCTATCCATTCACAATCTGGGAGATAGATTGGCCTTCAATGGATCCTTCATCACCATAGTGAACTCCTGCTTCTCTAACAAATCAACATCATCACCATCCACAACCTTCCACTCAAAATTCCATACTAAATTGGCAACAAAGTACTCCAAATGAAGCATTGCCAAACCAGAGCTAGGACACATCCTCCTCCCAGCCCGAAATGGCATCATCTTAATCTTCCTGCTTCCCGTTATATCAAACACTTCCCCTCCTCCTCCATCACTACCTCTCAAGAATCTCTCTGGCCTGAACGCCATGGGATCTTCCCATACCTTCGGGTCCCAGCCCATCTCTGCCACCATGAAATTCAACCTATCAAAGTAATTCATCGTGAGAAAAATGGTCAAAGCAGAGAACCCATAATGCGGTTTAACCCTTAAAATCCAATCCACAGCTTCTTTACAACCCACCATTAGAGGCTCATCTGAGATCAGACTCTCAGATACATATGGGTTTCTCCTTGTTTAGAGAATAGGGACACAAGCTCATCATCATCGCATGCCAAACGAAACAGAAAGGTGACTGCTTTTTCATTTTCTTATCAGTGTTCTCACTCCCATCTTCCTCAATACGAGTCTCTTCCTCAAAACTCTCATCCTCACAGAATAGAGCATCAAAGAGCATTGGAGGGTAGCCTTCGGATTTCAAGTTCTTGTAGAGCCATCTTGAAGTAACCAGAGAAATGATTTTATCTGAGAAACCTTTCATGCCTGTCATTTCCTGTGCATTCTTTTTTTCGATTTTGACATGACCTGGAGATTAGGCCTTGGAGAGGAGGGAGAGCACGAAGTGGAGAAGGTTCGATTCGGAGAAGGAAGGGGAGAAGATAAGCCTCGTGAAGTATATGCCATATGGGAGAAAACGAAAATGAAAGTGAAAATGAAAACGCATCGTTTGTTATTTTGAATGAAATGAACCATTTACTTTGTTCCACTTAGATGACGACTACGCCGCGCTTATCCCATCCGACTGCAAGAAGAGTTTTCGGTATACAAATAGATCAAATGATGAAAAGTTGAGTTTGCTTGATTAAACTACGTACGTACACACCGTTCAAGGCCGATAGCTTTATCTTTAATAAAGCCTTCATAGATTTTTTATATTGGCCTAGTTAGAGGTGCATGGCTACAAGATGAAGTACTTATAACCCAAAATGATCTCTCAGATTATATATGCGTGCAATTGGTACTTAACACATGACATGACTAGCTAGTAGTCTGAGTGAAATGTCAAACCAAGATCAATAATTTATTTTATCATGTTTTGGAACGTGTGGCAATATATAGGGTACATTGTTCTTATTTTCTACGTACCCTTTGTGTTATTAGGTAAAGGGAATTAAATCCTAGTTGATCTACTAACTCTGCTTCAAATTACAGTATAAATTTGGTTTTAAGTCATGTTTCCATAAAGAGAATAAGGATATTATCATAAGGCTTGCCATGAGTGTGGTTGTGCAAATCCTCTGTGGCTATGTGGCCATGAGAAAATGTGGGTTGATCACACTACACTTTTGCTTCTTTAGAATATTATCACATCCTTTTTCATCAACGCGAGATATGTTTTTGGGCAATGTTTAAGGCTCATATCATTCATCGAATCTTATCCGGATATTGAAGGGAATGCACATAGTGGTCCAATTCTGAGGTTACCATTTGCTTCTTTGTTTGATACTCTTGGCATGTGAGTATGTTTTATTCCTTCTGTATCAGTATTTTAAGTTTAGACTTGTTATTTGAGTTATATCATGTGAGGGTGCAATGATATATTGTGTGCACCTACCTTTGGTATACTGTGTGCACCTACCAATTGTTTTACAGCCTGCCAATACACTTATGGTATGTCACATACTGTTTCCATGTGTATTTCTTAGGGGTGGATAACAGTGGTTGAATGGGTATCTGTTCAGATGTTGTCTATTATGATAAAAGATTAGCTATTAGGATAATTAGATCGCAGAGAGGGAGAGAGAGAGAGAGAGAGAGAGTGCTATTATTTTTAATTCTTTTTAAATGGTCAGATTTTATTAACATAACTTTTTTAAATGCAGGCAAAATGTTGGTTGGACCCTTTGGAGTGTTTGGTTTTATGCTTTAAAAGGGAATTTTCCGAGGGAGAGGAACTTCCACCGCTTGAACATTCTTCGGCTTCTTCCTTACATTCTTCCAGTTCCAACACAATCCCAGCATATTTGGTATGTCAATCTATTAGTCTCCATAATCTTGTTCTGGTTAAATCTACACGGTTCTTTAAATAGCAATGAAGTTGTTCTCTGTAAGTTGCTGTAATTTCTTTTTCTGTTCTGAAGCTACTTCTTTGTGTGATTAGGACCTTGTAGTGCAGTCTTTTTTATCTCGATGCTAGCTATATGGTTCTTTTGAGTATGTAAAAAGAATATTAGTGCAATCCATAGTATAAGGTAAAATTGTGAAGCCTGCAAAACTTGGATGTGTATAATATTTTTCTATATTCTGTTTTGTGCAATTTTTTTTTATTTTATCAAACACCTTTTACAACGAATAAAATTCGCCAGAAATATTTTTCTGTCGCCGAAACATATTTTATCGACGCAAATAACTTTTACGGCGAAACTTACCCTCTGGAAAAACACAATTTCGACGATAATTTAAAATTCCTGGGAAAAGTAATGAGTTATTTGCAGCAATTTATTAACCTTTTTCGACAATAAATATTGCCGTAAATAATTTTTCTAAGCGATTTTAAAGGTAAATGGGAATGTTATTTCTATCGATTTTTGAGACATTTGCGACAGACTAAAATCGTCGAAAATAGTAGTTTATTGTGACGATTTTTGCCTATTGCTGAAATCGATCAAAAATGACTTTAGGATTTTGACAAACTTGCAGCGGTTTATAAATAGCTGCAAATGATCAAATGCAGTGATTTTGACGGGTATTTGCGACGATTTTGAGCGCTGGAAAAGACCTGATTTCTTGTAGTGAATGAGCACTCATTTTAGCTTTAATTGAATTGATAATTAAGGATAGATTTCATATTTCAATAGGAAACGATAATTATCGTTAAATTTGGAGAAAAACCCATGCACCTCATTTAATAAAGCTATGCCTTCCATGTTTAAATCGAACACAAGAATTAACCTTCGGCACATCACTTGAAATATGGAAGCTACTGAAAAGGACTCAGGGTCGGGTGAGGCATTGATCTCCAGGATGCAGAAGTCAACTGAAAATAGGAGACTGAGTTTAGCAGTATTGGGTGCCAGGAGAAATAAACGATTGTGCATTGTGTTGTCCCACGTAGAAAGCAACACTCATTTGGTTACGCATGTTAACGTCATGTTTCGTACACCTTTGGATCAAGTTCCAGCAACATGGGTCTTCCGAGTTGGGCGTCGATTGGTGCTGTGTGGAGCCCCTGGCAGTGTGATGGAGATGTAAGAAAGATCATTCGTAATGCCACTAGGAGGGTTAGGAGTGCCGAGACTAGGAGGGTGGCATTGGGGTGTATGCATGGCTCGAGTGTTGGGTCCTTGGGCGCTCAAGATAAGGTCAACTAGAGGAAGATCAAGTTGTTAGCCAATTTCTTGATTTTAGGGGTTGGTTGGCAAATCTCTTGAATTTAGGGGAGGAGGCAAACCCCTTGATTTTAGGGGATTGGGTGGTTGCTAGAGGTTTGACCGAATATCTCCTTCAAATTAGGGAGATTATCTATTTGTTAATTTGTTTGAGTTTGTTTCCTTTATTTTAGGCATTTGATAAGATTGTTTCCTTAAACTTACGAGTTTGATTGATGTTTGAGATTGAGGTTGTTAGAGGGAGTAATTGGGGCAAGGATGGCCAAAACCCTAGTGAAACCCTACTATTAATTTTGGTTTTTGGCTTGTAATTCATTATTATTCTATTTTGAATGAGTGAGATTTTTCTCTTCCAATCTTTCAAGAATTGAGTGCTAGCCCGAGTTAGTCTTAATTTTCACCATCATACCAATCGGATCTTGGTGTTGCCTTGAGGTAACCCTAAATTCAATCACCCAACACGCCACAAACACTTGAGTGAGAGTGAGGCTTCCATCATTGGTGCTTTCATTGAGAGTGTCCAACCCAAGGAGAGGAAGCCATGGCCGATTGATAACAAACTCATAGGGAGCAGATTGAGAACCTTGAAGCCACTGTAAAGGCACAACAAACCGCCACCAACGAAAGCCTTGGAAGGATAGAGGCGGTGCTCCACCAATTGGTGGATCAAATGAGGAATGGAGATGCGAGGCGCCATAGGAGAAGAGCCGAGAGACATCATAGTCTTGAGGGCTCCGTGGGGTCTAATAGAGGCCAACACTAGGAGAGGGTGGAGAACTCGGATTCATCCACTCAAGATTCCTCAAGCACTAATGAGGAATCAATCGTTGAAAGTGAAAGGGAAGAAGGGAATCGAGGTGAGAGGAGAGGTGCACGTAGGGGGGAAGTTCTTAAACCAAAAATGGTCTTTCCCAAGCACTTGGGTTAGTAGAGTCGGGCAATACTTTGAGCACAATCACATAGAGGGCCATGCTAAAGTGTCCTATGCCGCCTACTTCCTTGAGGGGGAGGGCAACCAATGGTGGCAATGGATGAGGAAGACCTATGGGGCTCGAAGGAGGGAGTTGAAATTGAGGAAGTTTGTTAATGAGCTTTTGAGGAGGTTCGGGCCAACCGAGTATATGGACTACCATGAGACTCTCTCAAAGAACAAGCAAACCGGATCTTTAAGAGATTATCAAAAGGAGTTCGAATACTTGTCCACTAGAGCACATGGGTGGTCAGAGAAGTCCCTCATTGGGACCTTTGTGGGCGGCTTGAAGAGTGAGTTGGAAGTGAAGCTTAAGAAACCAAAGACCTTGATGCAAGCTTTGGAGGTTGCATGGATCAAGGAAGATTAACTTCAAAATTTGAAGAAGAGTAGCCGGTTTGATGCGAGGAAACCACCCCAAATGGTTTCCAAGTTTGGTGCAAACAAGACTTTTGGCAAGGATTTCTCACCAGGAGGTCCTAGTGGAGGTGCATCAAGTGGAACCAAACCCTTACCCGCAATTGTGAAAAGGCTATTTTGGGAAGAGATGCAATGACGAAGAGAGAAGGGGTTTTGCTTCAGTTGCAATGAGAGGTTCACTATGGGCCACAAATGCAAAGCCAAGCAAATCATTCTCATAGAAATGGAGTCGAAGGAAGAGGAATATGTAGGGGAAGAAGAGCATGGGCAAGAGGAACAAGATCAACAAGAGGCCGAGGGAGGAGACCCTCATATTTCTATTCATGCTTTGGCGGGTGTTGCCGGGCCTAGAACGATGAGAACACAAGCACACAGTGGCAGGATGGAGGTAACGGTTCTTGTTGATAATGGTTCATCACTAAACTTCATCAATTCTAAAGTGGCCGAGAGCTTGGGGTTGCCTATAACTTCTATCACTCCATTTGAGGTCGAGGTAGCTAGTGGGGAGAAGTTGATGTGTAAAGAAGTATATAAAAAAGTATGTTTGAAAATTTAGGGCCTTGAGATTGTGGTGGATTTGTATTCTTTGTCTATTGTTGGGTTGGATTTTACGTTGGGTGTGCAATGGTTAGAGGAGCTAGGGAAGATAGTGTCGGATTATAAAAAAATGACTATGAAATTTATGATGGGGGCAAATGGATGACCATGAGGATGAGTGGAAGAGGGGGATGCAAGGCTGTGGGACCTAATGAGATGGAGACGATTTTGAGGCAAGGGGGGCAATGTTTTGCTATCACATTGGCCTCCCAATAGAGGGGTTTGAGTGATAGGCATGTAGTAGAAGATGAGGGCTTGGAGAGGGAGTTAGGGGCGGAGATGCCTAGTGACTTGAGGGAGTTGTTGGGGAGGTTTTCTAGAGTGATGGAGGACCCGAAGACACTTCCACCCTCAAGGGAATATGATCATCGATTCCTTTGAAGGAGGAAGCCAAGCCGATTAATGTCGCCCCCTACTGGTATGCTTACTACCAAAAGACCAAGATTGAAATGCATGTCAATGAGATGTTGGCTAATGGGCTCATTCGGCCAAGCACTAGTCCATTCTCAAGTTCGGTTCTCTTGGTGAAGAAGAAGGATGGCACATGAAGATTTTGCACCGACTACCGAGCCTTGAATGAGGCTACTATCAAGGATAGATTTCTAATTCCTACTATTGATGACATGTTATATGAGCTTGGAGGTTCTATGTTCTTCTCCAAACTCGATCTAAGGGCCGGATACCATCAAATAAGGGTGCATGAAGGGGACATTCACAAGACGGCTTTCTGAACTCACACTGGACACTTTGAATATTTGGTGATGCCGTTTGGTCTTTGCAATGCTCCTTCAACTTTTCAGGCATGCATGAACCAAATCTTTAAGCTGTATTTGAGGAGGTATGTGTTAATATTTTTTTATGATATTCTTGTGTATTCGAAGACATGGGAGGATCATTTAGGGCACTTGGAGGTTGTTTTGGGGGTTCTACTTGACAACTCTTTCTATTTTAAGTTGTCCAAGTGTGCATTCGGCCAAAGGGAGATTGAGTACTTGGGACATTTGATCTCACATGAGGGGGTCAAGGTGGATGCAAGGAACGTTGAAGCTATGGTGGCTTAGCCCAAACTAAAGACTATCGCTAAGTTGAAAGGCTTTCTAGGGCTCACGGGTTACTATAGGAAGTTTGTCAAATATTATGCTTCCATTGCAAGATCACTCACCAACATGCTCAAGAAGAATAATTTTGTGTGGAGTGAAGAGGGGGAGAAGGCATTTAAAGCTTTGAAGAAAGCCATGACAACTACACCCATCCTCATTATGCCTAATTTTGAGAAAGCATTTGAGCTACACAGATGCAAGTAATGTGGGAGTAGGGGCTGTTTTGACACAAGAAAGGAGGCCACTAGCCTTCATTAGTAAGGCTCTTGGTGTTCAAAAGAAATGGTGGAGTGTGTATGCACAGGAGATGCTTACCATCATGGAGGCCGTGAGGGTGTGGAGGCCTTATTTGTTGGGAAGGAAAGTTCTTGATAGTCATGGACCAAAAAACTTTGAAGCATCTTTTGGAGCAAAGAATCACCACTCCAGATCAACAAAGCTGGGTATCTAAACTACTTGGTTTTGAATTTCAATTGGTGTATAGACCGGGTAGGGAAAATTGGGTGGCCGATGCCCTATCTAGGAGGGAAGATGATGAGGTATTGGAGGCCCTCTCGGGTCCTTCATGGGGAGTTTGAGATTAGATTAGAAAGGGAGTAAAAAATGATCTAAGGTGTAAGGAGGTGATGGAGAAGCAAGATGTGGATGCTAAGGGAGTAGAAAATTTTGAGATGAGTGATGGGCTTTTAAAATATAAGGGGAGAGTAGTGGTGCGGAGTGTGGGAGAGCTTAGAAGGAAGATCTTGAGCCACTTTCATGATACTAAGAAAAGGGGACATTCAGGGGTGTACCGTACTTGGATAAGGATGACTAGTTTCTTTTATTGGGATGGCATGAAAGGAGAGGTGAGGGAGTATGTGAGGAGGTGTGACACTTGTCAAAGAGTGAAGAGTGAGAGTAGCTTGCCCAAGTGGTTGATGCAACCCTTACCGATCCCTACTCACACTTGGGAGGATGTTACCATGGATTTTGTGGAGAGGTTGCCACTCTCAAATGGTTGTGGTGGGGTGCTTGTGGTGGATCGCTTGACCAAGTATGCACATTTCATTGCAATGGTGCATCCATACATGGCCAAGACCATTGCTAAACTTCATGTGGATCAAGTGATGAAGCTTCATGGGATGCCGAGAAGAATAGTGACCGGTAGAGACCATGTATTCATGAGCAATTTTTGGAGAGAGTACTTCAAGATGCATGGGACGGAGCTAGCCCAAAGTTCAACCCATCACCCCCAAACCGATGGCCAAATGTAGATGACCAACTGAACTCTTGAGCAAAACCTTAGGTGCTTTGCACACCAATACCCGAAGAAGTGGGAGGAGCATTTGGCATGGGCTGAATTTTGGTACAACACACTTCATACCACCGGTCTATCAAGATAACACCATTTGAAGCACTATATGGGAGGCCACCACCAATGCTTGTAGCCTATGAAGTGGGGAGTTCACCAAATGACTTGGTGGATATGGAGCTTAGAGAAAGGGATGAAGTCTTGAAGGAACTCAAGAAGAATTTGGCACGTGCTCAAGACCAAATGAAGAAGCACTTTGACAAGGGGAGGAGAATGGAGTCCTTTGAACTGGGTGAGTGGGTCTTTCTCAAGTACCTACCAAGAGAGCACAAGGTACTATCCAAGGCAACATTGATCAAGTTGAGGGCTGAGTATTTTGGCCCATATCAAGTGTTGGAGATGTGCAAACGGCTTGCTTACAAGTTAGATCTACCGGCTGGGGTCCACATTCATCCTATTTTTCATGTCTCACGGCTAAGGAGGAAGGTTGGAGATCCAACCAAGGTGGTGAGTGAGATGCCCACGGCGGATGAAGAGGGAAGAATGACAATCCAACCCGAGAGGAGTACAAGCTTGTGAGGAAGGGTGGCCAAGTGAGAACCGAAGCCTTGGTTCAATGGAGGGGGCTTCCAACCGAGGATGCTACATGGGGGAGTGTTCGGGTACTCAAGGATCAATTCCCAGATTTGGACCTTAAGGACAAGGTTGGTCTTAAGGGGGGAGGATTGATGGAGATGCAAGAAGGGTCATTCGTAATGCCACTAGGAAGGCTAGGCATGCCGAGACTAGGAGGGTGGCATTCGGGTGCATGGATGGCTCGGGTGATGGGTCTTTGGGCGCCTAAGACAAGTTCAACTAGAGGAGGATCAAGTTGTTAGCCAATTCTTTGATTTTAAGGGTTGGTTGGCAAATCCCTTGTATTTAGGGGAGGAGGCAAACCCCTTGATTCTAGGGGATTGGGTGGTTGCTAGAGGGTTGGCCGAATATCTCCTTTAAATCAGGGAGATTATCTATTTGTTAATTTATTTGAGTTTGTTTCTCTTATTTTAGGCATTTGATAAGATTGTTTTCTTGAACTTAGGAATTTAATTTATGTTTGAGATTAAGGTTGTTATAGGGAGTAATTGGGGCAAGGATGGTCGAAGCCCTAGTGAAACCCTACTATTAATTTCGGTTTTTGGCTTGTGATTCTTTATTATGCTATTTTGAATGAATGATAATTTTCTCTTCCAATCTTTCGAGAATTGAGTGCTAGCCCGAGTTAGTCTTGATTTTCACCATCATACCAATCGGATCTTAGTGTTGCCTTGAGGTAACCTTAGATTCAATCACCCAAAACGCCATAAACACTTGAATGAGAGTGAGGCTTCCATCACAGTGGTCCAGTGTGACTGTATGGTGTTAGTTTGTACGTCCATGATGATAAACAATATTTAAATACAGAAAATAAAGAAAGATGAACACACAAATTTACATGGTTCGATACTAGGCCTACATCTACAAGGGTTTGGTGATGGGAGATTCCAATATAATAAGCTTGTATACAGTCTCTCATAACCTTTCATTTCTCATTGTACAATGGAAACTGTAAAGCTATTTGCTGGAGAATAAGTTCTCTTTAGAGCTCTTTGGCTAAAGAAGAAGTTCTGAAGTTCGAAGAAGTCGAAGTCGAAATCATTCCAAAGAAAAAAGTGTCCCAAATCCGTAGGTTCCCCTTACATTTTATCTCCTACCCATTTCCTTCAAGTCATTTCCTTCATTTTCTCTCCTGATACATTGCTTTTACTTGTTTTATGTCAAATCCCTCATTTTCCTCTTCTGACATTATTTTCTCATGCCTCCTAACACCCTCATGCCTCTAGTCCCTTCTTGTCCCTCATTCTTCTCTAAAATTTTGTCTTCTCGTGAGTCCCCCCAATAGCTGGGCCTAGGAAATTTCATGGGCCGGGGAAAAATCCTCTAACAATGCAGTTCAGATGAGATGAGATGAGATAAAATATTTTGTTAAAAGTTAAATAAAATATTGTTATAATATAACTTTTTAATATTATTTTTATTTTAGAATTTGAAAAGTTAAATTGCTTATTATATTTTGTGTGGAAGTTTGGAAAACTTATAATAATTATATAAGATAAGATGAGATGAGATAGTTTGGTTTTGTGTATACTTTTAAATTGTAAACTGAAGTAAGTTGTACACTTAAATTAATTCGTGGAAATGTGTGACGTGGGTACCGATTGAACCATATTCTCTCGTTGTCTCATTTGTTTTTGTAGATGAAAGTTGAGATAAAAATTAAAAATTGAATAAAATATTATTAGTATATATTTTTTAATATTATTTTGTTTTATTTATTTGAAAATTTTAAATTATTTATTTTATTTTGTATAAAAAAATTTAAAAAAATTATAATACTTAAATGAAATAAAATAAATAACAAAAAAAAATTGTAAAAGCAAACGAGTCCAAGTGTACAGTGTGCCCAGTGCCGTAAGCGGCAGGTGAATTCTGTGGGGACGTCCCAGCTACCGATTGATGTTCCCGAACATCCAACATTGGCATGCTGCTGCTTTAATTTGTCCATACTCGTCGTTTCTGGCTTTCAAAGCTCGAAGCAGAGCGATCTATCTTTAGTTAAAGTAGGCTCATCGATTCTTCATCTATATCTCTCTATATCTGTGCATTAATCTCGAAAGGGACAATGATTAGGACTACTACGGTGAGAATCGTGCGATCCGGATAGAAAAAATCGACCAAACCAGCCAATTTGGTCCAGACCAGACCAAACCGAGAATGGTCCCGATCAGTCTCAATCCAAATTTTATAAGATTGAATTCATTCGGTCCGGTTCTTGATCCAGGAATTTTTCAGGCTGGACCGGACCGAATAAAAATTAAAATATATATATATTTTATAATATATATATTAATTATATAATTTTCAATTAACCGATTAACCTAATCCTATCACTAACTCACCATTAAGTAATTATTAGCTAATACTAATATTTATACTAATACAAGTATTATATTAATAGTTTAGACTCTAGACTCTAATATGGTATAAAAGAAAAAAATACTAATAGTCTAATATAGACTATAGTTATACTTATACTAATATAGTTATAACTTATACTAAATCACTATAACTAATATTAGTATATTACTAATATATAGCTATACTATATTACTAATAGTCTAATACTAATACTATTATATAGTTATACTAATCATAATTCATAATAACTAATCACTATAAATCTATAGTATTAATGTATTATTATATAATATATAGTATTAGTATCACTATATCATTATAATATACACACACACTATAAGTCTATATGTAGTAGTAACAATAACACTATAATAGTATAATATTTAGTATTAGTATATATTAATATATTATGAGAGTTATAGCATAATACAGTATATAGTATTAGTAATAATTTAGTATCAATGTATTATTGTATAATATATATTCCACGATTAGTATAGTATTAATATCACTATAAGTTATAAGTTATAACTATATATACCTAATAGGCTTATAGGCAAATACAATGATTTAGTGTTAGTATATATTAATATATTATAAGAGTTATAGCATAATACAATATATAGTCTTAGTAATAATATAGTATCAATGTATTATTCTATAATATATATTCTACGATTAGTATATATTAATATATTATAAGAATTATAGCATAATATATGTATAATAGTATAGTATTAATATCACTATAAGTTATAAGTTATAACTATATATACCTAATAGGATTATAGGCAAATACAATGATTTATTAATCATATTACAAATTAACATATACAAAATGTAAAAACTTAAAAATTTAATATATTGAAAAATTGAAAATTATCAAAGATTCATAGAATCATAAATTATAAATTTATAATACATTGAATTTGAGTCATTGAGATACTCTAAGTTAGAAACAAATTAGCAATTAACATTTAACATCATTAATATAATTATCATTAATTATTTTTTTAATGAGTTAATTAAATAATCCACATTAAATAGCTTATTTAATTTTAATTTTACTAATTTAAATAATTTTTTTAATTAATTTATGTGTTAAAAAGATAAAAGAATCACACCAAAGTTATAAAACACACATGTGACTGTGACATATGAGCTGTTAGCCTGCTTTCCTAGAAACAGCGCCGTTTGGCACAAAATTGGACCCAAACGACGCTGTTTTAGTCACTGCAAGCGAAAAAAATAACTGTCAACCCTTTTTTTTTTTTCAATTTAACGTCTCTAAAACGGCGCCGTTTGGATCCAAATTTGGACCCAAACGGCGCTACTGTAGGGAATAACCTATCCACGCTATCGTCTTCCCCCCCTTTCCCCCGATTCATTTCTACTTCAGTTTTACTTTTCCTTAGGGGTGATCTCGGTCTAGTCCGGTCCGATCTTAGGTGGTTTTGGGACCGAACCTATTCGGTCTAGGGATTTCCCACCCTGGACTGGACCGGACCGGACCGGACCGGTCCATTTTGGTTCGGTCCGGTCCAAGGTGGTCCATTAGGTCTAGACCATGCCCAAATTGGGTCATTCAGCCCATCTAAATTTGGTTTTGTTTGGACCCAATTTCAATTATTTTCGGCTCACTTCAAATTTTATACATTGCTTAGCTAAAAATACTAAAAAAAAAAAACTTGATCTTGAAAAATACAATGATAAAAGAAAACTAATCTATATAAAAAACTAGGAAAAATAATAATAATACAAAATTTATTAGAAATTAGAAGTTACAATCCAAAACTTAACAGCTTAACATATAATGGGTACATGGCATGAAGACCATATTTTTCAACAATATGAAGACCATATTTTCCAGCTATATGAAGATGTTCCTGCACAGAAAGAGAGAGATTTAGCACGCCATAAGATCTATTCTGCAACTCGTGAATGCAAGTAGGAGTGCCTTAAAAATTAGATTATGTTGCTACAAAGTGTTTTCAAAATGCATTTCGTGGATTTTAAATTTTTCTCATGGATTTTAAATTTTAACAGTCGCTTCTAACTAAACTTTGCCAATCCTGTTAGGGGTGCAAACTACTAGCATCTAAGTACGAAACAAGTAAAGATTGAGTTGCAAATTTTGACTTCTCATGTACATTATAGAAGTCCATAACAACACTCACATGAGCATTTGAGTGAGTGCACAAAACCATTAAGCAAGTTTAAGTACCATGTCGAAAAGCAACTATTTTGGCCAACTTCTTGTTCAGATTCTGCAAGCCATCACTCACCATATTTGCTCCTCCACCCAACAAATAATTGCTACAAATAACGTTCATCCAAAGCATAACAATCAACATATGAAGCAGCACAGAGAAGAGAGAGAGAGAGAGAGAGAGAGAGAGAGTATAGAGGAATCAGTTGTAATGAAACTCCATGTTTATCCATTCATTTGTTTTCTTAATAACCCAAGTCTTTTCATAATTATACTATCACACCATATCAAAATAAAATGAAAAATAAGTAAACATCAGGTTTTTGTTATGGTATATAAACTCATTGTACTCGCAACTTCTATTGTAAAGATTCAAAATTCAAAAAATTTATAATGACACTAAATCAAACTATATGTGGTTTCATTACAATCAAAGGGAAAGTGTAAACATTAAATCATAATTGATCATAAAAATGCTGAATTATTTATTCTTTACTTCATGATTGTCCATGATCATGTCCCACAATACTGCAGCCATAAGAATTTCTCTTTTGTGGTCCATTCCAACCAATATGACCATCATATTTTCTAACAAAATGAAATTAGCTTGATGATAAAATCCAAGACCAAAAATGATAACCAACAATATTCTCATCTCTTTAGTCTTTAATCAACATTGGGTGTAGGGCTAATAGGCATTGAATTTGACGCCTCCACAGAATCAACAAAGTTTGGGTCTCCAACAAGTTCTATCTATAAAAATTTAAAACAAAACAAGTTAAAATGTTAAATAAAGTTACATAACATAGAAGATAAAATAAAATAAACCACAAAAGATATCAAAGGTAATTTTATTAAATACTCATATCTAGCTGCTTTTCAAATTCCTCCATTTCATCCATTAAAGTCCTAAGGCTTATTGGAGTAGAAGAAGAATGAAGCCAGTTTTGTGCACATATGGGACCCTCAACACTCATTGGATTTAAACTACTTCAGAAAGGGTCAAGTACATGACCCGCAGTGCTAAATGTAGATTCAGAGGCCACCGTAGATACTAATATTGTGAGTACATCTCGTGCAACTTTTGAAAGTATGCGATATCTAACTGAATTCACCTTCCACCAAATTAGAAAAGTTGTACTTCATCAACCTGCATCTTTTGAATATATATATATATATATATATATATATTAACTTGACAAGGTTTCGTATAAAAACAATATATTATTGAAATAAGAGGAAAACATGATAAATTGTATTATGATTTTTAAGAAATATATCAGGAATTATAGTCTTATTATACTTTTATTATATTGTGTTATTCTGAACCTTATGATTTGTGATCTTAATTCTGCTTCAATCTGCGAACTGTCCATTGCTGAAATGAAATGACAGAGAGAGAGAAATGAAAACAACTCCCACATCTTCTCTTAAAGACATATGCATGATTTAACTCTAGCTTTATGAGCTGACAAGATTGTATTGAACCTCTTTAACTATATATCTTATTTACTCTTCAAAATGTTATTCAACATCTTTTTGCTTGTACATGAATTAATGTTTGTTTTCTAATTCTTTTGTCATTTTGTCCTTTTTATAGATGGAGCCTTTACAAATGATGTGCAAGAGTCAACACCAGACATGCCCCCACCCCCACCCCCATCCAATGTAAGTGATAAATCAGTTGGTGGGTCACAAAGAGATAGAGTTAGGTCTTCTGTTTGTGATCACTTTACAATAATACCAAAAGGTGATCCAAGTAAACCTAGGGTTGTATGTCATTATTGTAGTACTTCGTATACATGTGATACGAAAACCAATGGTACGAAAAACATGAAGTATCACATTGAACATCAATGTAAGAAATGTTCGTTTAAGAAGACAGATAAATCCCAGATGACTCTAGGTTGGAAGGTGGAGGGAGGAAGTGGTAGTGGTAGTGGAGGACTTGTGCCTGTTACATTTAGGGCTCGTTTGTTTTCAGAGATGAGATTAAAGTTAAAAAGTTGAATAAAATATTGTTAGAATATATTTTTTAATATTATTGTTGTTTTGGGATTTGAAAAAATTGAATTGTTTATTTTATATTGTGTGGGAATTTGGGAAAGTTGTAATGATGAGGTGAGATGAGATGTTTTTGGAAAACAAACAAGGCCTTAGTGTTGAGGCTTGCTGACAAACCTTAGCAGATACGATTATTCTTGATGACTTGCCCTTTAGGCATGCTGAAGGGGAGGATTTTAGGAAGTTTATGCTTGTGGTTTGCCCTAAGTGGGTAGGGATTTCATCTCGTATGACAGTTGCCAATGATTGCTTTAGTTTGTTTTTTAAGGAAAAACAAAAGTTGAGAAATGCTCTTCGACGGCAGCAAATTTCCCTCACCATGGATACTTGGACATCCGTGCAAAACCTAAATTATATGTGTCTCATAGTACACTTTATTAATGATGAATGGAAGTTACACAAGTGGATTATTTCATTTTGTTTGGTTGAAAATCACAAGGGTAATACCCTTGGTAAGGGCATAGAGATGTGTTTGCATGATTGAGAGCGACCAAAAATACTTGCACTCACACTTGAAAATACAAGTTCTAATAATGAGGTTGTTTCTTATTTGAAAAAAAAAACCCAAGTATAGGAGAGACACGGTCTTGGAACATGAAGTTTTGCCTGTTCGATGTTGTGCCCACATTTTGAACTTAATCGTTTTTTAGGGGTTAAAAGAATATGATAAGTCTATTGTGAAGGTGAGGGGTGTTGTGAAGTATGTTAAATCCTCCTCTCAAAGGTAGAGTACATTTAAGAAATGTGTGGGGTTGGAAGAGATTCAATCCAAAAACCAAGTTTGCGTAGATGTACCGACTAGGTCGAACTCCACCTATCTTATATTGTAGAAGGTTTCAAAATTTAGAATGATTTAATCAGTTGGCGGAAGAAGATCCGTGCTTCCTTGGTAGTATTGGAGATGACAATGATGACGATGTCGATGATGAAAATGTGGACCATGTGGTGAATACGAGAAAGTCAAAGAAGTTAGGGCCTCCCAATGCATCCGATTAGGAGAATGTATAGTTGTTTGGGAGGTTTCTTCAATTATTTCATGATGCAACTTTACGCTTCTCGAGGGGTGAATATGTTACTAGCAATGTTTTTTTCCCAGAGTTGGTTACTATTAAAGATGCCATTAATATAGAGTGTGAAGAACGAAACCCCGTGGTGGGATTAATGGCCACAAATATGAAGAGAAAGTTTCACAAGTATTGAGAGAACTTGGAAAATCAAAATCGGTTGCTCTATGTTAGTGTTCTTCTTGATCCTCGCTACAAGATGTGATATCTTAATTTTGGGTTGGGAAAAATGTATGTACATGATTATGCAAACAAATTAATTTCAGTTGGAAGGTAAGAAATGCATTTATCCGCAAGTATGAGACATACATGGAAAATGAAGAAGGACATTCTCCTCAGCGCCTTCAAGTTCCCCACATGAAGATGTAACTCCTTCAATTGACAAGATGGAGAATAGAAAGGTAAATTTGATGGCCCAAATTAAGCAACAATTACAGTCAGAAGACAATTTGGAAAGTAAGTCAGAGATTGATAGATATCTAGCTAAAAGATGTGAGGATCAAGATGATAGTTTTGACCTTCTAATTTGGTGGAAGGTGAATTCAGTTAGATATCACGTACTTTCAAAAGTTGCACGTGATGTACTTGCAATATCGGTATCTACCGTGGCCTTTGAATCTACATTTAGCACTACGGGTCGTATACTTGACCGTTTTCGAAGTAGTTTAAATCCAATGAGTGTTGAGGGTCTCATATGTGCACCAAACTAACTTCGTTCTTCTTCTACTACAATAAGCCTTAGGATTTTAATGGATTAAGTGGAGGAATTTGAAAAGTAGTTGGATATGGGCGTGTAATAAAATTACCTTTGATATCTTTTATTGGTTTATTTTGTTTTATCTTCTATGTTATGTAGCTTTATTTAACATTTTAACTTGTTTTGCTTTAAATTTTTATGTATAGAACTTGTTGGGGACCCAAACTTTATTGTTTCTATGGAGGCGTCAAATGGAATGCCTACTGGCCCTACACCCAATGTTGATTAAAGACTAAAGAGGTATATTGTTGGTTATCATTTTTGGTCTTGGATTTTATCATCGAGCTAATTTCATTTTGTTAGAAAATATGATGGTCATGTGGGTTGGAATGGACCACAAAAGAGAAATATCTTATGGCTGCAATATTGTGGGACATGATCATGGACAGTCATGAAGTAAATAATAAATAATTCAGTATTTTTATGATATGAATTAATGTTTACACTCTCCCTTTGATTGTAATGAAACCACATATAGTTTTCATTATAAATTCTTTGAATCTTTACAATAGAAGTGGCAAGTACAATGAGTTTATATACCAACAAATCCTGATGTTTACTTTTTTTCATTTTATTTTGATATGGTGTGATAGTGTAATTATGAAAAGACTTGAGTTTTTAAGAAAACAAATGAATGGATAAACATGGAGTTTCATTACGACTATTCCTCTATACTTTCTCTCTCTCTTTGTGTTGCTTCGTATATTGATCATTATACTTTGGATGAATGTTGTTTGTAGTAATTATTTGGTGGGTGGGGGAGCGAATATCGACACAGTACTTAAACTTGCTTCATGGTTTTGTGCACTCACTCAAAGGCTCATGTCAGTGATGTTTTGGGCTTTTATAATGTACATGAGAGAAGTCAAAATTTGCAACTCAATCTTTACATGTTTCGTACTTAGATGCTAGTACTTTGCACCCCTAACAGGATTGGTAAAACTTAGTTAGAAGCGACTGTTAAAATTTAAAATCCTTGATATGCATTTTGAAAACACTTTTTAGCAACATAATCTAATTTTTAAGGTGCTCCTACTTGCATTCACGAGCTGCAGAACGGATCTTATTCACGAGCTGCAGAACGGATCTTATGGCGTGTTAAATCTCTCTCTTTCTATGCAAGAACATCTTCATATTGCTGAAAAATATGGCCTTCATATTGTTGGAAAATATGGTCTTCATGCCATGTACTTGTTATATGTTAAGTTATTAAGTTTTGGATTGTAATTAGTAATTCGTAATTTGTAATAACTTTTGTATTTATATTTTGTATTTTTTGGTTTTTCTAGTTTTTATATAGATTAGTTTTCTTTTATCATTATATTTTTCAAGATCAAGTTTTTTTTTTAGTATTTTTAGCTAAAAAATGTACAAAATTTGAAGTGGGCCCAAAAAAAACAAATTTAGATGGGCTGAATGGCCCATTTTGGGCATGGTCCAGACCGAATGGACCACCCTGGACTAGACCGAACCGAAATGGACCAGACCGGTCCGGTCCTATACATTACTCAGTCCGGTCCAGGGTGGAAAATGCCTGGACCGAATAGGTCCAGTCCGGTCCACAAAACATTCGGTCCAGTCCGGTCCACAAAACCCCCTAAGACCGGACAGGATCGGACCGAGATCACCCCTAACTACTACATTGTGGATTAAGAGTACTGATGATATATACACACACAAAAATTCTATACATATAATATTATTCTTATTCTGCTTCTGCTTTCGTATTAAGATGTTATATGTTTAGGCTGGATTTAGAAAGTGTTTCATTTCATTTTATCTCATCTCATTATTATAGTTTTTTTTCAAATTTTTAAATAAAATATAATAACTAATTCAATATTTTCAAATATAAATATATATATATATATATATATATATGCGTGTGTGTGTGTGTGTGTATTCTATGAATAAAAGAGCCTATATGGGATAAATGTTATGACACTTCTAAAAAAGTGACTTCCCTTTCTCGGGAAGAAAGCATGAGGTTCCAGTGCCTTTGTTCTATCAAAGGTTAAAGTCTCACCTTTTGTGAGCTTGTGTAACATTTCATTTTCTATTAATGGTCTTTGGGTGGTAATACGTAACGGAGGCTGAGCATTTGGCATCACGATGGGAGAGGTCACACCTTTCCAAAGAAGAGAGCGCTTGTTTCCATTTCAAGCAGGAGAACACAAATGGAGAGGAAAAACGAGGCAAATACTGTATAGTGGGGAAGGCTATGATCGAGAAGGGAGTTAATAGCGATGGTTTTAGGATTACAATGTCTAAAATATGGAGGTTGGAAGGGTGGGTGACCTTTAAGGAGCTTGGTGAACAATGCTTTTTGATTGTGTTTCAGAAGATAGAAGACAAAGAAAGGGTCCTGAATGGACATCCATGGTTCTTTGACAGATACCTCATCACCATGATGGAGGTGGATGACAAGGTATCCATAAAGGCATTGCAGTTTCGCTTTAAACCCTTTTGGATACAACTCCACAACCTTCCACTATCAGTCATGACAAAAAAGTTTTGGAGAGCAGTTTGCAGAGTCCATAGGCCCTATCATTAGAGTTTATGCAGAGGCAGATGGTTGTGCATGGGGGAGGTGTCTTAGAGTAAGGGTGGCTGTGGACCTCAACAAACCATTGTTACAAGGGAAATGGTTAAAGCTAGACGACAAGTAGCACTGGGTTTCTTTAAAATATGAGATTGCAAAATTTTTGTTTTCATTGTGGTGTTCTTAATCACAAAGGAAAAGGGTGCTTGAGATCACGTACTGCTCAACAAGGAGATACACAGCCCTCAACTCAGTTTGGTCCATGGCTTCGAGGACAACCCAAAAATACACACATCTTTAATACTCGTAGATATGGTGGTTCTAAGGGCGAAAACAACCAACAGAGGGGTCAGCAAGGTGGAGAGGGCACTTTGGTCCAAGAAGTTTCACTGCACAATGTACCAGAGGTCTATCCAGAAAAGGTGGCAGAGGAAAAGGAGAAGGTGACAACGGAAAATAAGGAAGGAGGATTTCGTGCAGGCCCATATCAGCCATCAACAGAGGGCAAAGCAAGAGTAGGAACTTCTAATGATCCATGCCTCGGGAACATGTTTAGAAGCCAAGAGATAAGTCAACCCTCTAACCATGCACAGGCTACCTTCGTACAGGAGGGTGATAGGTGTTTAGAACCCTCTGTCCTCGAAGAGAACCATGGTCCACACGTGGGGATGGATGTTGCAGCCAACCTAATATCAGGGACTTACAGCCCTCATGGACCTACGAGGGAAATAGTTTTTGAAATGGGAATGCGGGAAATCACTAAAGGCAGTGTGGTAGCACCTACTGCTGAGGTACGTGGTTTTAAAAAAAATGATAAAAAAAAGGGTGTTTCTGGATAATTTACATGGAAAAGATATTACTATGGCATCAGTTAATGTTAATGGTATACGTACATTGCGGAAATGGAAAAGGAAAGCTCATGAGTGTGTAAATAACACAGAAGGCAAGGGTAACTCGGTCTTGGTTGACATTTCAAACTGTATTGCGAGGAAAAAATATGCGAGGGGTTGTAAAAGGAGTTTACCTTTGCAAGAATCTATTGCAAAGAAGACAAAGAAATGCTATGACACCAAAGGAATTCCCATGGCTAAGGCAGAGGCTGGTTCCCAGACTTGCCATCATCAATGAGCATCTTGGTGTGGAACTGTCAAGGGCTTGGGAACCCTCGGACAGTTAATGTCCTTAGGAACTTAACTAAGGAAAAGTACCTCAGCTTAGTTTTCCTAGTGGAAACTAAATGCAGAAGGAATAGAATGGAGGTAGTAAGGAGATGTTTGCATATGGATGGGTGTTTTTCAGTGGATTGTGTGGGGTTTAGTGGGGGTATTGCTCTCCTTTGGAAAGAGGATTGGAGTGTTAAAGTCATCAATTATACAAGATGGCATATTAGTGCTTTGATCCAGGAGGAAGGAAGTGGACCAACATGGCAATTCACAGGTTTCAATGGACATCCTGACAAAGGGAAGAGTAGCAGTAGTTGGCAATTGTTAAAGATGCTCAAACCAACTAGTTCTATAGCTTGGTTATGTGCTGGGGATTTTAATGAGATCCTCCATCAAAATGACAAGATAGGTGGAGCCAATAGACCATACAAACAAATTGAGGATTTTGGACAAGCTGTGGAATGTTGTGGTCTCAATGACATACAATCATATGGGTAGGAGTTTACTTGGTCGAATAATAGAAATGGTAGGGATTTTACAAAAGAAAAAATTAATAGAGCTCTTGGAAACAAGGAATGGAATGATCTCTATATCCATGGTGTATGCAATGTTCTCCCTGCCATTAAGTCTGATCATTCTCCCTTCTCAATTAGTTTACATAACACTAATCATGGGAGGAAGAAACGAAGATGGTGCTTTAGATATGAGATGGCTTAGGAACTGAAGGAAGAATGCCAGCAGCTGGTGAGTGAGGCATGGCAAAAAACTTGTACAACAGATTGTAAGGCCAAACTACTAAGGACCAACCTTGAGTTATGCCAAAAGGATCTTTTGATCTGGAGGCAGACACTTAAGCAACAAGAAGATATGGTTATCACAAAGGGGAAACAAAGTATTGGGCACCTTCAGAACACTGGTACAAGTGAGCACTTAGCAACTATGAAACATATTCAAGAGGAGGTGGTATCCTCCATAACAGCAAATGATATCAAGTGGAAGCAAAGAGCGAAGCAACACTAGCTCAAGCATGGGGACAAGAACACTCAATAATTTCACATGCAGGCAAGCCAGAGAAGGAAGATCAATGTAGTCAAAAGTATAGAGGATTCTCAAGGAAGATGTGTCACTAAACAGTCAGAAATTGGAAAGGTCTTCACAGGTTTTTTCTCCTCTTTATTTACCACTTCCCACCCTTCATCTGTTGAGCACTGTTTGCATGCAATGGACACTAAACTAGATATGGACATGAAGGCTTGGCTTTTAAATCCTTTCACTAGGGAAGGCATCAATGCAGCTGTATTTCATATGAACCCTTTAGGGTCGCCAGGTCCTGATGGGTTCCCTGCTCAGTTCTATCAAAAACACTGGGAGGTAGTTGGTAAACAAGTGTGCAGTTATGCTCTTAACTTTCTCAATCATGGTGGCTCATTCAATGATGTTAATGATACATATATTTCACTTATCCTCAAAGTTCAAAGCACCAAAAAAGTAGCTGATTATAGGCCTATCAGTCTTTGTAATGTATTATACAAGATTGTGTCTAAAACCATTGCAAATAGACTGAAAAATTTACTGCCCCCAATCATTGCCCCCAACCATAGTGCATTTGTACCTGGAGGGCTCATATCTGATAACACCCTGGTAGCCTATGAGATTCTACACTTTATGAATGAAAGGCAAAAAATGCTTCATGGCCCTTAAATTGGACATGAGCAAGGCACGATCGGGTAGAGTGGAAATTCATTGAAGCCATCATGATCAAGATGGACTTTCCTGTACACTGGATCCATATCATCAGGCTTGCCTCAATTCTACATCTTACTCTATTCTTGTAAATGGAGAACCTTAACAGCGTTTTTTGCCTTCAAAGGGCCTAAGACAAGGGGACCCCTTGTCCCCTTATTTATTTATCTTATGTGCAGAAGCCCTCGCTTCTCTTCTAAATCAAGCTGAGGCATGTGGCAACTTTACTCCTATTTCAATTGGTAGCGGCCCAATCACTGTGAATCACCTTTTCTTTGCTGATGACAGCCTCTTATTCTGTCAAGCAAAGCATGAGGAAATCAAGTGTGTGCTTAATATCCTTGAACTATACGAGAAAGGATCAAGACAGGTACTAAACAAGGACAAATCTGCCATTTTCTTTAGTAAGAACACTGCCCAGGTAACTCAACAACAGATCTTGTAGCTAGCAGGTGTACAATCCACTTCTAGTTTTGAAAGATATCTTGGCTTACCTGCTTGGTGGGTAGAAAAAAGATTGCCTCTTTCCATTCCCTAATTGACAGAACCTGGACTCGAGTTACTAATTGGAGGACTAAGTTTCTCTCTGCAGTAGGAATGAGATTTTGCTCAAGGCAGTCCTCCAAGCCATCCCCACCTATGCAATGTGAATGTTTCTGCTACCAGCATCTATTAGCAGGAAGTTGAATCAGATTCTTAGGAAGTTTTGGTGGGGATTCAATGAAGACTCCTCCAAAATTCAGTGGGTCAATTGGAAGCAACTTGACAGCAAGGAAATAGGAGGACTTGGGTTTAGAGATCTAATATGCTTTAATTTTGCTTTACTCTCAAAGCAGGGATGGAGGATTCTTCAAAATCGAACATCCCTAGTGGCACAAATATTAAAGCAAAAGTATTTTAACAAAGGTGATTTGCTTGAAGCAAAGTTGGGGACAGGGCCTTCCTTTGCATGGAGAGGCATTCATGCTGGCTTAACACTGTTAAAGAAAGGTCTCATATGGAGGGTTGGAAATGGCCAAAAGATAAACATTTGGCAAGACAGATGAATACCTTCATTACCTGGCCAAAAGATCTTGGCTCCTCAAGAAGCAGATTGCTGGTGTGACAAAGTTAATGATATCATTGACCCTCAACTGAAGCAATGGCAGGAATCTCTCCTCTTTGAACTTTTTACTCATCAGGAAATAGAGGGTATCAAAGCCATTCCCATCAGTTTAGGGGGGAGAGAAGACAAATTAATATGGCAATTTACTCCTAATAACATATACATAGTCAAAAGTGGATACCATCTCAGCAAAGAAATGGAAAGAGAGCAAGAAGGGGAATCATCAGGCAGAAAAAGGGACTGCCAAGTGTGGAGGACAATTTGGAAACTAAAAGTACCTCCTACCACCAAGGTGTTTCTATGGAGAGCATGCAGTGAGGCTCTCCCCACTATGGCTAATCTGAAAAGGAGAAAGGTAGTAGAGGACAGCCTCTGTCTAATATGCAACAAAGAACCTGAGACTTCTGGCCACGTTTTATGGGGATGTATTGGTGCTAAAGACGTGTGGTGTCAAGGTCCAAAGAAAGTGAAGAAACTATCTCTTCAAAGTGACCTGACTTTCAATGTTTGGGCAGGCCTGGTTGGCACTCTTGATCCAGTGGAGCTAGATGAGGTTGCAGTCACAATGAGGGTGATATGGTCTAAAAGAAATGACTGCTTGCATGGGAAAGCTTTTAAACACCCACAGGAAGTCACAGATCATGTCAGGACAGAACTTTTCTCTCATAAGGAGGCCCGCAAACAGGAAACTGGTCTTAATTCAAAGCCTCTGGCAAGGGCTCATAGATGGACAAAACCTGCAGTAGGGATTCTAAAAGTCAATTGGGATGCAGTTGTGCAATCAAGGGAAGGGAGAATTGGCATAGGTGTACTCATCAGACACCATCAAGGTCTTGTGATAGGCGCCCTTCGTGCTAACAAAATCTTAAGTGGCAATGCTTTTGATGCGGAAGCCTATGGGCTCCTTATGGCAACTGTTTTTTGCAAGGATCTTGGACTAAGGCAGTTCTGCCTGGAGGGGGACTCAGAACAAGTAGTGGACCTACTGAACCAAGATAGTTCCAATTGGAGCATGGGTGGATGTCTCATAACAGATGCCAAAACTATTCTAAATACGGATGCTACTTGGTCAGTTTCCCATGTATATCGTGAGGCTAATATGGTAGCTCACATGTTAGCAAAGGCTGCACTGGATTGCATTGAAGATGTTTATGATATTGAGATATGTCCAACCTTTATTCTTCCTTTGGTTACTAAGGATATGAGTTGATCTAATTCATTTACTTTGTACTATCGAGTTTTCATGTAAGTGTTTAATGTTGATTAATGAGATCAGGTTTATTATAAAAAATAAAAAATAAAAAAAAGAAAAAGAAAAAAAGAACTTATACGGATGAACAGTAAATGGTTTATTTTATCCTTGGTTTTCTCCAAATTGTTTTTTCAATTTTACCCTCTTCATTTCTACTTTTCTCATTTTTTTTCCTTGTCATTTGTTTTGTTTTATTCACAAATTTATGTTTTTATCCCTTTGTTTAATAGGAAAATTTACGTCTTTGCCCCTATTTAGACCACACACACAAATCCTAACAAACTCCGACT